>NW_024070207.1:108046370-108417747 GCF_014754425.2 Oryx dammah | reverse complement strand
GGCGATGGCACCCCACTCCAGTACTCTTGCCTGGAAAATCCCATGGACGGAGGAGCCTGGTAGGCTCCAGTCCATGCGGTCGCTAAGAGTCGGGCACAACTGAGCGACTTCACTTTCACTTTTCACTTTCATGCATTGGAGAAGGAAACGGCAACCCACTCCAGTCTTCTTGCCTGGAGAATCCCAGGGACAGAGGAGCCTAGTGGGCTGCTGTCTATGGGGTCGCACAGAGTCGGACACGACTGAAGTGACTTAGCAGCAGCAGTAGCAGCAGCAAGGTGGTCCTCAGCAGACTGAGTGCCAATTGCCTACAGTAATTATTAATACCTATGCATTAACATATTCTGTTGGTTTTTTATCATTTTCCTCACTTTTTTATTTATGCTTTCTCAGATCACCTCCCAAATAAACAGCATGCATCCAAGGCATTTCCTTAATATCTAATTTTGGGGGAACCCAAACTAAAACAGATGACTAGAGATAGTTGTCAACAATGCTTATATTTATGCTTCTCTTTTATTTTTTATTATTTATTTTAATCTTGCTATTGCCTTGTAGCAATTAAAGAATTCTGCTTCTGTTACTAACCATTAGAAAGCTAACATCACTAGAACTGTACATATCATAAAGAAATGTAATCAAGATATGTAATCAAGAATTCCCAACCAGAATTCAAAGTTGAGCTTCAACATGTATAGTGAATATGTTACCCATTCTACTTAAACTTCAGTGCATCTCCTCATAGCTGAGAGATGCATAATGGTTACATATAGCCTACAACAATCTTAAATATATACAAAATAGCTTTCTCTTTCTTTCTTTCCTTGCTGATCTGCTTGTGGTTTTTAAATACAATAAGTATCTTACATATGAACTTTCAGGTTGTGGACTTTCAAATATAAGAACATACATTCGCATGTCCAGTCACATTAGTTCATGTCTGATGTGCCTTGTTATATGTGTTCATTCTCTACAAGTGGTTATTCTTTTGTGTACTTTACAGTACTGTATAGAATATAGTAGTACAGTATCTTTATTCAAGCCCAGAGTGTCTGGAAGCAAGCATAAAAGCAGCAGTGATGTAGCTGGTACTGCTAAGAAGCACCAACTGATGAAGACGGAAACAAAAGTAAATAAGAGAGTGAAGTGAGGCAAAAAGATCATAGACAAGATTGTAACATCACTCAGTCTTATGAATTGTTCAACAATCAGCGTGATTCTAAAGAACAAGGACAAGATCATGGAACACATGCAGGCTGCTGTGCCAATGATATTTACAATAACATCAAAATAGTGTGGAAAAGTGATGGAGATGGAGAAACTTCTCAGTGTATGAATGTAGGCTCTGCATCAGCATTAGCATAGAGTCTTGCTCATGATTAATGCTGATTCAAGAGAAAAGCTAAAAGCCTTTATGAAGACTTAAACAAAGGTCTGTATATAGTACAGATATGGTAGCTGCCTGGGAATTTTTTGAAACAGTTCAAGAAATTATTGATGAAGGCACGTGCTTACCTGAGCAGGTATACAGACTTTTGTTTAAGTTTTTAATGTGGATGAGACAGGACTGTACTGGAAAAGATGCCAGACTGAAGTTACATCAGTAAGGAGGAAAAGTCAATGCCAGGCTATGAAGCAGTAAAGGATAGGCTAACTTTGTTGTTTTTTGGCTATGCTTCTGGCGATATGAAGCTGAAGCCTCAGCTCCTTAGTTTATCATTCAGAGACCCAAGAGTAAAAATACAGCCAAGGACTCTCTTCTTGTTGTGTGGAAGAGTAACCCCAAAGCCTGGGTTACACAGACCATTTTCCAAGACTGTTTTTTCCACCACTTTACCTTAGAGGTAGAGAAATATTGCTTGGAGAAGGACGTTCCACTGAACATTCTTGTGCTACTCTACAGTACAGGCCACCCCACATTTATGGATGACTTTCATTCCAACATCAAAATATTGCATCTACCACCAAATAACATTATTCATCCAACCCATGTACCAGGGAGTTATAGCAATTTTAAAGAAATATTATTTACATCATATTTTTCTTCAGGCAACAAAGGCAAATGATGAATCAGGAACAAACTAATCACCACAAGGACATTAAAAACGTTGACTTTGCTTGGTGAGAGGTTACAGCCATCACTGTATATAGGGTTTGGAAGAACTTTGGCCCATAGTTTGTCTACAGTTTATGTGGATTTGAGAAGGTGGATGAGGAATCCAAAGAGATGTTCAGTAACTTAATGACCCTCAGGGAGAAGCTGAAGCTAGATCTGCCATAGGACGACTTCACTAAACTCCTTGCTGTGCAACATGTTGCTGTTATTGTTCAGTTGCTCAGTCATGTCTGACTTTTTGCTACCCCATGGACTGCTGCATGCCAAGCTTCCCTATCTTTCACCATCACTCAGAGTTTGCTCAAATTCATGTCCATTTAGTCAATGATGCCATCCAACCATCTTGTCCTCTGTCACCCCCTTCTCCTCCTGCTTTCAATCTTTCTCAGAATCAGGGTCTTTTCTAATGGGTTGGCTCTTTGCATCAGGTGGAAAAAGTATTGGAGTTTCATTCAGCTTCAGCATCATTCCTTCCAAAGAATATTCAGGGTTAATTTCCTTTAGGATTGACTGGTTTGATCTCCTTGTTTTCCAAGGGACTCTCAAGAGTCTTCTCCAACTCCACAGTTCAAAAGCATCAATTCTTCAGCATTCGGCCTTCTTTATAGTCCAACTTTCACCTTTGTTGGCAAAGTAATGAATCTGCTTTTTAATATGCTGTCTAGGTTGGTCATAGGTTTTCTTCCAAGGAATAAGGGTCTTTTGATTTCATAGCTGCAGTCACTGTGTGAGGTGATTTTGGAGCCCAAGAAAGTAAAGACTGTCACTGTTTCCATTGTTTCTCCATCTATTTGCCATGAAGTGATGGGACTGGATTCCATGATCTTAGTTTTTTGAATGTTGAGTTTTAAGCCAGTTTTTTGACTCTCCTCTTTCATCTTCATCCAGAGACTCTTTAGTTCCTCTTCTCTTTCTGCCATAAGGGTGGTGTCATCTGCATATCTGAAGATGTTGATATTTCTCCTGGCAATCTTGATTCCAGCTTGTGCTTCATCCAGTCTGGCATTTCACATGATGTACTCTGCATATAAGTTAAATAAGCAGGGTGACAATTTAGAGCCTTGACATAATCCTTTCCTGATTTGGAACCAGGCTGTTGTTCCACATCCAGTTCTAACTGTTGCTTCTTGACTTGCATACAGGTTTCTCAGGAGGTGGTCAGGTGGTCTGGTATTCCTATCTTTTTAAGAATTTTCCAGTTTGTTGTGATTACAACAAAAAAAGGCTTTAGTGTAGTCAATCAAGCAGAAATAGATGCTTTTTGAGAATTCCTTGGTTTTTCTATGATCCAACGGATGTTGGCAATTTGATCTCTGGTTCCTCTGCCTTTTCTAAATCCACCTTGTACATCTGGAAGTTTTTGGTTCACATAATATTGAAGGCTTTTGAGGATTATCTTGCTAGCATGTGAAATGAGTGTGATTGTGTAGTAGTTACATTCTTTGGCATTGCCCTTCATTGGGATTGGAATGAAAACTGACTTTTTACTGTCCTGTGGCCACTGCTGAGCACAGCACTTTAACAGCATCATCTTTTAGGATTTAACTCAGCTGAAATTCCATCACCTCCACTAGCTTTGTTAGTAGTAATGCTTCCTAAGGCCCACTTGACTTCACACTCCAGAATGTCTGGTTCTAGGTGAGTGATCACACCATTGTGGATATCCAGATAATTAGGACATTTTTCGTATAGTTCTTCTGTGTATTCTTGCCACCTCTTCTTAATCTCTTCTGCTTCTGTTAGGTCCATACCATTTCTGTCCTTTATTGTACCCATCTTTGCATGAAATGTTCCCTCGGTATCTCTAATTTTCTTCAAGAGACCTCTAGTCTTTCCCATTCTATTGTTTTCCTTTAGTTCTTTGCACTGATCACATAGGAAGGCTTTCTTATCTCTCCTTGCTGTTCTTTGGAACTTTGCTTCAGATGGGAGCTGATGGGTGCAACATGAGGAGCTGATTAATGAAGACATAATAGAAGTGGAGGCCCAGAGAAAGGATGAAGAGAGATAAGAGGAAGAAGAAGAAACTGAAAAACTGAAGAGATTCATGACTCTGGAAATGGTAAGGGGATTTTCTTTATGTCAGGAGACATTGTTACTTTTTGAGGCACTGGACCTGAATGTAGAACAGTACACAAAGGACACAAAGGTTGTAGCACCCATTCCAAATGCAATCCGGTGCTACTGTGTCATCCATGATGAGAAAAGAGCTACTATCCCGACATCAGGGCTTCCCTGGTGGCTCAGTGATAAAGAATCTGCCTGCAATGCAAGAGATGAGGGTTCAATCCCTGGGTCAGGAAGATCCCTTGCGGAAAGGAATGGCATCCCACTCCAGTATTTTTGTGTGGGAAATCCCATGGACAGAGGAGAATGGCAGGCTATGGTCCATGGGGTCGCAAGAGTTGGACATGACTTAGCGACTAAACCATCACATCCAGACATCACTGGATCATTTTTTCAACAGGGTAGATAGAATTGAATCCAGCAAGGAGCCAGAGTCTGTGCCATCAATGTCAGATGTGAGTGAAATTGCAGCTTGTCCTCTGTCTCCTATTGCTGACCACCCTTCAGCTCTACTATCTCCCACCTTTTCTCCCTCCTCCAGTCAGTAACTCTTCATGCCTGTTCCCTCAATACCAGCCCCTGTATGTCAGCTGTTGCACTGTACTACTGTACTTTTCAAGGTACTTTACTGTAAGATTTAAAGTGTTTGTTTTTTATGTATTATTTCTGTGAAAAATATAAACCTAGTATAGTACAGCACTATATAGCTGATTATGTTAGTTGGATATCTAGGCTAATTTTATTGGATTTATGAACACATTGGAATTATGAACATGCTCTGGGAACAGAGCTTTTTCGTATGTAGGGCTTACTGTGTGTCCACAAATTGAACTTCTCTTATTAAGTGATTGTATTTATTTCTTTTCTCCTTGAATCTAGATTGACTTTGGTGATTTGCTTATAACTAGAAGGAATGATGCCATGTGAATGCTAAGATTAGATTAGCTGTCACTTGGTTCTTTTGGAATGCTTGCTCTCTGTATGCCCTCTTCTAGAATGCTCCCCTTCAGAAAGTAGTCACCATACATTGAGAAACCAAAACCATTGAGAAAGACTGTATATAAATGTTTCAGTCAACATTTCTAGCTAAGCCCCTCAGCCTATCCAATCTATGTGCCAGGCATGCATGCAAAGGTTCTTCCACATGATTGTAGTTCTCAGCTATTACCTTATCCCTAGTCTTTGAGTCTTGCCAGTTGAAGGCCCAGCCATCATGGACCACAGTCAAACCAACCCTGGTCTGCTGTATTTAAATATCTAATCCACAGACTCTGTGCCCATAATTAAATAGTTGCTTTACTCCAGAATGTTTTAGGATGATTTGTTACACAGCTCCCGTAACTGGGAGATGTTCAGTTCAGTTCAGTTCAGTTCAGTCACTCAGCTGTGTCTGACTCTTTGCAACGCCATGAATTGCAGCACGCTAGGCCTCTCTGTCCATCACCATCTCCCGGAGTTCACTCAAACTCACGTCCATTGAGTCTGTGATGCCATCCAGCCATCTCATCCTCTGTTGTCCCCTTTTCCTCCTGCCCCCAATCCCTCCCAGCATCAGAGTCTTTTCCAATGAGTCAACTCTTCGCATGAGGTGGCCAAAGTACTGGACTTTCACCTTTAGCATCATTCCTTCCAAGGAACACCCAGGGCTGATCTCCTTTAGAATGGATTGGTTGGATCTCTAACCTATATTAAATAAGTATTGAAAGTGTGCATTGTGGTACATGCCATTTAGCTAAGCAAAATTTTCAAGAGAAAGTTCTTTGATCCTTCCTGTTCTAGACCACATTGCTAAAGAATTCTGGGACAGTTCACATTTGTTGTCTTTTTGGGGTCATCAAAATCATACCTTCTCCTCCAAACAGAAACAGAAAACCCCAGAATTATCAAGGAAAGGGTGCAGCACACGTTATTATTAAAAATGCCTGAGCTAAGAAAGTGCATGTAATTAGTAATAAGGAAACCTGTACCATATATAACAGAGGAAATAAATGCAGATCTTCCATTTGTGCAGAGTACTGGGTATTTACTGGAACAACTTGCTGCTATGAAAGAGTCTATTTTTTAATCACCATGGCATCCAGTGTAATGTTCCAAAGGGATTAATTTGGTAGGAAATTAAATGCTATGCCTAGATACAAGTTCTTTTAAAATTATATATGTGCCAAATTGTGCTAAAATAATTGGGTAGCTGAGGACATCTGCTGCAATAAACTCAGGTAGTGAATATTCGATTTAAATTAATACCAGACACCAGATCAAAAAGAGTCTTTATAACTCTCCTGCTTTGCATGGTGAGGAGCCTGAAAATAGTTCATTTTAACTATTAAAAAAATTACTTGAGAAGAAAACTACAGTAGTCTAATCATGAAGTAATATCATGAAATATTATTTTATGAAGTAGGGCCACAGTTTATTTTAAAAGCATATCTAAGGGCTTTCTGGTCAATTCTTAGATAGGCTTATATCATCATAGAGTGGGCAAGGTCTACATTGTAAGATTTGATCTTACTTTACTGAGTTATATGGGGAATAAGTTGTTCCATTTGCTTCTTGTTTGCTTGCTTTAGAGCTCTAGAAATATAACATATAGATGCCAATACTTCACTGTTCAGACTAGATTAAATACACGTATGCAATACAGTCATTAGTGCCTGCGTGCCTGTGTGTGCTCAGTCGAGTCTGATTCTTTGCAACCCTATGGACAGCAGCCTATCAGGCTCCTCCATCCATGGAATTTTCCAAGCAAGAATACTGGAGTGGGTTGCCATTTTCTTCTCCAGGGGATCCTTCCAACCCAGGGATCACACCTGTGACTCCTGCCTTGCAAGCAGATTCTTTACCACTGAGCCACCAGGGAAACCCTGTCATTAGTGCCTACTACTGCATAAAGGATAGTCTATTTGCTTTGCAGAATATTCTTGATTATATTTAGTAAAAGCATCAGTTGAAGTCATTGTGTATTATGACTTACAAGGACCAGAGGCTTTCAAGAGCTAGCATGCAGTGAACTATTTTTCAGTTCAGTTCAGTTCAGTTGCTCAGTCGTGTCCAACTCTTTGTGACCCCATGGACTGCAGCACGTCAGGCTTCCCTGTTCATCACCAACTCCAAGAGCTTACTCAAACTCTTGTCCATTGAGGCGGTGATGCCATCCAATCATCTCATCTTCTGTCATCCCCTTCTCCTCCTGCCTTCAATCTTCCCCAGCATCAGGGTCTTTTCCAGTGAGTCAGCTCTTCACATCAGGTGGCCAAAGTATTGGAGTTTCAGCTTCAGCATCAGTCCTTCCAATGAATATTCAGTACTGATTTCCTTTAGGATGGACTGGTTGGATCTCCTTGCAGTCCAAGGGACTCTCAAGAGTCTTCTCCAACACCACACCACAGTTCAAAAGCATCAATTCTTTGGCACTCAGCTTTCTTTATAGTCCAACTCTCACATTCATATATGACTACTGGAAAAACCCATAGCTTTGACTAGACGGACCTTTGTCGGCAAAGTAACGTCTCTGCTTTTTAATATGCTGTCTAGGTTGATCATAGCTTTTCTTCCAAGGAGCAAGCGTCTTTTAATTTCATGGTTGCAGTCATCATCTGCAGTGATTTTGGAGCCTCCCCCCAAATAAAGTCTCTCACTGTTTTCATTGTTTCTCCATCTATTTGTCATGAAGTGATGTGACCAGATGCCATGATCTTAGTTTTCTGAATGTTAAGTTTTAATCCAACTTTTTCACTCTCCTCTTTCACTTTCATCAGAGGCTTTTTAGTTCTTATTCATTTTCTGCCTTAAGGGTGGTGTCATCTGCATATCTGAGGTTATTGATATTTCTCCCGGCAATCTTGATTTCAGCTTGTGCTTCATTCAGCCCAGCATTTCTCATGATGTACTCTGCATATAAGTTAAATAAGCAGGGTGACAATATACAGCCTTGATGTACTCCTTTCCGTAATTGCAACCAGTCTGATGTTCCATGTCCGGTTCTAACTGTTGCTTCTTGACCTGCATACAGATTTCTCAGGAGGCATGTCAGGTGGTCTGGTGTTTTCATCTCTTTAAGTATTTTCCACAGTTTGTTGTGATCCACACAGTCAAAGGCTTTGAAATAGTCAATAAAGCAAACAGAGGTAGAACCTTTTTTAGATAAAGCCTAATTTAACTCGGAAACATTTACAATCTCATTATCTAATACAGCTTCAGAGTCTTCTTGAGACGTCAAAACACTCGAAAAATGTCAATACTTACATCTTTTCAGGGTATATTTATTACCTCCATTTTCCTTAAGAAATATCCTTGAAGAGTTCTTCCCACCTTTTTCCTTCCTTAGGAGTTTTAATTGATGCAATGCTTAAGAAACAAAGAAGGCATAACTTGATATTAATGGGAAATTTCAGTTCTTACATTTATTGTACTTTTTAACTGTGTTACCTGGGTCAAGGTAGCTGGCTCGTTGGAACTCTTAGCTGCTTCGTCTACTGACTGGGGTGAGGGTGGGGGGAATAATACCTATTTTACATGACTGTTTGGAAACAAAATGAATGCGATAGGGTCATCTATAGAGACATGGGTGGACCTAGAGTCTGTCATACAGAGTGAAGTAAGTCAGAAAGAGAAAAAAACCAAATATCATATATTAACACATATATATGGAATCTAGAAAAGTGATACAGATGAACCTATTTCCAAGGCAAGAATAGAGATGCAGACATAGAGAATTGATATGTGGACATGGGGAAGGGGAGGGTAGGACGAACTGGGGGACTGGGATTGACAAATATATACTACCATGTGTAAAGTAGATAGCTAGTGGGAAGCTGCTATAAAGTATAGGAAGCTCTGCTTGGTGCTCTGTGATGACCTAGAGGGGTGGATGAGGGGGTGGGATGAGGCAGGTCCAGGAGGGAGGGGATATATGAACACATATAGCTGATTCATTTCATTGTACAGCAGAAATTAACACAACATTGTAAAGCAATTATATTTCAATAAAAAAGAAAACAAAACAAAATAAGTTTAGAACAACCACTGTACTCTGACACATGTTAGTTTCTCTTCTTGACCAGCATCTAACCCAATGCCACAAAACCAAGACCACATCTGCAAAACTCTAGACAAGGACTAGATGTGGAGAGATAGATTTGGAGAAGAACATTTTGAGCAGATTAAGATAGTATACTGTAACCGACTGGATGAGTAGATGAGAGCAAAAGTGGAATTGCACATGACTAATTGTCCAGCTGTGGGATCTGGAAATGAAATGCGTTTAGATGTTGTTCTTCAGTCTCTCATAATGATCAATACATGTGGCATTGTTAAGGACTCTGTGTTTTACCTTATTTTATCTGAAGTAGGTAAAATTCTTTGCCTTATTTTACAGAGGCTGTAATGGTTTGTAGTGGCTAGAGAGGTTTAGGAGCATGCTCTGAAGCTCTTTTAATGAGAGGAGCCAGAATTTGAACCAGGCAATCTGATTCCAGAATCCATACTTTTAACCACTCCTTAAGCTAGTTATTAAATAGATTCTCAGAAGAATCTGGGGGTATAAACAGGAAGGGAAAGGAGAGAAATAGAGGTCCTATCTCATTATAAAAGTGTGAGATGAGTTTCAGGAACAAAGGGAACTTCAAAGATTCATCTGCCATGAGAAGGTCAGTTTGGAAGATGAGAGAAAAGACAGCTCCGGAATGGGCTGCTACACAGTGCCATATAGAGAAGTTTTATTTTAATGGTGTACATAGACAATTAACTTTTGGTGGGCTTAGAAGTGTCTGGATATGAGGAAGAAGGGAAAATAAATACCAAGCACTTTCTTATGTTAAGTTTAATTTTGAAATAGAAGGAAATTAATTAAGTTGTATCTAGAGCAGTAGATTCGGATTTTCTTTTAATTACTTAATACCAAAATACTTATTGATCACTTACTATTTTTCTAGCACTATTCTGAGCATTAAGGTTATATTGATGAACACAATAGAAAGGGTGGGAGATCCTTTGAGGTTCTTTGTAGGTCAGAAGAGGTTGGTGGACGAAAAAATAAACAAGGCATTTAGATATGAAAAGTGACCTGCCTCTGGTGGCATTGCTTGTTCTATCACTGAACACAAAATCAGCTCTAAAAGCACTTTTGCTTTTCTTTTTCTTTATTAATTTATTTCTTTTTGGTTGTGCTGGGTCTTCATTGTTGTGGGCGGTCTTTCTCTAGTTGTGGCGAGCAGGGGCTGCTCTTTGTTGCAGTTCTTGGCTTCTCCTGGCAGTGGTTTCTCTTGTTTTGAATCACGGGCTCTAAAGCACAGGCTCAGTAGTTGTGGTATACTGGCTTAGTTATCCCACAGTATGTTGAATCTTCCTGTACCAGGAAGTGTACACCATTGAACCCATGTCTCCTGCTTTGGCAGATGAATTCTTATCCACTGTACCATGAGGGAAGTCCATTTTTGTTTTTCTAAGGCAAGAAACTGTCTTATGAGTTGCTGCTTCCTGTGGGCAGAAATGACTGTCGTGAGAGACTAGGCAGTAATTCTGATCTTATGCAATTTATCAAGATTTCCATGTCAGTATAAATATGGTATTCAGTAAGTCTCTTACAGTATGTATTAAACATATATTCTTGCTTTATAATAGCACTTAGCCTGTAAGAGGGAGCAGAAAGTCACCCCAGATGATGCCACTTTGACATGTGGTTTATTTCAAGTTGAAGACAATCAAGGCCCAGTGATTCAGGAAAAGCTGTCTATCTCTCTCTTAACTGCCTGAAATAATTTAGATAGGGGCCCTGTACCAGGGACAAAGCTATTACCAAAAGTAAATTTTAATATCAGAAGTACTTGTCTGCATAACATGGCAAGCATTTGTTTACCAAACACTTGCTCTTCCCATCCTCCTGTAAATTGAGACCCAAGCCCCTGACCCACTTCTCTTTAGCTGAGAAGGTTATATAAGCCTCAACTGCCTTGCTGCCAGAAAGTCTCATGTGTGTATCTGGCTCCCATAAACTTTTCAGTTCAGTTCAGTAGCTCAGTTGTATCCAACACTTTGCGACCCCTGGACTGCAGCAGGCCCGCTTCCCTGTCCATCACCAACTCCCTGAGTTTACTCAAACTCATGTCCATCGAGTCAGTGATGCCATCCGACCATCTCATCCTCTGTCATCCCCTTCTCCTCCTGCCTTCAATCTTTCCCAGCATCAGGGTCTTTCCCAATGAGTCAGTTCTTCACATCAGGTGGCCAAAGTATTGAAGTTTCAGCTTCAGCATCAGTCCTTCCAATGAATATTCAGTACTGATTTCCCTTAGGATGGACTGGTTGGATTTCCTTGCAGTCCAAGGGACTCTCAACAGTCTTCTCCAACACCACAGTTCAAAAGCATCAATTCTTCAGCACTCAGCTTTCTTTATAGTTCAACTCTCACATCCATACATGACTACTGGAAAAACCATAGCTTTGACTAGATGGACCTTTGTTGGCAAAGTAATGTCTCTGCTTTTTAGTATGCTGTCTAGGTTGGTCATAACTTTTCTTCGAAGGAGCAAGCGTCTTTTAATTTCATGGCTGCAGTCACCATATGCAATGATTTTGGATGCCCCCAAAATAGTCTCTTATTGTTTCCACTGTTTCCCCATCTATTTGCCATGAAGTGATGGGACCGGATGCCATGAACTTCATTTTCTGAATGTTGAGTTTTAAGCCAACTTTTTCACTCGCCTCTTTCACTTTCATCAAGAGGCTCTTTAGTTCACTTTCTGCCTTAAGGGTTGTGTCATCTGCATATCTGAAGTTATTGATATTTCTCCAGGCAATCTTGATTCTAGCTTGTTCTCCATCCAGCCCAGCATGTCTCATGATTAACTCTGCATAGAAGTTAAAGAAGCAGGGTGACAATATACAGCCTTGATGTACTCTTTTCCCTATTTGGAACCAGACTGTTGTTCCATATTCAGTTCTAACTGTTGCTTTTACATAAGCTTTACATACTCTGTGTTTTACATAGTCTAACTGTTGCTTTTTCATAAGATTTTACTCCTGTTAATTGTTTTTCTCCTGGTAATCTGTCTTGCTGCTACTGCTACTGCTAAGTCACTTCAGTCGTGTCTGACTCTGTGTGACCCCATAGACGGCAGCCCACCAGATTTCCCTGTCCCTGGGATTCTCCAGGCAAGAACATTGGAGTGGGTTGCCATTTCCTTCTCCAATGCAGGAAAGTGAAAAGTGAAAGTGAAGTCGCTCAGTCGTGTCCGACCCTCAGCGACCCCATGGACTGCAGCCTTCCAGGCTCCTCCGTCCATGGGATTTTCCAGGCAAGAGTACTGGAGTTGGTTGCCATTGCCTTCTCTGGGTAATCTGTCTTAGGTCAGTTTAATTATTAGACCAGCCAAAGAAGCTAGCAGGAAAGAAGGGAAATTTTTTCTGCCATGCATCTTCCATGTAATTGCTTTTCTGACTTTTTAAAACTGAAAACATTCCCTCAAATAGTTCACATTGTAAAAATTAGTACTATCAGAAATAGTCCCCAAATTACACAATAAATTAGAAAGCAAAAATTTTAAAATGGAAAGCCTGGCATCATCCATAAAATCAGGCATCAGTGGAATTAATAAAATGTCCAATATTGACCATAATGGACATAAAAGGTGTAGTAGTAAAGCTTTGGGTGAGACAGAAGCATCCTGCTATTTTCAAGATAATGTGGTTCTGGTAGAAAATTTTGAGTAAATATTTTAGAGACAGATATTTAAAGATGTGAACTTGGAAATGGACTGAGGGAGGATGATAAGGTGGGACAGTAAAGGGAGGTTTTCAGAATATGTGGAACTTCTCA
This sequence comes from Oryx dammah, assembly GCF_014754425.2. NCBI lineage: Eukaryota > Metazoa > Chordata > Mammalia > Artiodactyla > Bovidae > Oryx > Oryx dammah. The sequence goes on along the minus strand of NW_024070207.1, from coordinate 108,404,752 downwards.
TTATTTAGGACTAAACCCAAAAAGAAGAAAATCTAGGAGGATATAGAGGTACAAGAAGCCCTTGTTTAAGTGATTAAATTAAAAAGAGGAAGAACAGTATGTAATTTCATTATGAGATCAATGGACCAGAGAAATATGCTTTAATTGGCAAATTTACTCAGTCACATTCTGTGTAGCTCCAACATTCCATGATCACTTGTTTCACTGAGCATCATACCATTTCTTTTCTTTTTTTAACATGGTTTTTCTTCACACCCATGTAAATCTAGTTGATTTTATTTGGTCTTCTGGAATGGGAAGTTTATATCTACCAGAGGAGAAATGGTCATGGTTATTTGTTCAAAGGACATATTTGAAATTTCTTCTAAAAATTTTATAAGGCACAGTCCTAAAAATTATGAAGAATGGCATGCAGTGCCATTAGTTATGGAGGACCTCAGGACACCAGAAGAAAAAATAAAGTCAAATGAGGATTTTGATCATTGCTTTCAACTCTTGTCTTTAATTTTTCCCATCCTCCCTCCTTCTCACACTCTTTATCTCCTTCCTTATGTCCTTTTTGAAGGAGCAATTGATTTGAAAAGGGCAATTGATTTGACTAGCATAGAATTTGCTCATTTTTTAAGTTAAAAACAAAACAAAACAACACCAAAACAAAAAACACTTTAGTAAAAAAAATATGTAAGTAAAGCAGAAAATAAAAAATAGATTCTAACATTCACCAGCTAAAGTAATTTGGTGTCAAAGACCATGTATATAGTCTGACAGGAGTCATATTTTAAATGTTGATCCAATCTCATGCAACTGTTCGGCATAGTTATATGCAAAGAATCATATATGGATATCACATACCTAAATAATTTTCAATTTTTAATTCTGTTCATTTCTAAGTACATTATTATCAGTCATTTTTAATAACAGGAATTTTCTCATCTGATTTGATGGAAGCACAATAAGTTTTTTACCTTCCAATCAGAATATATAAACACATATGAATTTAACCATACAAAATTAGGTCAGCAGGATGTCTCAATCCACTGTTCAAACCTTTACTTCTAAAACAGGAAGTAAAATCTCCTGAGTCCATGTGAACAATTGATTATTGAAACTAAGACTCTCCTTGTTTTTTGGCTGCACCTGGAGGCATGTGGGATTTTAGTTCCCCGACCAGGGATGGAACCTAAAACAGTGCCCCCATAGTGGAAGTGTGGACTGTTGACCACTGGACCACCAGGGAGGTCCCAAGACTCTACTTTTCGTACATGGTTATGGTTCAAAACAGCATATGTGGAAACATTTGTGTGATTTGTACATCCTTCATTTTATATCTGCTGCTGCTGCTGCTAAGTCACTTCAGTCATGTCCGACTCTGTGCGACCCCATAGACGGCAGCCCACCAGGCTCCTCCATCCCTGGGATTCTCCAGGCAAGAACACTGGAGTGGGTTGCCATTTCTTTCTCCAATGCATGCATGCATGCTACGTCATTTCAATCGTGTCCAACTCTGTGCAACCCTATGGACAGCAGTCCACCAGGCTCCTCCATCCACAGGATTCTCTAGGCAAGAATACTGGAGTGGGTTGCCATTTCCTTCTCCTACATTTTATATCTAAAAAGACATTAAGAAATAAGAAAATTTTATTTTTAGTATAGTTACTTTTTAATGTGTTAGTCCTATGCAAATAACATCCAAGTCTCAAACGGGTAGAAGAAGGTGTCCTGTTGGACACAGACAATAGTCTACTGTAACTCACAGTCTAATCATCCTATTAATGAGTGAATGCCTGCAATGGAGCAGTATTTTTTCACCTTCATAACACCTAGCTGTCTTTTCTCTTAGTTTAGTTGCTCATTTTGTGCCAGATCAAAAGCACATTTAATTGCAGCAGTCTTGTTATTTGAGCTTCCCAGGTGGTACAGTGGTAAAGAATCTGCCTGCCAGTGCAGGAGTCAGAGGAGCTGCAGGTTCGATCTCTGGGGGCAGGAAGATCCCCTGGAGGAGGAAATGGCAATCCACTCCAGTATTCATGCTTGGAAAATCCTCATGGACAGAAGAGCCTGGCAGGTTACAGTCTATGGGGTCACAAACAGTCAGACACAACTGAGTGACTGAGCAAACACACACACACAATATTGTTATTTAATTTCTCCTGGCACTCTAAATTATAACAAACACTGTACAGAATAAAATTCTAAAGTCATGTCATTTTGAATACCAGGGCAAAATGCTTATGTTTTCTCATAGTTATATGCTAGGGAAAGCATATATCATTTTAGTATATGAATCCATATAGGAGGGACCCTTTTTATCTTGTGGACAGGACTTGAATATTTGGAGAGGTCATCAGTTTTGAGCAGAGAGTCTCACTCCAGGTAGTCTATTTTCTGAGGTAGAAATGCTCAAAGAAGTGATCAAGTCCCTACATATTCCCTGCCTTTTATCACCTTGCCTTCTTATAACTACAAGGTGTTTAGAGAAACCCCCAGTCAGAGGGAACTACAATGCCAACTTGCAGATCCACTGAGAAGAAAGGCTTCCACCTATGTGACAGGCTCCCTTGTCTACTTGTATCTCCTCTTCTCTGGAAATATTGTTTTCTTTACCTGAACAAGGACAGTACAGACTTGTGCTGAATAAGTCCAAATAATTGACTTCATTTTCTTTAACTTCCCTTAGAGGAATTTCAGACTGATTAGATGAAAGTGTAATTATTTTTAAGGATGTTTTACATGATCTTTCCAAGATGATGAAAAAAATTAAGTCAAAGGAAGAAAAAGGACCAAACAATCCAAAATATTTAATGAAAAGTACCAGAGACAACCAAGTGACTAACACTTTCACTTTTTAAAAATTTTATTTTACTGGGTAAAAAATAAATACACATTATTATAATGGGTACATTAATAAGATCTTGACAAATACGGAATAGAGAAACATAAAAAGAGTCAGCGAGTTTTCATAACTTGTTGCATTTTAAGTGCTTTATCTTCTGTTTTCTAGCAATGGGCATATTTTTCAATATCTTCAGAAAGAAATATACACTGAAAAAAGTAGTCAGGGGGCTACTTTACCTCAAGGAAGCATCATTTTAGATACTATATATGGAACAATTCCATTATAGGAGGTCCCATGGTTTCATAATTTCCATGTATAGAAAAATATATATCTTAATATTGTTTTAATTTTTCCTTTTTTTAAAATATAAATTTATTTTTTTAATTGGAGGTTAATTACTTTACAATATTGTATTGGTTTTGCCATACATCAACATGAATCTGCCACAGGTATACACGTGTTCCCCATCCCGAACCCCCCTCCCTCCTCCCTACCTGTACCATCCTTCTGGGTCATCTCTATTGATAGGAGGTGTTCAAACTTACACAAAAACAAAGAGGCCACTTCTGCTGTTTTAATTCCCATCTTCATTTTCATGTTAGAAATGTGCATAGGCACCTCGACAGTCAGCCAGTCCCTTATCCACAATGATTACTTTAACAGTATCCCCCAATGCTTATCATGTCATTTTGTTTGACCTTCAGTTAACTAACTCCTGCTGATTTCTTTAGTGGTCTCCTAAGACAGGTTTCTCTCACTTATATAGAGTGTAATAGAGATACTCTTGTAGGTTTTCTTTTTTACTACATCTCAAAAATCCCATTAACAAAGTCTCCATTATAATACTCATCTAATTATAACATGCTCCTTGCTGAGCTCAGAGGCCAAGCATTCTAATAAAACTGTGGTCCCATACTGAGAAGTGGAAAGAAATACCTGTCACTCTCACTTCAGTAGTAAATTTTAATAAATTAGAGTCTGCAGAATTTTAAATCCCCTTGGCAAAGGTAAAGTGAAAGAGTAAGTTTGCTACTGATCTGGGCAAGAATTAGGGATAGATATATGTCCTGTTTCCATTTTAACTGGATTCTGGTTTACATGTGCTAACCAAACCGGCCAAATGCTATTTTCAGAAGAAATCCTGGGATCCTCTGCCTCTGTGACTCTGTTCATTCAGTTCTTTTCTTCCTGAAGGCATTTTCCTTCTGTCATTGTTCAAATCCTACAGTCTCTTCAAAGTTCAACACAAATATTGCTGTACTTTAATTTTACATAGCCAAAAAATAGTCTTGCTCTCTCTCACCTCTGAAAGTAACAGAATTTTGTCTGTACTTACTAAGGCATGAAGGTCATTTTCCATCTTGCATACATTTATTTCTATGTCCATCTATGATAGAATCTGCAGATGTGGTCATCTGATCAAACAGGGAGACTACATTTCCCAGCCTCCTTTGCACTTAGGTTTAGGGCAAGTGACTGAGTTCTAGCTAGGGAAATGTGGAGAAGCCTGGTTCATACAGTAGCTCACATGATTCTACTCTGCTTTTCAAACTCCTGCATATAGAATCCAATGAAGAATCTGAGAGGCCCCTTAAAAGTAGTGGAGCCATAGAATGTGAGGATTGGGATCACTTGGCCACCATAGGGAAGGCTTCCTTCAGAAAACCTATTTCACCTGTGAAGTGAATAGGAAAGCTTAATTATATTATGATGGATTTGGAGGATATTAACAATAGCTAGCACTAATGACCTTGATTAATGCAGTATATTCTGCCCTTCTTATAGGATGACTTAACTATGGTTGATATATCAAAGTTTCCCAGAGCCGTGTTTCTAACCTTGACCCATTCCCCTGAGCATTAGATTTGTATTTTTACTGTCTACTATACATCTCCCCATGGGTGTCCCAAAGGCCTCCCAAACATAGCATTTACCAAGTAGCAACTAAGATTATCAAGTGAATTAGTTTCCTACGGTAGCTGCAATAAAGTCCACAAACTGGGTGATTTAAAACAGTGGAAATTTACTGGTAGGGAAGAATCCTTCTTGTGTCTTCTTGTTTCTAGTGATTGCTGTTGTCCTTGCTAATCCTTGGCTTGCCAGTTGTATCATTCCAGTCTCTGCGTCTGTTATCACATGACCTTCTCCCTGTGTGTCTCTGTATTTCTGTGGTGCTTTCCTCTTTTTTGAGGATACCAGTCATATTGAAATGTGGCTTACCCTAATGACTTGATCATAATTTGATGATACCTCCAAGACTATTTCCAAATAAGGTCACTTTCACAGGTACTGGGGGTTAGGATTTCAGCATTTTTTTGGTAATCAAAATTCATATAACATGAACCCTCAGTTCAACTAAACAGAATCACTAGCATGTTCTCACTTGGTGCATGTGTGCTAAGTTACTTTGGTTGTGTCCAACTCCGAGACCCCATGGAGTGTAGTCTGCCAGGCTCCTCTGTCTATGGGATTTCCCAGGCAAGAATACTGGAGTGGGTTGCCATGCCCTCCTCCAGGAGATCTTCCAGACCCAGGGATTGAACCCACATCTCTTATGTCTCCTGCATTGGCAAGCAGGTTCTTTACCACTAGCACCAGCTGAAGCCCTGTCACTTGGTACTGAAACTTAAAAGTCATTCAGTGTTTATAGCTCCTTCTTATACTTCTTTGATATGTCTTATTGATATGGTATTAGATTTCTCCCTTCAATTTCCTTCCTATAATGTTCCATCACTGGTATAGATTCAGTCTCATGTTTTTGTCTTTTTTTTCTTGCCGGAAACAAATTTCATTCTGTTTCTCTACACTTTTTTCCAGAAGTCTTCTTAATCATCTAACAGTTCTGTTCAAAAAATTCAGTGAATCCAATTATACTTCCTCCCACCAGTAGCCCCCAAACTTACACAATCTCTTTTCACCATAATTTCCATTATGGTCATGCTTTAGTTTTTTTTTTGTTGTTGTTGTTTGTTTGTCTTGTTTTTCTTTGTTTAGAGTACTTGTGATGGAAATGACTTATCAGTATCTCAGGTGAAAAGTATATAGTAGACAGACAGTAAAGTGGGCGAAGCCATAGTGACACTGAAACTGAAACTCCAATCCTTTGGCCACCAGATGTGAAGAGCTGACTCACTGGAAAAGACCCTGATGCTGGGAAAGATTGAAAAGGAGAAGGGGACAGCAGAGGGTGAGATGGTGACATAGCATCATTGACTAAATGGATATGAATTTGAGTCATCTCCAGGAAATAGTGAAGGACAGGGAAGCTTGGTGTGCTGCAGTCTGTGGGGTCGCATAGAGTCAGACACGATTTAGTGACTGAACACCAATGACATATATTAAGCAAAACATTTATTATTTAAAATTCCTATAGAAGAGGAGAATTTTTATCTGATGTTCTTAAAACTCTTTTTAGCACTCTGCTTCCTTTTTCCATTAAGTAATTTTTCTAATACAGTGCTCAATAATATGAAATTTCTTATGAACAAAATTAATAAATGAGGTGGTAGAGTAGACTTTGGGAATAGACTTGGATTGGGCATTAGATTTCATCTGATTTCAGAGTGTATTTAAGTGCTGGGAGTTGGCCCTTAGTTGCGGAAGACTGAGGAATGAATGGCAAGAATAGATTCCTGTGTTTGAGAATCTGATATTAAAGGGAAAACGATGTATGGTGGCACTGGCTGAAAAATGAATTTCTGTTCTAGGACTATTTGAGCATATTTGGCATGGGTAAATGTCTATGATATAAGAAAAGGAAGATTACTGATGAGCCAAGTTTTGTAAGAAGCTGTCAGAAATAGGAGGCAGGTATTTGCTGTACCGAATTGACACTAAGAATGAAGATTCCTTCTAGAAATCTGGGAATGGTGTCTTCTGTCTGCCATTAGTCACTGATCTTAATCCAATTCTATTCTTTAAGGCTTGAATAGCTCTTGATTTTTCTTGAAATACTTGTCTTTATAAAAGTTGTTGTTGTTTAGTCGCTAAGTTGCATCCAACTCTTTGCTACCCCACAGACTGTAGCCTGCTAGGCTCCTCTGTCGATGGAATTCTCCAAGTAAGAATACTGGAGTGGGTTGCCATTTCCTGCTCCAGTGGATCTTCCTAAGCCTGGGATCAAACCCAGGTCTCCTGCATGTGTCTCCTCCATTGCAGGAAGATTCTTTACCATCTGAGCCACCAGGGAAGCCCAATATCTATAAAAGGGAATCATATTAGCAAGTCCATTGATGAGTATTTTATTTTTAGTTCTACTGTGATAATCTGGTTTCAGTAATACAAAGTGATATGATACAGCTGTTAGCCTCTGAAAACATTGCATCAGGTTGACTTCTTGATCCAATGAAAAAAATAGAGACCTTGAAATAATAGAGTGGTTAAGAATGTGGGAGCCAGGCAGACATGAGCATGGCTTCTACTCTTGTTACTTACTAGACATGGATTTTGAAAGTATTACTTAAACTAAATGTCAGTTTCATAATCTAGACCTTAAAGAAATTTCAAACTCATAGGGTTGTAATAGTAAAATATTACCATGGAAATTGGCACCCAAGAAGCATTATATTACAGACATGATTTCTCTTATTACTTTAATATTCTTTCTTAGCTGATGTACATGATTGTAAATGAAAGGTTCAAGCAAGGATGATTTCATTCTTTTTTGCATGTGCTTCATTTTGTTTATATGGCAGCAAAATATTTTAAAAGTTTTAAATAATTATTAAAACTATACTATGATACTATGTTCAGAAATATAATGTAATAATAGCACAAATAATAATTTAATGTATATTCACATACTACTTGTTTTCAGGGCTTTATGAAATGCCACTGTAAATGAAATGAGTCTGTTCACATTTTAATTATTTGCTTTCAGGGTATATAATTTGTGCTATCAGTATTCCTTCAGGTAAAAGTAAAATAATATGCTTAAGTCTACCAGTCAAGTAGATGACAAGAGATAACCTATTCCAAATGGTTTTGATTTCCTATTTACATGCAGAAAGTAGTATTTCTTCAACACCTTAAAAATTAAAAAACTGGGTCAGAATTAACGGTTGCAAAAATCTCAAAAGATTCAGATGGCATCTCTGAGGTACTGATTGCTGCTGCTGCTGCTAAGTCACTTTGGTCGTGTCTGACTCTGTGTGACTCCATAGACGGCAGCCATCAGGCTCCCCTGTCCCTGGGATTCTCCAGGCAAGAACACTGGAGTGGGTTGCCATTTCCTTCTCCAATGCATGAAAGTGAAAAGTGAAAGTGAAGTTGCTCAGTCATGTCCGACTCTTAGCGACCCCATGGACTGCAACCTACCAGGCTCCTGCATCCATGGGGTTTTCCAGGCAAGAGTACTGGAGTGGGGTGCCATTGCCTTCTCTGGAGGTACTGATTAAATTGGAATAAAACATTTTCCTAAGAATTAATGTTTTGATACAGGAAGCACTAAATGATTTGTGATTTCCAGACCTTTTATACATTAGTCTAGAAGCTTGTCATTTTAAAATTTATCCTCTTTTTCCTTTCTTTAACCAACAGCAACAAAAAAATCTGGAACTAGATTCTTTAGTTTGTTTTTTCTTTTTTTTTTCAAAGGAGCATGGGTGTTTAAGTCAAGGTAGAATTTAAAGAGCAGAGCAATTGCTTAGTACAATAATATAAGAGTATTGTTATAGAGGCAAGTCTTTATGAAGGCAAAATTATTTTCCAAGTCATGACTCTCAAGAACTATCACATAAATAAATTAACTGAATTTTAAAAATTAATCACAAGTAAAAGAAACAGCCAAAAGAAGCATGACGGGGGGAATCTATGCTAATCTATGCACCATTATTTTTTCCTATAAGTGAAAATTGAAATGAATTGTAAAAGCCAATGAAGCAGCAAAAAGATGGTTGGCTATAAATCCCCGCCAATGTCCTAGATATGTCATTCTCCATGAAAGGCATGCTTTCTGATGTTGCATTTCCCATTAGCAGATGGGGCAGCCGAACACCAATGTATGTGCTTGCCTGGCTCATTTGCATGTCACCATTTATAACTTTCCACTGCCCTGTGGCATTGTAGCACCCGCCTCCCAAATGAGGAATATGCAACAGTAATAATTTTTTGATAACACCCTAGTAATTACATGACCCTTGAAGGGCTTCTTTTCAAAATTCAAACCTCACCTTCCCTCGCTTGAGTGTGAATCTAATCTCATTCTTGGCTTGGAACCTGGTTATTAACTTTCCTTTTCTTGACAGATCTGGTGAGTGATGGTAGGATGAGTCAGAGAGAAAGGTCAAAAAGAAGGAAGTTGAAACCAATAGATTTGCTGCAAGTAGCCTAAAGAGAGAAAGTTAAAAGATGCTTACCTCTTGGAAAATTAACAGTCACTGAAGATAGCCTCTACTCAGTAACTTAATTTTTATTCTAAATGAAAAAATGATATCTTTTGAATTAAAGGGATTATGTTAAGAACAGCAAAAAAAATTACTGGATTTCATATGTGAACATATATATATATTCAAGGCTCAAGTAAGATGGCTTGTGATCTTTCAGTAGCATTTGTTTAACAATTTGGAAATCCCCTTGTATTTTATATTTTAGAAATTTACAATTTTATTTAAAGGAAACTGTACGAATGCAAAGGAAACAAGTCATAGACAGTTCATGATTGGCTGTGACACACAGTATCTTAAGGAAAGCCTTGGTTCATCTTCTGTTTTGTTTATTTTTTTTAGGCTCTTACGTATATAATGAAAATCCCTAGATTAAAGCATATTGTCTTGAAATTGTTGGCTATCAATATACAAATTAGAATACTTACTTACATAGGTCAATCAATAAGTGTTCAAAACCAAACTTTAAATGATTTTAGATTCTTACTTAGTAAATCTTAATGCTTCATTGCTAATCACTAAGCTCTTTTAGAAAGGGGAGGCATGAGCAATGACCCTTTCTCTGTTGTAGATTCCACTCTTAGTAAACTTCCCTCCCTGCTCTACCTTGGTGGAGAGCCACCCTGTCATGCCATCCCATTAGCCACAAATGCGCTGAACAATTCCATACAAGTGCTATTTACATACAGAGAAATATGGATGGTGCCCCTTAAGTTAGACAATGCAGCAGCTCTACCACGATAAGTTATTAAGCATTTATTTTTGCCACACTTTTGGCTAGGTCCTTAAGATATAAGATAAGTAAAATTTACATGGCCCAGTTTCATTGTGATAATTAAATGCTAAAGGTGGGGTGAGATGTTACTCAAGTCATTTCACAAAGAAATGCAAAGTTATAAGCATTACAAAGAAGGTGAAGGAGAGGGTTAAGGTTTAGAACCGTGCTATCCAATATGATAGCCACTAACTAAGCACAAGCGGGAATCAAGGTTGCCAGGAGAAATATGAATAACCTCAGATATGCCGATGACACTACCCTTATGGCAGAAAGCAAAGAGGAAATAAAGAGCCCTTCTTGATGAAAGTGAAAGAGGAGAATAAAAAAATTGGCATAAAGTTCAACATTCAGAAAATGAAGATCATGTCATCCGGTCCCATCACTTTTTACTTTGCCAACAAAAGTCTGTCTAGTCAAAGCTATGGTTTTTCCAGTAGTCATGTCTGGATATAAGAGTTGGACTCTAAATGAAGCTGAGTGCCAAAGAATTGATGCTTTTAAACTGTGTGGTGTTGGAGGAAACTCTTGAGAGTCCCTTGGACTGCAAGGAGATCCAACCAGTCTATCCTAAAGGAAATCAGTCCTGAATAGTCATTGGAAGGACTGATGCTGAAGCTGAAGCTCCAATACTTTGGCCACCTGATGCGAACAATTGACTCATTGGAAAAGACCCTGATGCTAGGGAAGATTGAAGGCGGGAGAAGGGGATGACAGAGGATGAGATGGTTGGATGGCATCACCGATTCAATGGACATAAGTTTGAGCAAGCTCCAGGAGTTGGTGATGGACAGGGAAGCCTGGCGTGCTGCAGTACATGGGGTCCCAAAGAGTTGGACACGACTGAGCAACTTAACTGAAATATAAATAAAATTTTAAAATTCAGTTCCTCAAGCACAGTCACCACATTCCAAATCCTCATTAGCTACATGTGGCTATTGAGTACCATGTTGGATAGCAAAATATAGAACATTTCTATCATTGCTGAAAGTTCTGTTGGACAGTGCTGAATAATGTAACAGATGAGATCAGGGACAACTTCCTTTAGGAAGTAACAGCTGAATTGAGAATTGAAAGATGTGCAAGGATTAACTAAGTAAAAGGGAATTTTGAAAAAAATGGAAAGTATTTTCTTTCCCATAAAACATTAGAAATTTCTAGTTTCTCAGATTTGACATTAATTTCAAAAAAATAAAATCATTACCTGAAAAGGTGCAATTTGATTTCAGAGACTAAAAATTTGTAAATGTGGTAAAAAATAACACTCATATAACAGTTAGATGAACTATAAGAGAACAACAGTTTTAATATTTACATATAAAAAGACTGGGGACTTAAGATTGTTGTTGTTTAGTCTCTAAGTCATGTCTGACTCTTTGAAACCCATAGACTGTAGCCCACCAGGCTCCTCTGTCCATGGGATTCTCCAGGCAAGAATAGTGGAGTGGGTTGCCATTTTCTCCTCCAGGGGATCTTCCCAGGGATTGAACCCATGCCTCCTGCATTGCAGGCAAATTCTTTACCACTGGTCACCTGGGAAGCCCCATATTACCATGTACTCTAGTTCTAATAGGTTAAGTTCCAACAGTGGCAGAGTTAGAAAATATAATGTAGGCATTGTGATTCTTAACCCAATATTGCTTCCACTTCCTGAAATAGTCTTAAATTATTTGGCCAATTCTCAACACTTTTTAAAGTTAAAGTTTGCATGTATTTTCATGAGAAGAGTTGACTCATTGGAAAAGACTCTGATGCTGGGAGGGATTGGGGGCAGGAGGAGAAGGGGACGACAGAGAATGAGATGGCTGGATGGCATCACTGACTCGATGGACGTGAGTCTGAGTGAACTCCAGGAGTTGGTGATGGACAGGGAGGCCTGGCGTGCTGCGATTCATGGGGTCGCAAAGAGTTGGACACGACTAAGCGACTGAACTGAACTGAACTGAACTGATGAATATATATAACCATCCTATCATATTGCTCAACTAAGTGAATGACAAAATTATTCAGCTGTAATGTTGCTTCAACAACAACAATGTTACCTTAATTAATCAAAGCTCTGAGTGTTAATGGTTGAAAAAGCAAACAGATATAATGTTTTACATGTCTAGTTACAATTTAAGGTGCAGTTTAATTTTCTCTGTTGAAAGGTCATGAGTAATATGCACTATTGTTATTTCCATCTATTAATATTTGCTAAGTGAAATGTGAATGTGATTATCACAGTGGTTCAATATGTGCTTGCTGCTTAAGGTAAAGGATTGCTTCCAATATTTATAGTTTGAACTTGATTTGCTTGAGGCTTACAAAATAGAATGTAGTGATTTGCCCTGTGATGAATCATGCTGTCCATTTATAAACATATTTTTAAATAATTTGATTAAATAAAAGATGTAACATTGCTACTGAGGTCTGTTTTAATATTGAGAAAGTTATTATTTTTATTCTGCTAAACAATGACCTCTTTTTCTACAGTATCTTATAGAGTTGTTGTTCAGTCACTAAGTTGTACTTACTACCTAATTTATTCTATTAATGTATAAAGATAACATAGCAAGTTAAATTAACTTCTTTGTGCTTTTGTATCAAGATTCAATGCAGATCAAATTCATCTAGAGAGATTATGTTAGAAGAAAAAGCCTAAGTAAACTTCTTCAAAAGGGGAAACTGGACTACATTCATTCAAAGAATATTTGCTGAGGACATACTTTGTGACAGACACAATTGTGAATACTACAACAAAAGTGATAATAAAAAGAAACAATAAGCCTTTAGTACTTATTAATTACCTACTTTCATAGAGCTTAAATTCTATAATGAGAAAAGAGACAGTAAAGAAAATAAATAAGTAAAACACTTTTGTTAGATGGTAGTATCATAGAGAAACATAAGGCAAGGGAGAGGAACAAGGAGTATTAAGGAAGGTTTGATGTTTTTAAAAGAAGGGCCATGAAAGGGCTTATTTTGAGAGTGATTATTTGAATAAAAATGAGAAGCAGATGAGGGAGTAACTAAGGCATGTGCATTTCCAGAGAAAAAGCAATATAGGCAGACACAACAGCAGATGAGTTGAGCAAGTGATTAAAGAGTCAAGGAATGACAAAGAGAATAAGTGCCTGGAGAAGAGTGATCAGAATGGAGAAAATAGAGGATGAGGCCAGAGACTTGAAGAGGGAAAAATTCTTGACATTTGTTAGCCATTATAATGACTTTAGTTTCTACTCTGGTAGAGGGTGCTGGAGAGTAATGAATTGCGAAGTGATAGGATCTAATCTACTTTTCAGGTTCATTTTGGATACTTTGTTGAGAATAGACTAGAGTAAGGAAAGGTTAGAAGTAGGTTAGAAAACAATTGCAGTGGTCCAGGTCAGAAGTGAGTGAGATTCTGCATATGTTTTGAACTTACATCCCATAAAGTTTGTTAACAGATTGCATGAAAGACATTGAAAAAGAGAGGAGTTGAAACCGACTACAAGGTTTTTAGCCTAAATAACTAGACAGAGGGAATTGCCAATAATTGGCTCGAGGAAGACTGAAGAACAGGTTTGTGAGGCAAGATGAATAGCTGAGTTCTCTTCAATTTAAGTGCAAAATGTCTCTTAACCATCCAAGTGGAGATGCTGAATAATCAGTTGCATATAAGAGAGTAATTCAGAGAAGAGGAACTGCCTGGAGTTGATTCAGAGATTGTTTTTAAAGCTTCCTGACACCAAAGTTGAAGGGCTAGAAAGGGAAGAGGTCTAATGGTAACCCTAAATTAGAAGTCTCTGACATGAGTAGTAAATACCGAAAGTGACTGAGATGATACAGCCAGTGAGTGTAATTGGGGTTTCCTGCAGCCATGTTTTTAAAAAGTCAAATTCATAGAAATAGTAAAATGGTGGTTGCCAAGCACTGGGGGATGGAGGAAATTCAGAAAATTTGGTCAAAGGGTACAAATTTCCAGTTATAAGAGGAATTAAGTTCTGAGGATCTAAAGTACAGCACAGATAACGATATTTTATTATATACTTTAAAGTTGTGAAGAGAATAAGTCTAAATGTTCTGATCATGTACACACAAAAAGCAGTTATGTAAGATGATGGATATGTTAAATGCACTTACTGTGATAACAATTTTGCAATATATACATGAATCAAGTCACCATGTTGTACACCTTAAACCTATGAGTGTTACATGTCAATCATATCTCGATAAAGCTGGCAGGGAAAAAGTGCTTCAGTGAGGAGAGTGTGAACATTTGTCAAATACTGCTGATAGGTTAAGAAAGATTACCATGCCAGATTTAGCAATGTGTAGATCATCAATGAGCTAATGAAAATAATTTTGGAAACATGGTGGTTGAAAAACCTAATTGGGAGTTGGATTTAAGAGCCATCAGAAGGAAAAACAACAGAGGTAATGAGCAGATGCTCAGCTCCTTCAGGAACTGTGATACATAAAAGGATAAAGAGAAATGGAATGACATCTAGAGAAGTAAACAGGAACAAAAGCGACTTTTTAAAGCAGAAATAGATATCAGCATGTTTGTGGGATCAATAGAACAGACTAGCTGAAAGCGGAAATGATGCAGGAGAAAAAGACAAGAATAGTGGGAATAATGGCCTTGAGTAAGTCATCTATGAGGAGCCTTGTCTTGGGGATACAGGTTGTCGTATGGAGAGGGTAACAAGCAGGAAGGCTAGGGGTCCCCAGATGGAGAAAGTAGGCTGCAGTGTCAGCCGTTTTGTATCTCTCTCTTAAGTGGCAGGAGGAAACAAACTACAAGTGTCAGACTTTTTCCCTTCTTTATACAAAATTAAAAAGAGGTTTCTTTTAAAACTTTGTGTTGTCATGACGACACCTGGTTCCACCTGAACTTTTCTCAAACCTTGAACTAACCAATGCATTTTTCTTATGGAAATGTTTTTCTTAAGCTACGTTAATGAACTATGTATTTACCTTAGACTCTGTCTTTCTTCAAGTTGGTTCTGCCTAAGACTCAGAACCAATAATGGCTCAACAAACCAGTATGTTTTACTCATGGCAATGTTCTCTTAAGCTATGTTAATGAAACTATGTATTCGCTCAGAAACCTGCCTTTCTTCAAGATTCATGTCAATTGTTTTATGGCCCAGGATGACTCTCCTTGTACCAATGCTATCTCAAAATGCATGTTGTGGGTGAGGGGCCTGGTGCCACTCTCTTGAGACATTTCCTTTCTCTAATTAGCATCTTGCTAATAGATATATAACTTCTTGCTAAAAACTAGCAAAGGGGCACTCTTTGTGGCCCCTTCTGATGTCTATATCAGAACCTTTCTCTATCTCTTTTATACTTTAATAAAACTTTATTACACAAAAGCTCTGAGCTATCAAGCCTCGTCACTGGGGCCGGATTGAATTCTTCTCCTCCAAAGGCAAAGTATCCCAGCATTGTTCACAGCTCATAGCGACAACCTTTCATCTTTGGGGCTTGTCCAGAATCTGAACCTGGGACCTCTCACACTCGAGGTGAGGACTGTACCCTGTAGACCAACCAGCCTGCTACATGGAAATGCCATCCATAATAATAAGGAAGGTTGAAGGTAGCTGAAGATGTAGGTAGGCGAGTGGATGCTATGGAGTTATGAATATTCTTCAAGATAGGCTTTATTTTCTCAGTGAAGTAAAAAGACTGTGAACTAGGAGAGGAAATGGAGGGATTTCCCTGGTGGTCCAGTAGTTAAAACTTTGAGCTTTCCATACAGAGAGCCTGAGCTTGATCTCTGGTCAGGAAACTAAGATCCCATATGCTGAGCAGCTTGACCAAAAATTTTATAAAAAGAAAAGAAGGAGGGAATGACATTGAGAGGTAAAGTATTGGAGTCAGGGAAGGCATGAAATAATAGGGGAGTTAGAATAACTGGACTAGGGGAAAGTTGTGTGATTGCTAGGATATACTAAGGGCCCACCTGACCAGTCACTGTGGTGGTAACTTTTTCTTAAAATTACATTCAGCTACTTGAAAATAGGGCTTCCCAGGTGGCACTAGTGGTAAAGAACTACCATCCGCCAATGCAGGAGACATAAGAAACCTGGGTTCAATCCCTGGGTCAGAAAGATCCTCTGGAGGAGGGCATGGTAACCCACTCCAGGATTTTTGCCTGGAGAATCTCCTAGACAGAGGAGCCTGGTAGCTACAGTCCATAGGGTCACAAAGAGTCAGACATGACTGAAGTGACTTAACACACACGCATTTAAAAATAAATGCAAAGTTGTGGGAGAGTTAGATTTAATAAGAATTGTGGTTTTGCTAGGTGTTTAGGCTGAATTGTGTCCCCCGGTATTCAGTGTTGTACTCCTAAACCCTGTTACTACAAAATGTGACTACATTTTGACACAAAGATTTTAAAGAGGTAATTAAGGTGAAATAATAAAAGTGAGAATGGCACCCCACTCCAGTACTCTTGCCTGAAAAATCCCATGGATGGAAGAACCTGGTTGGCTGCAGTCCATGGGGTCGCTAAGAGTTGGACACGACTGAGTAGCTTCACTTTGAATTTTCACTTTCATGCATTGGAGAAGGAAATGGCAACCCACTCCAGTGTTCTTGCCTGGAGAATCCCAGGGACGGGGGAGCCTGGTGGGCTGCCGTCTATGGGGTTGCACAGAGTCAGAGACGACTGAAGCGACTTAGCAGCAACAGTAGCAATGAAAGTGAAAGAGGAGAGTGAAAAAGTTGACTTAAAACTCAACATTCAGAAAACGAAGATCATGGCATCTGGTCCCATCACTTCATGGCAAATAGATGGGGAAACAGTAGAAACAGTAGCTGATTTTATTTTTTTGGGCTCCCAAATCACTGCATATGGTGAGTGCAGCTTAAAAGATGCTTATTCCTTGGAAGAAAAGTTATGACCAACCTAGACAGCATATTAAAAAGCAGAGACATTACTTTGCCAACAAAGGTCCGTCTAGTCAAAGCTATGGTTTTTCCAGTAGTCATGTATGGCTGTGACAGACTATAAAGAAAGCTGAGTGCTGAAGAACTGATACCTTTGAACTGTGGTGTTGGAGAAGACTCTTGAGAGTCCCTTGGACTGCAAGGAGATCCAACCAGTCCATCCTAAAGGAAATCAGCTCTGAATATTCATTGGAAGGACTGATGCTGAAGCTGAAACACCAATACTTTGGCCACCTGATGTGAAGAACTGACTCATTTGAAAAGACCCTGATGCTGGAAAAGATTGAAGGCAGGAGGAGAAGGGGACGACAGAGGTGAGATGGTTGGATGGCATTGCCGACTAAATGGAAATGAATTTAAGCAAGTTCCAGGAGTTGATGATGGACATGGAGACCTGGTGCGCTGCAGTCCATGGGGTTGCAAAGAGTCAGACACAAATGAGTGACTGAACTGAGCTGAACTGAAGGTGAAATGAGGTCACACATGTGGGCCCACATCCAGTATGACTGGTGTCTTTATAAAAATAGTGGATTAGTACAGTGTACAGTGGAAAGATGGTGTGAAGAAAGAGGAAGGAGATGGTTATGTATAAGTTGAACAGAGAGATCTCAAAAGAAATCAATCTTGTGGACACCTTAACGTTGAACCTCAAGCATCTACGATTGTGAGGAAATAAATTTGTTGTTTAAGCTTCCCCATCTGTGATATTTGTTACATCAGGCCTAGCAAAATAATATTAATACACTTGACCAGAGGTAGCAAGTTGTGCAAGTTTTAGTGGATCTACATCATTTTGTTGTTGTTTAGTCACTCAGTCATGTCTAACTCTTGCAGCCCCATGAACTGTAGCCTGCCAGGCTCCTCTGTCCATGGGATTCTCCAGGCAAGGATTTTGGAGTGGGTTGCCGTATCCTTCTCCAGGGGATCTTCCTGACCCAGGGATCAAACTTGGGTTGCCTGCATTGGCAGGTGGATTTTTTACCACTGAACCACCAGGGAAGCCTTTTCAAAACTTGATTTTGTTGATCTTACTAATTTTAGCATAAATACTGAGTGAGTGAAAT
Source organism: Oryx dammah (assembly GCF_014754425.2). Classification (NCBI taxonomy): domain Eukaryota; kingdom Metazoa; phylum Chordata; class Mammalia; order Artiodactyla; family Bovidae; genus Oryx; species Oryx dammah. The sequence continues at coordinate 108,386,770 of NW_024070207.1, read as the reverse complement.
TGCTCAGTCATGTCCAACTCTTTGCGACTCCATGGACTGTAGCCCACCAGGCTCCTCTGTCCATGGGATTCTCCAGGCAAGAATATTGGAGTGGGTTGCCATTTCCTTCTCCAGGGGATCTTCTTGACCCAGGGATTGAACCCGGGTCTCCCACACTGGAGGCAGAAGCTTTAACCTCTGAGCCACCAGGTAAGCCCATAGATAAATAGGTGATAAATAGATTCCTTTGGATTTTGTACATGGACAATCATGTTAAGTAAAGATTTCTACTTCTCCAGTCATCATGCATTTTTTTAGCTTAAAAATTATTATGAAAAACAAAAACTGTGAGGGACTAGTTTATTTTATTTTTAATTAACTTTTATTGGCATATAGTTGGTTTACAATGTTGTGTTAGTTTCTACTATACAGAAAAATGAATCAGCCATACATTATATGTGGGCTTCCCAGGTGGCACAGTGGTAAAGAATCTGCCTGCCAGTGCAGGAGATGCAAGAGACACGGGTTCGATCCATGGGTTGGTAACATCCCCTGGAGGAGGAAATGGCAACCCAGTCCAGTATTCTTGCCTGGAAACTTCCATGGACCGAGGAGCCTGGCAGACTACAGTCCCTGGGGTTGCAAAAGAGTTGGACACAAATGCGTGACTGAACTCATGCACACACACATATATCCTCTCCCCTTTGGACTCCCTTCCCATTCAGGTCACTGAAGTGCATTAAGTACAATTCCTTGTGTTATGCAGTAGGTTCTCATTTCCTCATGCATTTTTATTTCTTTATCTTTATTTGTTGGGCTGTCTAGGACCTCCAGGGTAAAAGTGAAGAGAAATGGGAATCTCCTTGCTTCAGTTCCAATCAGGAATACAGCTTTCCCTCCTTTAGCATTGCATATATTGGCTGTCGGTTATTCATAGATGCCCTTTGTGGGGTGAAAGGGAAAGTGAAGTCACTCAGTTGTGTCCGACTCTTTGCGATCCCATCAACGGTAGCCTACCATTATGGGGTGAAGGATGTTCAATTTTTATAATAAATTATTTTTACATTTTGTCAAATGTTTTATTGAAACTATTGAGATAATTATATTTTGGTTATCTTTCTAGCATTAAAATGACAAATTACATTGCTTGATTTATGAATGATAAGTAAATCTTGCTTCATGAGATAAAGCTTACCTTTTCACTTAGTAGTAACCTATATATTTCAGAATTATTTCTACTAATACTTATAGATATTTGTGGATGTTCATGATGTATAGGTGTATAGATATTTGTGATATTTATCTGTGTATGTGTGTGCATGCTTCAGTGATGTCCAACTCTTCAGTCATGTCCAACTCTGTAACCCGCCAGCCTCCTCTGTCCATGGGATTCTCCAGATAAGAATACTGAAGTGGGTTGCAATAACTTCCTCCAGAGTATCTTCTCGACCCAGGGATCAAATCCGAGTCTCCTGCATTGCAGCTGAATTCCTTACCACTGAGCTGCTGTTGAAGCCCCTTCATGAGGTACAGCTATTTATAATTTTCTTTTATCATTATTTTCTTGGCTGGTTTTGGTATTAGGATTACAATGGTTTTATAAGATCAGTTTTGGAATGTTTACTCTTCTATTCTCTGGAGTAATTTGTTCAGAATTGGTGTTATTTCTTTCTTAAATAGTTGGTTGAGTTCATTTCAGTTCAGTTGCTCAGTCGTGTCCAACTCTTTGCGACCCCATGGACTGCAGCACACCAGGCCTCCCATCGCCAACTCCTGGAGCTTACTCAAACTCATGTCCATTGAGTTGGTGATGCCATCCAATCATCTCATCCTCTGTCATCCCCTTCTCCTCCTGCCTTTAATCTTTCGCAGCATCAGGGTCTTTTCAAATGAATCAGTTCTTAGCATTAGGTGGCCAAAGTATTGGAGTTTCAGCTTTAGCATCTGTCCTTCCAATGAATATTCAGTACTGATTTCCTTTAGGATGGACTGGTTGGATCTCCTTGCAGTCCAAGGGACTATCAAGAGTCTTCTCCAACACCACAGTTCAAAAGCATAAGCTCTTCAGTGCTCAGCTTTCTTTATAGTCCAACTGTCACATTCATACATGACTACTGGAAAAACAATAGCTTTGACTAGATGGACCTTTGTTGGCAAAGTAACGTCTCTGCTTTTTAATATGCTGTCTAGGTTGGTCATAGGTTTTCTTCCAAGGAGCAGATGTCTTTTAATTCCAAGGCTGCAGTCACCATTTGCAGTGATTTTGGACCCCCCCACCTCCCAAATAAAGTCAGCCACTGTTTCCACTGTTTCTCCATCTATTTGCCATGAAGTGATGTGACCAGATGTCATGATCTTAGTTTTCTGAATGTTGAGTTTTAAGCCAACTTTTTCACTCTTCTCTTTCACTTTAATCAAAAAGCTCTTTATTTCTTTGCTTTCTACCATAAGGGTAGTGTCATCTGCATATGTGAGGTTATTGATATTTCTCCGAACAATCTTGATTCCAGCTTGTGCTTCTTCCAGCCCAGCATTTCTCATGGTGTACTCTGCATATAAGTTAAATAAGCAGGGTGACAGTATACAGCCTTGATGTACTCCTTTCCTGATTTGGAATCAGTCTGATGTTCCATGTCCAGTTCTAACTGTTGCTTCCTGACCTGCATATTGGTTTCTCAAGAGGCAAGTCAGGTGGTCTGGTATTCCCATCTCTTTAAGAATTTTCCACATTTTTTTGTGATCCACATAGTCAATATCTTTGGCATAGTCAACAAACAGAAATAGATGTTTTTCTAGAACTGTCTTCCTTTTTTGATCATCCAACGGATCATAAATAGTTGGTAGGTATTTTATTTTGCAAATTTGTCCTAATGTAAGCATTTAAGCTTTTTATTTTATTTTTAGCATTGCTTTATTGCATTCTACAAATTTTGATGTGTTCAGATTATTTTTACTTAGTTCAATATATTTTATAATTTTACTTGTGATTTCCTCTTTTACCCATGGGTTATATAGAAGTGTATAATTCCTAAATATTTGTAAATACCTGGTAATTTTCCTGGGATCTTTTGCCACTGATTTCCTATTTAATTCATTTAGCCAAAGATCAGACCCTGCACTCTTCCAGTCCTTTCAAAATGTATTGAGGCTTGTTATGACCCAGAATATAATCATTGTTGATGAACATGCCATGGGTACTTGAAAAGAATATGTATTATGTAGGTGACTTTTGTTATGGTTCTAAAAATTGTAAATTTGTTATAGTTGAATATTAGTATAATTCTAATATTTTACCCTTTACTGCCTTTCTGTCTCATTGTTCTATAAATTACCAACAGAAAATGCTGAAAACTACAACTTTGTTGGTTTGTCTATTTATACTTTTAGTTCTGTTAGTGTTTATTTCACATATATGCCTAGATTTATTAATAGGCTATATACATTTATAATTGCTATGTATTTTAAATGAATTCACCATCTTATAACTGTCTTTAACTCTAGTAATATTCCTTATCCTGAAGCCTGCTGCTGCTAAGTCACTTTAGTCGTGTCCGACTCTGTGTGACCCCATAGACAGCAGGCCACCAGGCTCCGCCATCCCTGGGATTCTCCAGGCAAGAACACTGGAGTGGGTTGCCATTTCCTTCTCCAATGCATGAAAGTGAAAGTGAAGTCACTGAGGCGTGTCCAACTCTCAGCGACCCCATGGACTGCAGGCTACCAGGCTCCTCAGTCCATGGGATTTTCCAGGCAAGAGTACTGGAGTGGGGTGCCATTGCCTTCTCTGATCCTGAAGCCTACTTTGATATTAATATAGATTTTCCAGCATTCTTATTTTTATGATTTGCATGTTTTGTCTTTATCATTATTTTATTTTTATCCTATCTGTATCTTTTTAGTAAAGGTTCATGTTCATGTTTTGTAAACAGCATATAGTTGAGTCTTATCATTTAAACTTTTTGCCTTTTAATTGAAATTTTTAGTGCATGTACATTTAACTTGTATGTTTGATGGAATTAACCAAAGAAGCCATCTGTTCCTGGACTTTTGTTAGTTGAAAGGTTTTTGATTACTGATTACTACTTGCTATTAATCAGTCTGTTCAGTCTATTCCATCATGATTCAGTCTTGGTGGGCTGTATGTTTCTAGGCACTTACGCATTTCTTATTGGAGAAGGCAATGGCACCCCACTCCAGTACTCTTGCCTTGAAAATCCCATGAACGGAGGAGCCTGGTAGGCTGCAGTCCAGGGGGTCATGAAGAGTCTGACACGACTGAATGACTTCACTTTCACTTTTCAGTTTCATGCATTGGAGAAGGAAATGGCAACCCACTCCAGTGTTCTTGCCTGGAGAATCCCAGGGACAGGGGAGCCTGGTGGACTGCTGTCTCTGGGGTCGCACAGAGTCGGACACAACTGAAGCAACTTAGCAGCAGTAGCACATTTAACTTCATATTTGATAAGCTTGGATTTCAGTCTATCATCCAATATTGTTTTTCTATTTGACCCTTACATTATCTGTTACTTTTGCTCATTTTCTGTTGTTTCACTGCATCTTTTATATTTTATTACTATACTATTTATTATTTAAATAACTGTTTCTTTTTCAAACTATTCCACTGAAGTTTATAATGTTCATCTTTAAATTATAACGTGCAATGTGTCAGTATTATGTTATCTTTGTATATAAGAAGGTGACACCAGTATACTTTTTCTCTCTCTCTCTCCAGCCCTTTATGCTATCATTGATATGTATTTTATTTATTTATGTTGTGTATATACACACAAATATATATATATATGATATCTATCTCTCTCATCTCTCATCCCTCATCTATCTCATCTTTTTTCTCTGTGTGCCCCAATGTGGATAGTTTCTACTGCCCTATCTTCAGTTCACAGACATCTTCCATACCAATCTTTTCTACTCTGCTGTTGAGTCTTTACCATTATTCATTTCAGATATTATATCTTCCAGTCATAAAATTCCTAAATTATTCCTTTTCATAATTTCTATTTTCTATAAGATTTTTGTTATATTCATATTTTCTTTAAATTAACAAAGGTATTCTAAATGTCATTTAATCCCATTTCTGCTATTGAATAATTCTTGCCTAGTTATAGATCACAAATTTCTTCTTCTTTTCCTGACCTAGAATATTCTAAGCTATACATGTAATGGCTTAATAGTCAGTCAAAGATTCAAGCAGATTTCTAATGCAGATTTTTGGAGTTCATTCCCTTTGTAAAGTCTTTTTTGTCAGTTCCCTGCCACACAAATTCCAGCTCCTTTAGTAGCTCTGAACAATCTTGGTCTCCGCAAGTCAGCAAGAGATCTTGATGCTCCTCTTGGCATCCAACCCTGGGACATGATCTGGAAAGTGTTTCCAGACATAAACCCAGTCACTTTGTTTGCCTTCTCTCAGGTACAACAGTCCTGGCCCACTTGTTATCCAAGGTCTGTAAATAGTTGTTTCATATGTTTTGTCTACTTTAATAGTTTTTTTTTTTAATGTTACAAGGGCTATTCTAGTACCAATTATTCCACCATGTCTGTATGCAGAAATCTGTTAGTTTTCATTCAATTTTCAAATCACTTCATTAATTCATTATCTCCCTGAACAGATATTTATAAATAGTAGATGCTGACAGTAGTACACAATGATTAATAAGATATTCAGAAAAGGAAATCAGTCCTGAATATTCATTGGAAGAACTGATGCTGAATCTGAAGCTACAATACTTTGGCCATCTGATGTGAAGAGCTGATTCATTGGAAAAGACCCTGATGCTGGGAAAGACTGAGGCAGGAGGAGAAGGGGTGACAGAGGATGAGATGGTCAGATGGCATCACCAACTCGATGGGCATGAGTTTGAGCAAGCTCCGGGAGTTGGTGATGGACAGGGAATCCTGGCATGCTGCAGTCCATGGGGTGGCAAAGAGTCGGACACAACTGAGCAACTGAACTGAATAAGATACTGTCCCTGCTTGAAGGAGCTTTCAGCTTACTGGAGTAGCAACTGACAACACAATTTTGATGCAATGTGATCAGCATAAAAAGTAAAGATTTAAAAGTAAGTGCTATAAGATAAAAGCACAAGTATTTATTATACATTTCATCCAGACCAAAGTTAAATTTAATGTACTCTCTAAGATCATGGATCTCAACCAGAGCTGTAACAATGGAAGCTCCCAGGAACCTCTAAAAAAATACTGATGCCTGGCTCCTATCCCAAATGTTCTGATTTAGTTGGTCTGAGGTGTGGCCTGGGCTTTGGACTTTTAAAACCCTCCTATTAATATTTGCTTTGAAGCCAAAGTTGACAATATTAATCTATGGTAATTTTTTCAGATAGATATTATGAATAAATACGTGGATTGGTAAAAAACTACAAATGGTATTCTACAAAAATGTTTACTCTGTGTTTTCTGTTGCCAATGTCTCAAAATGGTTGTTTCATATATTTTTCCAGTGTCATAGTTTCACCTTGTTTTGATTAAATTATATTATTTAAACAATTTGGCAGTACATCTATTCATCTAACAAATATTTATTGTGTCATGTATTTATATTTACTGTGTTAAGTGCTATAACTTTAATGTTATGGTAAGTTGACCATAGCAAAGGGTGACACGCTACTTGACTTTACCTTGACAGTGAAGTTTTTTCATAAGACCAGTGTTTCAGAAGTATGCTTGTCCATGTACATGTGCATTCTTGTTAAGGTACAAATACTTACTTAAATGTACTGCTGTTGCTGCTGCTAAGTTGTTCAGGCATGTCCAACCCTGTGCAACCCCATAGATGGCAGCCCACCAGGCTTCCCTGTCCCTGGGATTTTCCAGGCAAGAATACTTGAGTGGGTCGCCATTGCCCTGTACAGCAGTATTCATAACCAGACTGCCCATTCTTAAAATCATAAAGATTAATCCTATTTCTATTTTCTGAGGACATCGCTCCCAAAGAAAAACCAGCATAAGTACAATTAATTCATACATTGTAAAAGGTCATCAGAGTGGCAGTTCCAGAAAGTTATAAATAAAGCAATCTAAATCTATAATATCTACTTATATTTTTAAGGGCTTCTGCAATGTTGATAGCATCATGGAAATAAGATTTGAAAAAGTAATTCATCTATGTTATAAACAGTATAAACATTCTTTCTTCTTTATACGTGAGGGACATGTGTGTGGCGGGCTTCCCAGGTGGCTCGGTGCTAAAGAACCTGCCTGCAACGCAGGAGCCACAGGAGACCCAGGTTTGATCCCTGGGTTGGGAAGATCCCCTGGAGGAGGAAGTGGCAACCCACTCTGGAGAATCCCATGGACAGAGGAGCCTGGAGAATCCCATGGACAGAGGAGCCTGGAGGGCTATAGTCTATAGGGTCAGAAAGAGATGGACATGACTGAAGTGACTTAGTATGCATGCACATATGTGTGGCAGGGTCACACTTAATAGTTAAGTGCATGTTTTGCCATATTAAAATAAATCATATAGAATACTTAAATTTGGAAGTCTCCCAGTCTCTAAAATGCAGTGATAAGAACAATCATGACCCTTTTTCCACCTAAAGGAGAACAAACTAATAGAGCATAAGAGAATAAGCACAGTTCAGTTCAGTTCAGTTCAGTTGTTCAGTCGTGTCCGACTCTGCAACCCCATGAATCGCAGCATGCCAGGCCTCCCTGTCCATCACCAGCTCCCGGAGTCTACCCAAACGCATGTCCATTGAGTCGGTGATGCCATCCAGCCATCTCATCCTCTGTTGTCCCCTTCTCCTCCTGCCCTCAATCTTTCTCAGAATCAGGGTCTTTTCCAATGAGTCAGCTTTTTGCATCAGGTGGCCAAAGTATTGGAGTTTCAGCTTCAACATCAGTCCTTCCAGTGAACACCCAGGACTGATCTCCTTTAGAATGGACTGGTTGGACCTCCTTGCAGTCCAAGGGACTCTCAAGAATCTTCTCCAACTTCACAGTTCAAAAGCATCAGTTCTTTGGCGCTCAGCTTTTTTTACAGTCTAACTCTCACATCCATACATGACTACTAGAAAAACCATAGCCTTGACTAGATGGACCTTTGTTGGCAAAGTAATGTCTCTGCTTTTGAATATGCTATCTAGGTTGGTCATAACTTTCTTTCCAAGGAGTAAGTGTCTTTTAATTTCATGGCTGCAATCACCATCTGCAGTGATTTTGGAGGCCCCAAAATAGTCAGCCACTGTTTCCACTGTTTCTCCATCTATTTGCCATAAAGTGATGGGACTGGATGCCATGATCTTCGTTTTCTGAATGTTGAACTTTAAGCCAACTTTTTCATTCTCCTCTTTCACTTTCATCAGAGGCTCTTTAGTTCTTATTTGCTCTCTGCCATAAGGATGGTATCATCTTCATATCTGAGGTTATTGATATTTCTCCCGGCAATCCTGATTCCAGCTTGTGCTTCATCCAGCCCGGTGTTTCTCATGATGTACTCTGCAGATAAGTTAAATAAGCAGGGTGACAATATATAGCCTTGACATACTCCTTTTCCTATTTGGAACCAGTCTGTTGTTCCATGTCCAGTTCTAACTGTTGCTTCCTGACCTGCATACAGGTTTTTCAAGAGGCAGGTCAAGTGGTTTGGTATTCCCATCTCTTTCAGGATTCTCCACAGTTTATTGTGATCCACACAGTCAAAGGCTTTGGCATAGTCAATAAAGCAGAAATAGATGTTTTTCTGGAACTCTCTTGCATTTTTGATGATCCAGTGGATATTGGCAATTTGATCTCTGGTTCCTCTGCCTTTTGTAAAACCAGCTTGAACGTCTGGAAGTTCATGGTTCACATATTGCTGAAGCCTGGCTTGGAGAATTTTGAGCATTACTCTACTAGCGTGTGAGATGAGTGCAATTGTATGGTAGTTTAAGCATTCTTTGGCATTGCCTTTTTTGGGGAGCAGCAGCTGTGCAGTGCAGGAGGGGCCAAGAGGAGCTACCCCATGTCCAAGGTCAGGAGCGGTGGCAATGAGGAGATACCCCATGCCCAAGGTAAGGAGCAGCGGCTGAGATTTGCTGGAGCAACCATGAAGAGATACCTGACATCCAAGGTAAGAGAAACCCAATTAAGATGGTAGGTGCTGAGAGAGGGTATCAGAGGGCAGACAGACTGAAACCACAATCACAGACAACTAGCCAATCTTATCACATGGACCACAGCCTTGTCTAACTCAGTGAAACTAAGCCATGCCATGTGGGGCCATCCAAGACGGACGGGTCATGGTGGAGAGGTATGACAGAATGTGGTCCACAGGAGAAGGGAATGGCAAACCACTTCAGTATTCTTACCTTGAGAACCCTATCAACAGTATGAATAAGCACAAATAATGTGCAAATTAAGAATGTGAAGTTTCTTCTCTCATCCATCTCCTGGCTCACATATACATGGTTCAGGTACCAGAAAACTTTCCTCTGAACACAGTCTGTTTGGCAAATAGACGAAATCACATCTAATCTGGATTGTCACACAGAGTTAGAGATTTTCAGTCTGTTTAGTTTTGCTGCAGCAAGTTTCAACCTTCTGCACTTTCCTGACTATTTTCATGGCGTAGCTATCCCCTAGCAGCAACCCGATTGCCAACTGGATAATTATTATTTTACTCTGAGGTGTCTATATGACATCTGTTATCTTGACATTGAAATTCTTAAGTGTATACTTTCTTTAATTCCTTTGCTTGCCATGCTTTCTAAAGCAAATTCTGACTCTCCACATGTGTTATCTGTGGGCCACTGAGCTGTTCATTATGTCAATGGTAAATCTTCCTAATCTTGAGCCTCTTAGACTCTTGGGTACAGCAATGACTAGAGAAAATCTTTGAGATACTTCCATTTTCTATTTCTTTACAAGCCTAAAATCACTTTCAAAAATACCTATGAAAGAAAATAGAGCATATTAAAACAGCAATTAGCTCTATCTTTTTCCTATGTTGAATGCCCATCTTCTGCTGGATGCTTAAATAAATTAAACCTAAAAATTATTTCTGTTGAGTGTAATACTTAAATCACTTAGTAGGTTTTTATTCATTTTTAGTAAAGATATAGTAATGCATAATCCAAAATTCAACTGTGGCAAATAGCACGTGCATCAGGATTGAGAAGTTTAGTCAGTCAGTTCAGTTCAGTTCAGTCAGTCTTGTCTGACTCTGTGACCCCATGCACTATAGCATGTCAGGTTTCCGTGTCTTTTGCTATCTCCCAGAATTTGCTCAAATTCATGTCCATTGAGTTGATGATGTCATCCAATGTCTCATCCCCTTCTCTTCCTGCCCTCAGTCTTTCCCAGCATCAGGGTCTTTTCCAGTGAGTTGGCTTTTCATATCAGTTGGCCACTATTGGAGTTTTAGCTTCAACATCAGTCCTTCCAATGAATATTCAGGACTGATTTCATTTAGGATTGACTGGTTTGATCTCCTTGCACTCCAAGGGACTCTCAAGAGTCTTCTCCAGCACCGCAGTTGAAAAACATCAATTCTTTGGTGCTCAACCTTCTTTATGGTCCAACTTTCACATCTGTACATGACTACTGGAAAAACCATAGCTTTGACTATACGGACCTTTGTCAACAAAGTGATATCTCTGCTTTTTAATACCCTGTCTATGTTTGTTCAACTCCTTGTGACCCCATGGACTATAACCCACCAGGCTCCTCCGTCCATGGGATTTTTTCCAGGCAAGAATGTTGGAGTGGGTTGCCATACCCTTCTCCAGGGGATCTTCCCAACCCAGGGATCGAACACACGTATCTTGCATCCCTTGCATTGGCTGGAGGATTATTTACCACTGAACCACCAGAGAAGCATCTTTTATACATAGTAGTGTATATATGTCAATCCCAATCTCCCATTTCATGTAACCCCTTCACCTTCCCTACTTAGTGTTCTCTATATCTGTTCCTTTGCATATTTGAAGCCTGGTACCTATTTTTGTGACATGGTAAGTCCTCAATGTACATTTTTAAAAATATTGACTTAGGTTTTGAGTGATCAAGATTGCCGGGAAAAATATCAATAACCTCAGACATGCAATTCCACCACCCTTATGGCAGAAAGTGAAGAGGAACTAAAAAGCCTCTTGATGAAAGTGAAAGAGGAGAGTGAAAAAGTTGGCTTAAAGCTCAACATTCAGAAAACGAAGATCATGGCATCTGGTCCCATCACTTCATGGGAAATAGATGGGGAAACAGTGGAACGAGTGTCAGACTTTATTTTGCGGGGCTCCAAAATCACTGCAGATGGTGATTGCAGCCATGAAATTAAAAGACACTTACTCCTTGGAAGGAATGTTATGACCAACCTAGATAGCATATTCAAAAGCAGAGACATTACTTTGCCAACAAAGGTCCATCTAGTCAAGGCTATGGTTTTTCCAGTGGTCATGTATGGATGTGAAAGTTGGACTGTGAAGAAAGATGAGCACTGAAGAATTGATGGTTTTGAACTGTGGTGTTGGAGAAGACTCTTGAGAGTCCCTTGGACTGCAAGGAGATACAACCAGTCCATTCTAAAGGAGATTAGTCCAGGGTGCTCTTTGGAAGGACTGATACTAAAGCTGAAACTCTAATTCTTTGGCCACCTCATGCGAAGAGTTGACTCATTGGAAAAGACTCTGATGCTGGGAGGGATTGGGGGCAGGATAGAAGGGGATAACAGAGGATGAGATGGCTGGATGCCATCACTGACTCAATGGACGTGAGTTTGTGTGAACTCCGGGAGTTGGTGATGGACAGGGAGGCCTGGCGTGCTGCGATTCATGGGGTTGCAAAGAGTTGGACACGACTTAGCCACTGAACTGAACTGAACTGAACTGAGGTGAGAATAATGAATAAGATATGTCTTAATTGCATTTTCAGGTATAAGTTTGGGACAAGAAATACAACAATTTGTTATTTTTTCTCTATAAATCGAAACCAGAGAGTAACTCAGTCCTTGGAAATACTTTTGTCATGTAACAAAACAGACTACAAAATGGTTTTTTCCTACTAGTTTTGCTCACTCCCACAGGTCCTTTTTCAGACAAATCACATTGATCATTATTATTTTATCTGAAAAATATCCTGTTATGCTTTTTCTGCCTAATTGACTTATTCATAAAAGAGGGAGGTTGGCCAAGTCAGGTTGGTAGAGGTAGAATTAAGTTAATATATATTTATCATATGATGGATTCAAAATTTAAATTATCCAGAGACAGGGACTTATTTTGCCTCAAACCACACTGTTAGGTTTTCTTTGGAATTGCTCCAGTTTCCCATAAATGTAACAACATGTGAAGGATATAAAAGTAGAAAAATCTATTTTTCACATTCATTTTGCTTATAATGCTATAGAAAAGAAAGCAAATACTAATTATCTTGTTTACAGTCATCTAATTATTGGCAGGAGAGGGACTAAAAGCCTCCCCCTAGCAATGTCTCTCTAGATGTAAAATAAACACTGCAATTAAGAAAAAAGGCAGCAACTTGACAGAAAAATGGTTTCCTAATTTGACCATTCTGGGTGCTTAAAGTTGTTGTCCAAAAGGAACTAGTACTTTAATGAAGAGCCCAAATCAAATGAGAAAAGTTACTGAGAATTCTTTCTAATCTGTAGTGTCCTGAGGGAACAAACAGATAACGCAGGCTCTCCTGTCATTTACCAAACCTCACAGTAAAAAATTCTACTAGTAGAGACAGTTTAATAACTTTAGTTAGTTTTTTTTTTTTTTGCCTCCAGCAACAAAGAGTTCATGTAACAAAAGTACCCATGGAGAACTAGTCTTCCAGACATATCAGTGCAACACTGAAATAATGTTATGAAGTGATGGCCATAATAATAGCTGACAGCTGTTGCCCACTTGCTCTATGCTGAACACTATTTGAAGTGTTGAACATGATCATGGCATCTGGTCCCATCACTTCATGGGAAATAGATAGGGAAACAGTGGAAACAGTGTCAGACTTTATTCTTTTGGGCTCCAAAATCACTGCAGGTGGTGACTGCAGTCATGAAATTAAAAGACGCTTACTCCTTGGAAGAAAAGTTATGACCAACCTAGAAAATATATTCAAAAGCAGAGACTTACTTTGCCAACTAAGGTCCATCTAATCAAGGCTATGGTTTTTCCAGTGGTCATGTATGGATGAGAGAGTTGGACTGTGAAGAAAGCTGAGTGCCAAAGAATTGATGCTTTTGAACTGTGGTGTTGGAGAAGACTCTTGAGAGTCCCTTGGACTGCAAGGAGATCCAACCAGTCCATTCTAAAGGAGATCAGCCCTGGGTGATCTTTGGAAGATCTGATGTTGAAGCTGAAAGTCCAGTACTTTGGCCACCTCATGCGAAGAGTTGACTCGCTGGAAAAGACTCTGATGCTGGGAGGGATTGGGGGCAGGAGGAAAAGGGGACGACAGAGGTTAGATAGCTGGATGGCATCACCGACTCGATGGATGTGAGTTTGAGTGAACTCCAGGAGATTGTGATGGACAGGGAGGCCTGGCATGCTGCAGTTCATGGGGTCGCAAAGAGTCAGACACGACTGAGCGACTGAACTGACTTGAAGCTATAAAGGGGCATTCACTGTAGAATCCCATTGAAAACTAATCTCAAGGGGCTCAAAAGAAGACCAGAAATAATGATTACCTCTTAGTATCATTAATGGTTTTCTTGGCTCCATTCCATGCACATGGCAACAAAAGCTTTGTTTTCATCATGAAAGGCTTGAAAGACGAAAATTTGGGTTGTGTCCAGAGGAAGTAAACCTATTCTGTTCTACATAGAGCAGTTAAACAATGGGATAAAATAGTCACCCAATAGTTAAAAGTCTGAAACAGAACTGAAAGTATCCCAAATAGGACTGAAAACAGTGTCTATTCAACTATCTTTTGGCCTCATTTGCCTTAACAATTCTATTTGTGGTGTCCCATATGGAAGTATCTTGTATTTTAAAAGTAGAATTCAACAAGATGTATGTTATAGAAGAAATTATTTCCAAGAAAAAACATTAGTGTAGCTTAAAATTCATTACTAACCATATCCTGTACTCTGTAGTGTACTGTTGTAGGGCCTTTTGAGGAACAGATGAAGGCAAAGTTAAGATAATTAAGACTTTCTATACACAGTGACCTCTAGCAGGTTTACCAGTGACTACCATTATATGGTAGTGACTTCCCTGGTGGCTCAGATGGTAAAGCATCTGCCTACAATGCGGGAGACCCAGGTTCAATCCCTGGGTAGGGAAGATCCCCTGGAGAAGGAAATGGCATCCCACTCCAGTACTCTTGCCTGGAAAATCCCATGGATGGAGGATCCTGGTAGGCTACAGTTCATGGAGTCTCAAAGAGTTGGACACGACTGAGCGACTTCACTTCACTTCACTTCACCATTATATAGCATGCTGTCCCATTCTTTGAACCCTGAGTCACAATGGCAATAACTCCTGGTCTGCTTGACAAATAGGGATGAAGAGGAGAAAACAGTGAAATGCATTGTATATGCAAGTAGAAAATTTTAATCTATTTTTAAAAGTAAACTGAAACTGGATGAGAAGGACAATATTCAAAGAGTCCTATGAGACTGTAACTAAAATATGTATTGTTAAAGGAATGGAATGACTTCTTCATTTATTTATTCAAATGAAAAATAAACAAATACTATACAAACTGAACTGATACAATCTATAGACACATAAAACACTTTCAAGTCAAATGTGTATGCTCTTTCTAGTTGGAAAAAAAAATAAGTTTAAGGCCACTATATGACTTTGAAAATTTTACTTAAGTTTTAATACTCATCTGAGTAATATATTTTATATATATAATTATTTGAGTGCACTGGGTCTTTGTTGCTATATGCGAGCTTTCTCTAGTTGTAGTGAGCAGGAACTACTCTCTAGTTGCAGTGTGCAGGCTTCTCATTGAGGTGGCTTCTCTTGTTGTGAAGCATGGGCTCTAGGGCATGCCAGCTTAGTAGCTGTGGCTCCTGGGCTTAGTTGCTCCGTGGCATGTGGGATCTTCCTGGATTAGGGATCAAACCCACATCTCTTGCATTGGCAGGCAGATTCTTTACCACTGAGCTACCAGGGAAGCCCTGAATAATATCTTTAAAATTATTAAAAACAGTGTGTCTTGAGAGTAAGAAGAAATGTTTCTCATCTATGCAAAATTAATTTTCAAAATACAGATCAAGAAGGTGATAAAATCTGATATTGTGAAAATTAGCAGTTGCTTTCTCTACATAGGCCCAAAATACCCATATATTGTTATTATCCAAATTTTGCAAATGTTCTCAATCCTGAGTCATTTATTTACAACACTCTGTTACTGTTTTTTGTTTTTTTTTTTGCTCTTTCAACTTCAGCACACAAAAAAATAAGCCCAGAATACAGAATCTGGAGAAAACATTAACTACTTTATTTTCTGATGAACAACAACAATACAAAGCAAATCCTGGAGCCTGTGGAGAGAAAATGAAAGTTTGTTTAAAACAAATCTTGGGTTTGATTCCCTCCCCCCTTTCAGATGTCAGACCCATGATACAAACTCATGGATTGGAATCTGCTACTTGAAAGAAGCAGTTGGCTGTGGAGAGAGCCAAAGAGGCATTTTTATAACCAGCAAAGGTTTGAATTATTCATAAGGGAAATACTTTTTCTTTTTTAAGAGATAAATCAGCTACCAAACTGCTGAAGTGAATTAAACTAAACTGGTCAACAAAAATAAGGACAGCAAAGACTCCAAAGAATGAGGATAGCAAAATACTCTTGGACTTAGCACTTCACTGGAGTGGGAGGGAAGGGTGGAAGATCTTGTATAAAAATCTTTGTTTGATTCATGTCAATCTATGCCAAAACCAATACAGAATTGTAAAGTAAAAATTAAAAATAAATAAATAAATAAATTTAAAAAATAAATAAAAAAATAAATAAAAAAATAAAAAATTCTTAAAGGAAATAAAATTGTGGGCATTATATTATCTCATTTCAAAACTTATAATAATGCTACAATAATCGAGACTGCATAAGAATAGTTACACAGATCCATTGAACAAAACAGAAAGTTCAGACATATATCCACATATATGTGAAAAAAAAAAATAAATAAAGAACAATATGAACGTTTGGGTTGGAATTTTTCTTGCAGCACTATTACTTGTGAATATTACCCTGTTAAATGTGTGTTCCCTAAATATTGCCAAGTGAGATTTTCCATTCCTAAAACAAATGCTGAAAAATATCATCTTCAGTGAGTTGAGCCCATTAATATTTTGAATATAACAATATCTCACATTCTTTGGATGTGTTGATAAAGCCTTAGGTTCTTGTCTCTGAAGGTTAGAAGAAACATAATAAATATTTATGATTCCCTGACAATTTGGCTGTGGAACAACATTTTGATAGCGTTTTTGATAATTGAGAAGATTTTTAAAGCCTGTTTTCACAAATCTTTTAATGCTTTCACTTTTAAAAACTTGAGCAAGCAGATATCCATCTGTAAATACAAAATAATCTCCAAACTTCCTTGGTGTAATTTGTTACACAAAAGATTTTACAACTTCTCAAAATATGTAACAATACATGTGAGTATACATGCATTTATATAATACATGTTATGTAACAGTTATCCCAACATTTCCTTTCTTTTATATTTCTGTCTGAAATGCACAAGCATATAAACTCATTCCTTTTTGTGAAAAAAAAAAAAAAGACACTTGACCTGTCTTCTGGCTCCTCTTTGAATATTTATATTAATCTGAAATGCTCTCAATGAATGTTGCATTTTCAGCTAAGTCTTCTCTGTAAACAGTGCATTGGATAATCGTAGTCTGGAATGAGCAAAGCTAGTAGAGAGAATAAATATTGATGAGGATGATGACAGAATAGACTTGTAAGGAATGGAGTCTAGAATGAAGATTGAGGTTTTGGCAATAACATGTAGAGTAAAGGAATATCAGGGAGAGTGAATTGTCACCAATATTATTGCCAAATAAAGCCACAAGGAAGGAGCACTTTGGGAGTGGTGCCTGTATGTGAATCTACCTGAAGCTCTGGGAGCTAATGCTTGCTGATCTGAGGTAGAGCTGATGTAATAATAATAGAAATAATGTGTGCAATAAATGTAATGCGCTCAAATCATCCTGAAAACATTGCCCCCTATCAATCCATGGAAAAATTGTCTTCCATGAAATCAGTCCCTGGTGCCAAAAAGATTGGGGACTGAAGGTTGTAAGAACTGTGTGATTGATCAACATGGAACAGTGAAATGTCAGTCTCTTTTTCAGAACATTACATTGAACAGGGTATTAAAGTTCAACGGTAGTGTCAGTGGATCAACTAGTCAGTAAGATTTGCAGGGACTCCATTATCTACTTAATACAATAATGGTTGCTTTTATCTAGTGTTGCTGTCAGAAAGTCGGAAAAGTCAATGGCAACCCATTCCAGTACTCTTGCCTGGAAAATCCCATGGACGGAGAAGCCTGGTAGGCTGCAGCCCATGGGGTCGCAGAGTGGGACAAGACTGAGTGACTTCACTTTCACTTTTCGCTTTCATGCATTGGAGAAGGAAATGGCAACCCACTCCAGTGTTCTTGCCTGGAGTGGGGGAGCCTGGTGGGCTGCCGTCTATGGGGTCGCACATAGTTGGACACAACTAAAGCGACTTAGCAGCAGCAGCAGCTGTCAGAAAGTAACTTAACACTTCCCACAGAAATAAACAAGAATAGTTGATCTGACCTAGAGTGGTTCCCGTAAAAACAGATGAGTGGCCAGGGTAAGTCCCTCCCCCCGCCACCTTTTTAGAAATCATTTTATTGAGATATATTTGACATAAAGAAATTGCATACATTTCAAGTGTCAATTCAGTCACTGAGTTGTGTCCGACTTTGTGACCCCATGGACCTCAGCATGCCAGGTTTCCCTGTCCATCACCAACTCCTGGAGCTTGCTCAAACTCAAGTCCATTGAGTCCACGATGCCATCTAACCATCTCATCCTGATGTTTTTTGGTGTATATGTGAAAGGATCACCACAATCAACCTAAATAAGTTATCCATCACATCTACATAGTTACTCTCTTGTGTTTCTTTGCATTCAGAAGATTTAATTTGAGATCTATTCTCTTAGAAAATTTGAAGTATTCACCACTATGATAGTTATCAGGCGATACATAAGATCTCCAGAAAATATTTATCCCATTTAACTGAAACTCTGTACCCTCTGTCTAACATCTTTCAGTTTCTCTTATACCCCAGACCCTGCCAGGTAAGTTCTTTGGACTTGATCCTGGAAACCTGAGGGGAAAGAGAAATTGATACTTAGTAAATAGGACTTGCCTCTGCTCCAGGTAAACCCATAGTAAGGGCTCAAGCCAAGCTATATTGTTACTCTTTTGTCCCTACCCTTTCATGCACTTTGGGTGGACCTTTCTCAGCACCTTTAAAGTACAGTCACAAGAGATGACCAGGCTGAAGCAGTTCACTGCAAATTAACCCAGACAGTACCCACTGATTGGAGAAATTCTATGCAGTATCAATCTCACCACAACCCCAGCTCAACTCTGTTCCTTCTAGCTGTACATTGGGGTAGAAAATAGGCCTTTTGGTTTTTATTTGGCTCAGGGTGAACCCAAGGTGCCTTTCCAACAAGCACTTGAAGGATTCTGCAGTTTCGTTGTTCAGTTGCTAAGTTGTGTCCTGACTCTTTGTGACCCCATGGACTGCAGCACGCCAGGCTCCTCTGTCCTCCACCATCTCCCAGAGTTTGCTCAAACTCATGTCCATTGAGTCAGTGATGCCATCCAACCATCTCATTCTCTGTTGTCCCCTTCTCCTCCCACCTTCAATTTTGCCCAGAATCAGGGTCTTTTCCAGTGTGTTGGCTTTTCACATCAGGTGGCCAAAGTATTGGAGCTTCAGCTTCAGCATCAGTCCTTCCAGTGAATATTCAGAGTTGATTTCTTTTAGGATTGACTGGTTTGATCTTCTTGCTGTCCAAGGGACTCTCAAGGGTATTTTCAGCACCACAGTTCAAAGAAATCAGTTCTTCAGTGCTTAGCCTTCTTTATAGTCTAACTCTTACATCCGTATATGATTACTGGAAAAACCATAGCTTTGACTATATGGGCCTTTGCTGGCAAAGTGATGCCTGTGCTTTTTAATATGCTGTCTAGATTTGTCCTAGCTTTCCTACCAAGGAGCAAGCATCTTTTAATTTCATTCTGCAGTTAGATCTCATAATTTTCTCTTGACAGTGTCTGAACTTGGATAGCTGGAGAACTTAGTTCAAACACATTTCTGTAATATATATCCTCACAAAGTTCAGAATGCCTATACCAACCAGATTTCCAGAACAGTTAATTCAGGATTTGTAAGCAAATATGTTGTAATGAAGAGATAACTAGGTTTTAATAAAGAGGAACTGACCCCAAGTAAGCTATATTTTTGGATATGCCCTTCCAATAAAGCCTGTCCAGTCTCTGGTTGTGGAAGGTTCTAGGGATTTTAGGATAATCTGAAAAATGTATATAAAAGTGAAAGTGTTAGTCACTCAATTGTGTCCCATAATCTAAGGGTAGATCTTATTTTCTAGAAATTATAGTGTAGTGGCTTTGACAGACACAGTGTAGGCATGGAACTGTTATTTGTTGTATAAACACATTTAGGTAAAACTTTATTCATCTAACATCATCATATGGATTTACCCTTTTAAAGTGTGCCTCTTGGTCAATATTTAGTCATTTAAACCATTGCCATATAATCCTGAATCACTGACTATAAGGAAAACAAGTTAGATGTAAGTAATTGCCTGCTCACCTACTTGTTAAATTAATTCATCAAATATTCATTAAGTACTAACCATATGGGCATTTGTAATACATAAGTGAACAAAATAGATTCATTTCTCTCACAATATTCTACCATGTTTTTCAAATAGTCTGAAAGTAAATAGGTCATCAGCGAATGGACCCAATTCACATTTTTACAACTGATCTTTTCTTAACCATGTTTTAGCTGGCTAAAATTCTGAACTTCTTGATAGCTAAGTTGCTTTGAATATTTTTATGTCAATAGTACAAGTAGAACCATAGGGTAAGTGTGTAACATACTTGTATTCAGTAGTTTACACTAAAGTTTATAGGCTTCCCAGGTGGAACTAGTGGTAAAGAACCCACTTGCCAATGCAGGAGACAAAAGAGACACAGGTTCAATCCCTGGGTTGGGAAGATCCCCTAGAGGAGGGCATGATAACCCATTCCAGCATTCTTGCCTGGAGAATCCCATGGACAGAGGAGCCTGGTGGGCTACATTCCATGGGGTCACAAAGAGTCAGACACAACTGAAATGACTTAGCAGTCATGCAGAGAAAAATTATTTAATGAAGCAGAGTTATTGCTGATTTTATTTCAACTTTCTATTTGCTAAATGCTCTGAATACAGTTTAATAAGTGTACTTTATTTGCTTAATGTTTATTGTTCTGTCTGACCTAATATGAGAACTAAATTGCTAAATGTATTACAAAGTGCTATGAAAAGAATTTTATTTTTGGGTACTCTTAAGTGACTGTGTGGATCACAATAAACTGTGGAAAATTTTGAAAGGGATGGGAATACCAGACCACCTGACCTGCCTCTTGAGAAACCTGTATGCAGGTCAGGAAGCAACAGTTAGAACTGGGCATGGAACAACAGACTGGTTCCAAATAGGAAAAGGAGTACATCAAGGCTATATATTGTCACCCTGCTTATTTACCTTATATGCAGAGTACATCATGAGAAATGCTGGGTTGGAGGAAGCACAAGCTGGAATCAAGATTGCCCGGAGAAGTGTCAATAACCTCAGATATTCAGATGACACCACCCTTATGGCAGAATGTGAAGAAGAACTAAAGAGCCTCTTGATGAAAGTGAAAGAGGAGAGTAAAAAAGTTGGCTTAAAGCTCAACATTCAGAAAACTAAGATCATGGCATTCCAGTCCCATCACTTCATGGGAAATAGATGGGGAAACCGTGGAAAGAGTGGCTAACTTTATTTTTCTGGGCTCCAAAATCACTGTAGATGGTGACTGCAGCCATAAAATTAAAAGACACTCACTCTTTGGAAGAAAAATTATGACCAACCTAGACAGCATATTAAAAAGCAGAGACATTACGTTGTCAACAAAGGTCCGTCAGGTCAAGGCTATGGTTTTTCCAGTGGTCATGTATGGATGTGAGAGTTGGACTCTGAAGAAAGCTGAGTGCTGAAGAATTGATGCTTTTGAACTGTGGTGTTGGAGAGGACTCTTGAGAGTCCCTTGGACTGCAAGGAGATCCAACCAGTCCATCCTAAAGGAGATCAGTCCTGGGTGTTCATTGGAAGGACTGATGTTGAAGCTGAAACTCCAATACTTTGGCCACCTGATGCGAAGAGCTGACTCATTTGAAAAGTCCCTGAAAGATTGAGGGCAGGAGTAAAAGGGGATGACAGAGGATGAGATGGTTGGATGGCATCACTGGATTCAATGGACATGAGTTTGGGTGGACTCCGGGAGTTGGTGATGGCAGGGAGGCCTGGTGTGCTGCGGTTCATGGTGTTGCAAAGAGTCAGACACGACTGAGCGACTGAACTGAACTGAACTAAACTAAGGTACTGCTATATTACTTTCCCCAAACCCCGAAAAATAATTAATTTAGTACAATCTAATGATTTCATATATATTTTCTATGATTTTCTATGTTTGTGCCTTATAAACATGACCTTGTCTATATATATATATGCAAACTTTTTGGTAATAACTTTCATTAATCCTGGCTTTTCACCCACATTTTTCTGAAACATGAGTATTGGATTGATCTCTGGCGGCATTTTGCAGATAAAAATAAGCGCATAAACCCACATAACAAGACATCTGAAATAAAGTATTTAAAATGACATTTAAAGAAGATAATATTTTCATATTTCAATTCTTTATTGACTAGTTTTTAATTAGTGTTCTGAGAGCTCATAAGAAATGTCTACTAATGATTTTTTCTAGCTAGATAAACTTGTATTGCTCACATATGCTAAAAACCAGTATAATATTATTTGCCTATTTGAAAATCACTTTGATTCATACAATTTAGTGCCCATATTTAAAAGAAGCAATATGTTAATAAACGGTCTACTGAGTCAAAGTTTTAAGTAGTTTGGTATATTTAAATGAGAGATTTATGAATGCTTTAGTGTCTTGACTGAAACAAACGTCCATTTTTCAGTTAATCTAATAGATACATTTTGGCATCTCACTGGTTCATCTTAATTGAATTTGGAAACAACTTTTCCTAAAATTTTTTTTCTTCACATTAGTGTACTCGTCCATCTTCATAAAATTTCTTTTCACAAGTTGATTTTTCTTTATCATATTAAGTTTTATTGTTCATTATTGCTGTGATACTCTTTTCCTGTCATCTACATTAGAAAATAAAATATTTTAAATCAGTAACATGCAGTCAAATGAAAGAGATCCACATTCTGGCTCGCATTCCCTTTTTCAAGCTTATAAATTGACTGCCAAAAATTGGCTGTGAAGCTTCATAAAAAACCCTGCCAAATCAGAACAACTATGTTCCACAGGGACAATCAAATGTAGTAAACTAATGAGAACTTCCAAACCATAGTAATATTACAAAGGAAACAAATGAAACTGTAATACATTTGTTAATTTGTTTATAATCTTGGCCAATGAAAATTAGAATCCAGGGGTTACTAAGGCCAACATCAAGGTCTCAGTTCACCAAGTCCAACACACACAGACAATCATTCTCTTTCATGTAGACATGCATATAATCTTGAACCTGAAGAAGTAATACAAAGATATAGGTTAACATGTCTCAAGAGGAAATTGGGGTGTTTAGGAATCCCTTCAGTACAACTTTTCACTGGAAACTGTTCAAAAATACAATTATTTACCAACTATGTATTGATACATATTAAGTGTTTGGCATGGCCCTGGACAACTTCACAGTCTAATTGGGGAAATAATGGGTAGACAGACACACAAAATATTTTTTAAATATGATAATTACTGTACTAAGGAATAGACTCAGCATGTAATAGTAGCCTATTGGATAGGATACCTGCTTCAGGAAATCCAGAAATGCTGTGGAGTGAAGATGATGCTTGTGCTGAGTTCTCCAGATAGGACAAGCTCATGTGGATATTCCAGAAATAAAGGAGAGCATATGCAAGTAAAAAATGGTATCTTATACTTGTGTATGCCTATGTATATATGTGTGGAACATCAGATGTATAGGGATGAGGCAGGGAAATACGCAGGAGGAGATCTTTAAAACTTCATAAGGACTAAGAGTTTCTATTTTAATTTGCTGCTCAAACAGGGTTCATTGAAGGGTTTTAACGTGGAAGCGACATGACTTGTATTTTCAAAAGATTATTCTGTTATATGAGTGGTCCCAGAAGAGATACTACATAACAAACCACTCTCAAAACGTAGTAGCTTGACCAAACCAATAGTGGTTTATTATCTCTCACAGGTTCTGGGCTTCAAGAATTGAAGAGCAGCTGACTCTGTGGGTCTGACTCAGGGTCCTCATGTGGTTGCAGTCAGAATATTGGTGGGTGCTGAATTCAGCTGAAGGCTTGACTGGGTCTATGAAATACACTTTTAAGGTGACTCACATGACTGGCAAGTTTTTTCTGGCTGTTGGCTGGGGGCCTCAGTTTCTCTCTAGGTAAGCCTCAATGGGGCTGTGTGAGTGTCCTCCTGGCATGATGGCTATAGACGAAGGGACCATGGAGAAAGCTGCAAAGCTTTTCAAAGATGACACACTGTCACTTCTACCATATTGTATTGGTCAGGAAACAAATCCACAAGAGCATGCATAAAAGAGATGATGATCATCAGAGGCTATCTTGGACACTGGTTACTGGAGAAAAGTTCCAACTGTCAAGACAACCAAACCAGATATAAGATAATTATGAAAATCAAAACAAGTAATGACCATCTGAATTATAATCAGAACAAAGAGGATGAAGAGAAGGGACCTACTTAAGAGATATTTAGAAAATAGAGTTCATAAACACAAGGACTTATTGGATGTGGAAGGTGCAGTGTAGAAAGAGCCCCAGATGACTGCCAGTTTTTACATTTGGGTGATTAAGAACAGGATGGAGTCAGAAACCATGATAAATGAAGAGCCAGCTACAGTAAGATAGAAGGCAGTACTTTATTTTCTAAGTTGATCATATATTATATATATGTATATATAAGTTGACTATATATTATATATATTTTCTGAGATGATTTTATCCATGTGGATATAATCATCATCATCATAGATGACATTCATCATAGGTAGGTATTTTCTACATTTTTTATATATTCATGTCTTAAGTCATTTAATGCTCACAATAAATGTTTGTGGTAGGAAATATCATTGTCCACATATTAAAGATAAAACAAACAGAGATCAAGTAATTAGCCCCCAAATTCCACACCAAGTATTCTAATTCACATTGGAGCTGGGGATCAAACCCACCTTCAGTTCTGCCTGACTCTTCTAATTTCCATGACCCTTCATCCGTATCTAACCATCTCCTCTGTCTGATAAATCTAATAAAATCACTCTTGTTATGTATTTGGAGCCTTAATATGCTATATTTTTTGGAGATTCAACAATATTAATTAGAAAACTTAATTCTAATAAATAAGTTTCCATAGAATTTCCATTACTAAAGTGAAAAAGATACTGGATTTGGTATGTTACAAAGTAGTATATCAAATTTTACTATAATATATCTGGTTCACCAATACTTAAGGTATTGTTATTAATGTGGATTAAGAAAGAAAAATTGGAAATTTGTGAATAGAAATTTTGTTAGTATTTCTATTGTCACATCTTATCACATAATTATATTGTACAACATATTTCATCTTTTTGAAACGCCATTTGATTTCATAAGCAAATAACATGTTTGAATTCCTAAAGCACATAAATATCAACCATACCACATATCAGAACAGTAAAAACATTATCAATAATTCAGCAAAGGTTAAGATTCACTCAGAGTAATAAATGCCTACCCTTTTATAATGATTTGAAAATTCATAGTATCAATAGATGGAGAAGGCAATGGCAACCCACTCCAGTACCCTTGCCTGGAAAATCCCATGGACTGAGGAGCCTGGTAGCCTGCAGTCCATGGGGTCGCTGAGAGTTGGACACGCCTCAGTGACTTCACTTTCACTTTCATGCATTGGAGAAGGAAATGGCAACCCACTCCAGTGTTCTTGCCTGGAGAATCCCAGGGACAGGGGAGCCTGGTGGGCTTCCGTCTCTGGGGTCACACAGAGTCAGACACGACTGAAGCAACTCAGAAGCAGCAGCAGCAGCAGTATCAATAGATTTCTGCAGTTTTATTATGATATCTATAATTTAACCTTTATCTTGATTATATCTACCTTTCGGTCCTCCCCTGCACAGCTATAAAGTAGGAAGTATGATGACAACTTTATAGATGAAGAATGTACTGATCATCGAAATAGGCAACTCGTCCAAAGGTACATATTCAGATTGGCAGAACAGACATTTTAAAGCAAGTCTACTAGAATCTAAAATTTTGTGATGCTTCTCTGAATTAACACAAGACTTTTGTTTTATAGTCATGGAACCTTAAGAGTGGAAGAAGCAAGAAATGCCAAAACAATTTTGGCTTCACTGAAGAAGTAAACATTGGTCAAGTTATATAAAAGATAAAAATAATTTAATTTTCTTAGGCTTAAGTGATTTTTGGAGGTATGTTAATATTCTTAGTTATAATTCATCTAGCAATAATTCTTTTAACCGCAATTGACCTGAATTAATTTTCCATATTAGTTCAGCAAAAAGGACCTGAGCATGTGTTTTCTCTTGAGAATACTATGCAATAATCAACAAACTTGAAGTAAAAGAAAGATGGAAGATGTAGCGTTCATCTTTTGTTGGCCCAAGCCTTTACTAATCATGGCTAATTGATTGGTGCTAGACAGGGAAAATAAAAATATTGTGTACTTAACATTCAGCTCATGGGAGACTTGTTATATGAGAATTTATTTATAAACAAAAAATAAAGACATGGAAAAAAGATAAAAGGCAATGTGATAATTAATAATCCAGGGCTGCCATGAACAGTTGTACAAGGTGTGCCTCGACCAAAAATATTTGACATTGATGCAAGTGAGGCTGAAATCCAGTTAGAGTTTAGCTGTAGAGCCTATGCTTCCACCTGAGAAGATGGGCATTTTTCTAAATCTCACAAGATGCTGCAAACATGGATAAGTATTAGTTAAATCCATTTCATCTGTAACCTGCTGTCATTAATCAAGGCCATCCTAATTGTTGCTACAAAAAACCTGCCTGTCTTCCAAGCAGCTTGTACCCTAATAAGATGTTTGCTCATGTTGTTTTCTAGGAACTCGGAGTCAGCTGGTCTAGTTCCAGCTGAGCTGGTTAAGATTGGCTATAATTGTCAAACTTTCAACTGGGTATGCACCAGCGTTGGTTGGGTGACCTTTGGAATGCGCGAAGACCTGTAGCTTAGTTAGGCCTGAGCAGAACGAGGATTGTCAAACGTCTTCCAATCACCACTTCCCACGCCTCAAACCATTGTGCTGCTTTATTCCTTGTATCAGACATACCAGAAGCCCCTTGCTCTGCGGTGGTAAAACTGGCTTTTTCCCCTCTTGGTACCTTGTGAATAAACCTTCTCTATGCTGCAAATCATTTCAGCTTGCTGTGCATTGGGCAAGAAAAAGGTAAGTCTTGGGTGGTAAGGGTGAGAGTTATTTTTTCTTTTTTGAGAGTTATGTTTTATTCAGTGGGCATTTTTAGGACATCAGGCCAAGGAGGCAGCATCTCCAGAAACACAAAGAAAACTCCAAGGAGGTGATGGCGGGTGCGGGGGTGCAGGTTATATAGAAGTTTTGTAGCAAAGGGCATGTAGTCTGATTTTCAAAAGATTACTGTTAATTTCAAGCTAAAGAATTTAGGACTTTTCTATGTGGGGGAAGATGCAAGAGATTGTTTTTGTTTGTTTGTTTGCTGAGAACAATGAATGCATTAAACCTTTTCTAATCTTTCCTCTCAGGTATTCAGATGGATGTTTTTCTCCCCTTTTTTGCCTCTCTTCCTTTTCAAACATCTCCATGACTTTTAAATTCCTATGAGTTTTTGAGGTAATCAGCAAACAATGACCCATGGGACAATCTGGGGCTCATATCTTTTTTGTATGGCCTGCAAGCTAAAAAAGGTTTTTATATTTTTAAATGATTGAGAAAAATAAATGTCTTATGATAACTGGCAGTTACATGAAATTCATATTTCCGTGTACATAGGCAAAGTTTTCTTATAATGCAGTCATGCCCACTCATTTACATATTGACTATGGCAGGGGTTCCCAGCCTCCGGTATCTAATGCCTGATGATCCAAGGTGGAGCCGATGTAATAATAATAAATAGTGCACAAGAAATGTAATGTGCTTAAATCATCCCCAAACCACCACCATGCCCCCATCCGTGGAAAAACTGTCTTCCATGAAATCAGTCCCTGGTGCCGAAAAAGGTAGGGGACCACTGGTCTATGGATCCTAACTGAGGGTTCTAAGAGAATACTAAAAGGTACTAAGAGTTTAAGTTGGTACACTGAAAACTGTATGGCCTGCTAAGCTGAAAATATTTTAGTTTCTGGACTTTTACATGAAAAGTTTACTGACCCACAAGCTAGCAGGTTGGCATTAATTCAATGTGTGATATTGTTTCATTGTGTTTGTATTTCCACCAAGACCTTAGTGCAGAAGTACATCTGAACTTATCAGGTGAGTAGTCAGAACTCTTGACAATATGGATCCCAACATTCATTCACTTCTGAATTCAGCAGTAAGCACGATCTTCATAGACCTCACACTCAATCCCTCTTAACATACTAAGCTTCCTGACCATGTACTGTCATACCTCAGAGGGTATGCAGGTGCTCTGGGTTCAGGCCAGGGCTTAGGTACCTTCTTTGGAACCTGAAAATTTATGACTTCAGACAATTGCTTATGTATTTAGGTTCATGTTGTTGGTTTTTTTTTTTAATTTTTAAACAAGAGTCACTAGCTTTCACAGAGGGTGGTTGTAAATAAAGTTACAGAATATGAATTGCTTAGAAAATTATCTGATACCTAATTTCTTTTCCTTTGTTTTTTTCTTGGGAAATGCAATTCGAGTTTTGAGGCAATTCAGGTGCCACCTCCACTGGGCAACCACCTTGGATCCTCTCAGGCAGAGCCAGGCACTTTTCCAACAATGCTGGTTGCTGCCCTGTGGTGCCATTGTCCTCCCAAAAGGGTATATGGAACATAATAGAAATACTTAGAAGGTTGTTACAAAGGATAATGATCTCAGTTATGAAAGTGTCTTAATCAAAGTGTAAGCTCTCAGAAAATGTTCGCTGTTGATACAGTAATCTTTATTTGTAGCCCAGCTCTTCACCTAGTACCTGGCATGTGGTAAGAAGTTAGAAATACATGTGATAAATGAATGAATAAGTGAATGAATGAGTGGACTAGAGCAGAGTTCTCAAATTTTGGATTACATCAGAATTACCAAGAGGCCTTTTGAAAACCCAGGTTGCCAAGTTGTCAATCTTAGAGTTTTTTGATTCAGTAGATCAAAAGTGAGATGTGGGTCAATAATGAGCATTTCTGACAAGCTTCAATGATGGTGACAATGCTGATCTGGAGACTGCATTTTGAGAATCATGACAGAAAATAAACAGATGCAGGTTCTTATTACAAACTGTTCCATCACTTATCTGACCATCCAGTTTTTCCAGTTTGTTTTTCACACTTGACATTTTAGCTCCAAAATACTTTATACTTCTTTAGCCTCATTCTTATGATAGGTGGAAGATAGTCAAGCTTACTTGGTTAAATTAGAAAATATTTTATGAAGTGTGGATTTGAATCCTATTTGTAAATAGTACTTTGCCATTTGAAAAATAAGAGGTAAAATGACACCTATAATACCATATCATTAGTTTATATTCTAATAAATGAAATGTTTTAATAAAATGAAAAGTTGAATACTTAATAATATAAAACTATTTATAAAACTATAAAATGAAAAATTAATGCTAAAGGTGATTTTTAAAGGATAGTAAGTAGAGGTACAATTTTATTGGCACCTAATTCACTATCTCAGTTGAAACTTACAATTCATTAAGTTCATTATGCTTATTTCTTTTTTTCATTTTCTAATTGAAGTATAGTTTATTTGCAATGATGGGTTAATTTCTGCTCTACAGCAAAGTGATTCAGCCAGACATATGCATATTCTTTTTTAATGTTCTTTTACCGTATGGTTTATTACAGGATATTGAATACAGTTCCCTGTGCTATACAGTAGGACCTTATTGTTTATCCCTCCTACATATGATGGTTTGCATCTGCTAACCCCAATCTCACACTCCATCCCTCTCCAACTCCCCGACCCAGGTAACCACAAGTCTGTTCTCTATGTCAGTGAGCCTGTCTCTGTTCCACAGATAGGTTCATTTCTGTCATGTTTTAGATTACACATATAAGCAATATCATATGGAGTTTGGCTTTCTGTGTCTGATGTACTTCACTTAGCATGATAATCTCCAGTTGAAACCATGTTGCTGCAAATGGCATTATTTCATTCTTTTTCATGGGTGAGTAGTATCCCATTATATATATGTAACACTTCTTTATTAATTTGTCTGTTGATGGACATTTATGTTGTTTAGTTTGTTAGCTATTTTATGTATAGTTTGTTTCTGCTAATCCCCAGCTCCTGATTTATCCCTCTCTTGCATCTTTACCCTTTAGGAACCATAAGTTTGTGTTTATGTCTGAGTCTCTTTCTATTTTGCAAATAAGTTCATCTGTATCATTTATCCATATATCACAGATAATCATGATAAGATATCACATGATGTCTGTCTTTCTCTGTCTGGCTTACTTCACTTACTAGAGTAATCTCCAGTTCCACTCATGTTGCAAATGGCATTATTTTGTTCTTTTTTATGGCTGAGTGTTATATATTATTTCTTTATATTATACTCTCAAAATATTTTTTTACTATGGAAAATGATTATCAACAGTATTTTGAAATGGTTTATTTCATATGTTTTTATTGGTGACTGACTTATTTACAGAGGTATATACCAATACAATTTTTATAGACAGAAAAACATTTAGTGCTGTAAATTGACTATAGAGTATATATCACACACTGGACATTGACACTTCACATCTCAAATGACTATGACTTTACTTGCTAGGTGATATAGGTCAGAAAACAGTTTTCCCTCTGCCCTTCTAGGTTCTTAGCTAAGACCTCCCTGAGATAAAAAGATGGATTAACAGGAGAAACACAAACAGAAATTTAATAACATGTATACCATATATGTGATATTAATATATGATTATATTGATAATAATTAACAATTTATTTATCTAACATTATTACTTAAATATTTATTTAATAAATATATTTAATAATTAATTTTTAATAATAATGTATTAATATATATAGGAGATACTCAAGAAAACTTCATACCATGAAATGGTCCAAGCCATCACCTTAAATACCACATCCAGCTAAAGGCAGAAGATGTTGGGGTGGAGGAGAATTCAATTATGGGAAATAATCAAGGAAAACCACATTAAAAAAGATTATAATTGTTACACAGATTTAGGTCTTTGCCTTGTCCATTTATAAGCATTTCTAGAGATGGTCACCCTCTCTTTCTTAAAAATGGAGGTTTGTCTCATAAATCTGTAAATGTCTCTTACAAAAGGGTAACTTCTGCTTGGTTTTCAGAGTTTCTCATAGGTTGGTGCATTCTAAATCACTTTGGTTGTATCTTTACTCTGTGACCCTATGAACTGTAGCCCACCAGGTTCCTCTGTTCATGGGATTCTCTAGGCAAGAATACTGGAACTGGTTGCCATGCCCTTCTCCAGGGGGTCTTCCTGATGCAGGGATTGAACTCATGTCTTTAGGTCTTATGTATTGGCAGGAAGGTTCCTTACCACCAGTGCCATCTGGGTAGCCTAGTCTGGTGTTTCTTAAATAAATAGCTCAAAATAATCTCAATGCCAAGAGATGTATTTTACCATGAGAAATTAAATTCCCCTCCAGTGAATATGTTGGTTATGGCAGAAAGTAACATTTTTCCATTTTTCCTTCTAAACTATGCACATTAGAGGTCAAAGTGAATGCAAATTCATGTCTTGGGCTGATCCGACCAGAGTCTGAGGAGGTACCTAAAGCCATATCTCTTTTTAATGAAGAAGGAACTGAATAAATCCAGCACATCAGAGCTAACATATGCACAGTGATGTGAACAATTCACTGCAAATGATTGAGTGACACCTCTATCACTTGAGAATGGTCAGATAAAAGTATTACATCCTGTGAATGTTGAGTCCTTCATGCTATTCTGGACTAGTCCATGTTTATTTTTGGCAAAAGAATATTTAGAATCAAAGGATGAAAATGGTGATCTTCTTTCTAATTCTAAACTATGCATATGTGTGAATTTCTAACCTCATCTGACCTTTACAAGGCTATTCCCATTATCTTGAGAACCAGTCACTGGGGCCATTAGTTATGTGATCTCCATGAGCAGCCTTAGAGCATACACTCTGAGGGAAAAAAAGTTGTATGTCATTCTGTTCAGGAATTTTTGTTCTGCACCCAAATCAGTAGCAACATGCAAATACTAGTAGGATGAAAGGCAAAGAAACAGATGGGTACTTGCATATCTCTAGTCTATCAGAAAGTAATGACCCAGTATGTCTCTTGGAGAGATACTTTCACAGATTGTCTAAATGCATGGATTCTGTGGTCAAAAAGCTCTGCACTTTGCTGTATACCTGAAACTAACACAATACTATAACATCTTTAAAAACAAATTTTAACAAGAGAAAAAAAACTGTCCTTGATGCTCAACTCTACCACTTCCTAGTCATACTATTTTGTGCAAGTTTCTTAGACTTTCTGGAGTTTTGTACTCTAGTCTGCTTAGTGGGCACAATAACATAGACTAAGGTATTTTTTGGGGGGAGGGGGCCTAGAGCTAGTGTGTAATTTGCACAATATGGCAACAAATATGGTATTTGATTTACATGCAGATAATGTCATAATTAATTTTAAAGTCATCACTTAATAATCTCATCAATAATTTTTAACATTATTTGGGAATAAATTAGTAACTCTAACATAAAGCTTATCTAAATGGAAAACAACTATCAAATGATAATACATATTTTTTCTAAATTACATATGGGTATGGTGAAAAGCAATAAGGGTGTGCATTATTTAGAAAAGCTGGACTGTAGTCAGAAAAAGTCAGCCATGTAGTAGAGGAAGAATGTTCAACGCAGAAGAAACAATGTGAAAAAAGGCCCTGACTGGAAATAACATGAAAGGGTTCATCACTATCAGTACTATTAGGATAAATTGAATAGGTCTCACCGCATATGCCTCTATTGAATTATTTAGACCTGTATTTGCAGGGGAGGCAGGGGGAAGTACACAAAATAATTTTGATTTGATTTTAGAATAAATTAAATTTAGAATAAGGAGTCTAAAGTTTTTATGCATACTAGCCATTGATTTAACACTGTTAAACCAATTATTCTGATATTGTTAAAAACAGTAAATATGACTATTCAGGACTATTGTGATAGATGTCAAGACTATGGCAGTAGGTGAGTAATTTAGACCAAATTTGAATACAGTAAAGACAGCTGGAGATATATCGTGACAAAAGAGAAATTTGCTCTATCCACCTAGATTCCTTTGGCTGCTGTAAGAAATGGTTTGAGACAGATGAAAATTTTGTACATGAGGGAACCCTATATACATAAGAGGGCTTCTGCTGCTGCTGCTACTGCTAAATCACTACAGTCCTGTCCGACTCTGTGCGACCCCATAGACAGCAGCCCACTAGGCTCCCCTGTCCCTGGGATTCTCCAGGCAAGAACACTGGAGTGGGTTTCCATTTCCTTCTCCAGTGCTTGAAAGTGAAAAGTGAAAGTGAAGTCGTTCAGTCGTGTCCAACTTGTAGCAACCCCATGGACTGTAGCCTACCAGGCTCCTCCATCCATGGGATTTTCCAGGCAAGAGTGCTGGAGTGGGTTGCCATTGTCTTCTCTGAAGAGGGCTTCTAAGATGGTGCTAATGGTAAAGAACCTGCCTGCCAATGCAGGCGACATAAGAGACTCAGGTTCTATCCCTGAGCCAGGAAAGATCCCCTGGGTCATATAGTAATTTGATGTTTAGTTTTCTGTAGTAGCTGTAGCAGCTTCCATTCCCAGCAAGAGTGTAGGAGACATTCCTACATCCTTTCCAGCATTTGTTATTTGTGGAGGATTTAATGATTGCCATGCTGACCAGTGTGAGGTGTTACCATATTGTAGTTTTGATTTGCATTTCTCTAATATTTAGCAATCATGATTTTCCTTTCATGTGCCTATTGACCCTTTGTATTTCTTCTGTGTGAAAATGACTATTTAGGTCCTGAAGGTGTTTCTTCATTGGGTTGTTTGTGTTTTGCTGTGGAGGTATATGAGCTGTCTTGGAAATCAATTCTCGTCAGTGGCATCTTTTCCAAATAGACTGTCTCTTTTTTTATAACTTTTCCTTTGTGGTATAAAAGTGTGTTCTTTTGATTCTGTCTCATTTATGCATTTTGTTTTTATTTCTGTTGCCTGGGGTGATTGATCTAAGTTAATATTGTTCCATTAATGTCAGAACATGACTGCCCTATGATCTCTTCATGGAGTTTTATGGTGTCATGGCTTACAATTCAGTCTTGAAGGCACCTTGAATTGACTTTCGTGTATGGCAAGTGAGTGTGTTCTAACTTGGTGCAGGTGCAATCATCCATCCAAGTTTGCCAACACCACTGGCTGAAGAGACTCATTTCCCCATTGAATAGTCTTGACTATTTTGTGGAAGATCCCTTGAGTTTAGGCATGCAGGTTTATTTCTGGGCTGTCTATTCTGTGCCATTGATCCTTAAGTATGTTTTTGTACTACTATCAGGCTGTTTGGATTACTGTACTGTCATCGTAGTTTCCAAAGTCTGGGAGGGTGCTGCCTCCTGCTTTGTCATTTTTCTTCAGGATTGCTTTGGGGATTCTGGGTCTTTGATGGCTATCTATAAATTTTAAATTTGATTAGTTGCTGTCATTCTGTGTAAAATGTTATGGGTGACTTGATCAGGGTAACTTGAAAACTAGATTGCTTTGGAGAGTGTCCTTCTGAACAGTATTAACTCTTCCAAAGCAAAAGCATGGGAGATTGTTTCATTTTTTGAATCAGCTACAGTTTGATTTAGTCATATTTTAATTTCTCAGTTTATAGGTGTCTATAAGCTGAGAAATTAAACCTTCATGGTCAAGTTTGTGCCTCAATATTTCAATTTGGGGCATGTTATTTTCAAAGATATGATTTTAAAATATTTCCTACCTGGTATTTCATGGATACTGGAAAGAAATCCCCATAATTTTAGTATGTTAACATACTATCCTGAAAACTTGCTGAATTCGTCAATCAGTTGCAGTTATTTACGTGTCAAGTCTTAAAGGTTTTGTCTATATAAATAATGTCATTTGCACATAATGACAATTTTACCTTTTCCCTTCCAATCTAGAATAGCATTTGAATGTACAAAAAATACTGGCCATCTCTAACACATGTGTACACATAGACACACATGAGCATACAGACAGACACAAATATAGACCTTATCGCTTCTGTTTAACACTTTGTTTTGAACTATTGCTTGTGGGGCAAATGTGCTTCCCTAGCAGTTTTTAATCTCCTGAAACTCCTCTTTCTTGTATTTTCTCAATTGATCAATTCGTGGATTGAATTTCAGAGTTGGAAATGGTCTAGGGTTCATCTTCTGGAGAGCTTATATGCCTCCAAAGCTAAAGAGAGGAGCTTCTAGGATGGATGGGAAACAATATGTGCAAATCAAAGGACCTCTGGGAGTGCATTTCCAGTTTGGGAGAGATTGGAATGATGTCAGTGAAGTGCAATCCCAAGTTGATCCACGCATCCAACTAGGTTTTCATCAGTTGGGTTCCATATATTAGCGACATTTCCAACTGGGAGGCCAATGAAAAGATGGTTGTGTTTGTCTCAAGCAATATTTTATGTTTCTTTAACATGTCCCATGAGTCTTGCCTGAAAGTTGGGATTACATGCCCTGTGTCTTAGGATACCAAGGCGGATACCCGTTCTTTAATGAGATCCAAAGACTGTCCCCATAATGCAGTCAGGGAAGAACAGGCAACTGTTCTACACCAAGCCTATTTGGATGGTCCACTTCTCCTTTACACCTCTTACATTCATGCCATCACCTCCTACATTCATAAGGATTGCCTCCATTAGGGCTTCAGAAACAGGTTTTAGTATCACACTAAAGGGAAGGAGAAGTGTTCCCAAGGAGACATATCTATTGCCCAGAAACACTCAGGTAAAGCAGACATAACCTCTTTAGAGAAAGGTTATTTCACCAATTGTTTCCACAGTTTCTGTAAACCTTACATTTCTATATTCTTTCAATCTAATTGTAGCCCAATTCAGAGCTTCACCAGTGGGTTACGGTTGTTATGTTGCTTGCTCATGACCCCATTGACTGTAACCCACCAGGCTCCTCTGTGCATGGGATTTCCCAGGCAAGAATACTGGAGTGGGTTGCCATTTCCTTCTCCAGGGGATCTTCCTGACCCAGGGATAGAATCCAGGTCTCCCGTATTGCTGGAAGATTCTTTACTGTCTGAGCCACTAGGGAAGCCTGGGGTTTTGGTACCAGAGTTCATGAAATTCCCATAAGAAAAGGTCCATATAACATCTTTTTTATCCCCTGATCAATAAGCTCAGTTTGGGTAGAGGCTCGGAATTCCTGGAGAGTAATCAAGCCAAGGGACCTGGGCTCTATGTGACTTTTTACATTATTTTTTTGCCCTCAGTTGTTGCTGGTCAGATTTCTCATTGTCATTACTGTGTTTTGCTATTCAACTGTCTTCCACCTGGGATGCATGGATGGCACCAGTTACGGTTCTTTGACTATTGGAGGACCAACTTGGAGGATGCCTTGGCAAACTGAGCTTTTTCTGGTGCTCTTGGAAACCAGTGTTTTTATGCCATTGCTGTTGATTTTTGTTCATGTCCATTTGGGAATCACCTTTTTCTTTTTTTTTCTTTATTCATGAATCTCAGAAACTAACCTCCCTGTAGAAATGGTGGAGGATTCTTTCTGTATTTCTGAAGTGCTGGACAATTGTTCTTCCCGTGTCCTGAATGCTGAGAATATCTGCACATGTCTGAGGGCCAGTAGGAAGCAGTGTGACTAAACTTTGGTTAGGTATTTTTGTATTTTCTTTGTTTTTCTCATCATTTTTCTTTAAACTTGAAGTAGATTTGATTTATCATCTTCTGTTAATTTCAGTTGTAAGACAAAATGATCCAGTGGTATGAATATATATATATATGTGTGTGTGTGTGTGTGTGTGTGTGTGGAGACATGCACGTGTGATGTCTGAAAGTGAAAGTCGCTCAGTTGTGTCCTACTCTTTGCGTCTCCATGGACGATACAGTCCATGGAATTCTCCAGGTCAGAATACTGGAGTGGGTAGCCGCACCCTTCTCCAGGTAATCTTCCCAACCCAAGGATCGAACCCAGGTCTCCTGCATTGCAGGCAGATTCTTTACCAGCTGGGCCACCAGGAAAGCCTACACACAATGTCTACATACATATATATTCAATGTTAACTGTTCCTTTCCATCATGGTTTATCCTAGGGTAATATGTATCAGTCTCTGTGCTATATACTGGAAACTTGGTGTTAATCCATTCCACATATCAGAGCTGACATCTGCTAGTCCAAACCTCACACTCCATCAAGCCCCTGAGACCTTTTCCCCTGGCTACTGCACGTCTGTTGACTATCTCCCTGGGTCTGTTTCCATTTAGTAGGTAGATCCATGTGTCATCTTTTAGATTACATGTGAAAGATATCCTGAGGGGTTTGTGTTTGTACATAGGAACACAGGTAGGCTAATCTCTAGTTGCTTTCAAGTTGCTACAAAGGGTATGATTTTGTTCTTTTTTATGACTGAGTAGTATTGCATTGTAAGTATGTACCACAGTTTCTTTATCTGTTCAGCTGTAAATAAACATTGAGGTTGTTTCCCCATATAGGGCATTGTGAATTAGGCTGTGAGGAACAAAGACATGGTGTTATCTTTCAGGATTAGAGTTTTGTCTGGATATATGTCCAGACGTGGGATTGTTGGGTCAAATGACAATTACATGTTCTGTTTTCTGTTTTCCATAGTGGCTGTAGATGTCTCCATCCCCAGCAAGATTGAAACTTCCTCATGAGCATTTGTTATTTGTGGAATATTTGATGATGGTTGTGCTGACCAGTGTGTGGTATTACCACATTGTAGTTTTGATTTGCATTTCTCTCATACTTAGTGATCTTGAGATTCCTTTCATGTGCCTATTGGCCCTTTTGTATTTCTTCTGTGGAGAAATGCCTTTTATGTCCTCAGGGTGTTTCTTCATTGGGTTGTTTGTATTTTGCTGTGGAGGTGTATGAACTGTTTGTGCATCTTGGAAATGAAATCAATTCTCATCTGTTGCATCCATTCTTAATAGATTGATCCTAATCCATTCCATCTGCTGGTTGTCTTTTTCTCTTTTTAACTGTTTTCCTTTGTGGTTGAAAAGTGTGTTAGTTTCTGTCTCATTTATGTATTTTGTTTTTATTTCTGTTGCCTGGGTTGACTGACCTAAAGTAGATATTGTTCCTTTCTATGTCAGTTTGATTGGCATAGTTGATCTTTTCATGGAGTTTTATGGTGTCATGGCTTATGATTCAGTCTTGAAGCCATCTTGAACTGACTTCCATGATATAATAAGTGGGTGTGTTCTAACTTGGCAGAGTTCCATGGGGCTGTTGAAGTTTGCCTACACAACTGACTGAAGAGAGTGTCATTTGCCCGGTGTATATTCTTGACTTTTTTGTGGAAGATCCTTTGAGTTTAGGCGTGTGGGCTCATTTCTGAGCTCTCTTTCCTGTGCCCTTTATTTGTAAGTCTCTTTTTGTGCTAGTATCAGAGTATTGACATTACTGTACCATTGTAGTAGTTTCCAAAGTCTGGGAGGGTTTTGCCTCCTGCTTTGTTCTTTTTCTTCAGGATGGCTTTGGGAATTCTGGGTCTTCAATGGCCCTCCATAAGCTGTAAGATTATTTGTTGATATTTCACATTATTTGTAGTTGTTCTGTGTAAAATGTTATGGGTAACTTGAGAGGGGTCGCATGAAAACTGTAGGTTGCTTTCAGGAGAGTGCCTCCTAAAAATCTTAATTATTCCAAATCCATGAGCATGCAAGATCATTTCATTTCTTTGAATCATCTAGTTTCCTTTAATTTTAGTTTAGTTTCTCAAATTATAGGTGTCTATCCTTCCTGGTCAAGTTTGTTGCTAAATATTTTAATTTGGGCATGCTATTTTCAAAGATACAAGTTTTTTTTTTTTTTCAATATCTCTTACCTGGTATGTCATGGTTAGTGGAGAGGAATCCCCCTGACTTTATTGCTGGGAGCCAGCGTGAGGAACTCCGCCCATGGCAAAGGTCATGAGGAAGGAGGCTTCGGCATATGCAAAGGCAGATCGAGCCTCAGGAAACCCCCTGTTCCTGAGCATCTACCCCCAAAACCAGAGTCTACCTACTTTACTGTTTCATGCTCTCACCTATACCTCTGACTTTAGGGGAGCTGACCCCCATTACCTCTCTCGGAGAAGGAGTTAACTTACAGCTCCAAGTCAATAAAAATTCCTGGGCATGACAAGAGTGTTTCAACTTAAGAACTCCTCTGAAGGTTATCTAGCCTGCCTGTACAGGTTCATCAGATTCTTTTGGAAAGTTAGAAATTATTAGTATAGTGGGTTGGTTAGGAATTATATTGGTAAAGGTTTTGTCATTTGTTGTGCCAATAATTGCTGCTAATTCCCTGCCCTGGGTGTGACAAGGGTGTCTCAGGTCAAACCTCTCTGCTGGCAGACTAGCTTGTGTGACAGAATTATCCATGCTCCTGCCACTATGCACATGATTGTTTACTACCTCTCAACCATAAACAGCACAGAGAGTTTTGGAGTATTTTGAAAATCTTAATTAGCATAGGGCTTTTCTCATTGTTGAGTCAATGACTGCCACCAGGCCTCCATATCCTTAGGCACCTGGGAATATATTAATGTATTTGGAATATAGAAAAGGAAATATAGTAGTTTTTAATGTTACCAATACTAGACTTTTTGAGTTAATGAATTTTCTCTTTTGTTATAGATCACTGTACTTTGTTATAAATCACTGTGTCTTTGCTATGTAAAAATGTAACTTTATCACTATCTTAAGACTAAATAGATCTTAAGGGGAACATTGGTGAAGGGTTTTCATTTGTTGGGCTGATGTTTGCCACTAAATCTCCATATTCCCTGCCCTTATAATGAATATAACTAGCATATAGGAGAAATAAGTATTAACCTTTAAGATTAATCATGTTTACCTTAGGTTAAATAAATTCCTTTCTTGATTGTAACCCACTACACCCTCACCCTATAGGAATGCAACTTTATTTGGAGGGTGTTGCTTGGTGTAAGAAAAAACACCCTTGGAAAAAATAAGTTTTCTGGTTAACTGACCATTATCAGAAAGAAAGGGTCGTAAAATGTCAGCAGGCCTCATGGCCAGAAGATGATGTAAAACCCCTAAGACCCTTTTTTTTTTTATACATTTATGTGAAGCACCTGATTTTGATAAAGGTCCGGACTGCTGACCCCCGCGTGACTTTAAAATTTCCATTTGTCTCTATGTGTAACAAAAGGTATATAAGCAAACCTAAAAAATAAAGAAATGGGATCCGTTTCTGGAAAGACTGATTCCCCCGTGTCATTTCTTTCTTGCTCCTCATTTTTCTGGCTGAATTCCCATCTGGAGCGTGGGTACTCGCCATGTCTACTTACTTGCCCCAGCTTTTAAGTTCCACGTGAGAAGGAGCCCAAGGAGGGGCACCTTCCAATATTCAAGTGGCACCGGTGGCCCAACGTAGATGGTGCAAATTCCTTGTCTTGGAATTTTATTGGTATCCCATGTAAACCAAGTTATTCAGCATCTTTTTCTCCACTAATTTTCCTACTACACTATTTCTTTCTAATCTCCCTCTATATCTTTAATGAAGCAATTAATTCCTAGGACGCTGATTCCGTCTCTTCAAATTACCCTGGATCCACCGGGGCTGGACCCCAGCAATTTATTATGTTAATGTACTAAATTTCTTCAACCTGGATGCAAGGATGGCACCAGTTTTGGTTCTTTGAACATTGGGGCACCAACTGAAGGATGCCTTGGCACACCTAGCTTTTACCAGTTCTCTAGGAAATCTGTGTTTTTGTGCCATCACTGTTGATTTTCTTCATCTTCATTTGGTAATAGCCTTTTTTGTTTTATTCATAAATCTCAGAAAGTAACCTCCCTGTACAAACTTTGGTGGATCCTTTCTGAATGTCTGAAGTAGTGTACAATTGTTCTTCCAGTGTCCTGATTGTTGAGAATATCTGCAAATGTCTGACAGCCAATAGGAAGCAGTGTGACTAAACTTTGGTTAGGTTTTGTGTTTTTTTCCTCCCTCTTTCATTTTTTTTAATACTTGAGGTATAGTTGACTTACTATCTTCTGTTAATTTCAGTTGTAAAGCAAAGCGATTCAGTGGTGTAGATGTATAGATATGTCTATAGATATGTCTCTATATATCAGTGCATGCATACATATTCTGTTAAAATGTTGTTTTCCATCATGGTTTCTCCTAGGATACTTTGTATCAGTCTTTGTGCTATATACTAGAACCTTGGTGTTAATCCATTCCATATATCAGAGCTGACATTTGCTAGCCAATACCTCACACTCCAACCATCCCCCAGGACCATTTCCCTTGGCAACCACACATCTGTTTTCAATCTCCCTGAGTCTGTTTCCATTTTGTAGGTAGATCTGTGTATCATCTTTTAGATTTCACATGAAAGAGATATCCTGAGGGAGGGGTTTATGTTTGTACATACAAGTCTAAGTAGGCTAATCTCTAGTTGCTTTGAACTTGCTACAAAGGTTATGATTTTGTTGTTTTATGACTGAGTAGCATTCTGTTTTAAGTATGTAGCACAGCTTCTTCATCCATTCATGTGTCAATAAAAATTGATGTTGTTTCCACTTCTAGGGCATTGTGAATTGTGCTGTGATGAACATAGGTATGCATGTACCATTCTCAGTTAGAGTTTTGTCTGGATATATGCCCAGGAGTTGGGTTGTTGGGTCATACGGCTATTAATTAATGTTCACTTTTCCATTTTCTTTAGTGGCCATAGAAGGTTCTGTTTCCAGCAAGAGTGTAGGAGTCATTTCTACATCCTTTTGAGCATTTATATTTGTAGAGTTATTTAACGATGTCCATGCTAACCAGTGTGAAGTTTTACCACATAATAGTTTTGATTTGCTGCTGCTGCTAAGTTGCTTCAGTCGTGTCCGATTCTGTGCGACCCCATAGATGGCAGCCCACCAGGCTCCCCCGTCCCTGGGATTCTCCAGGCAAGAACACTGGAGTGGGTTGCCATTTCCTTCTCCAACGCATGAAAGTGAAAAGTGAAAGTGAAGTCGCTCAGTCATGTAGGACTCTTAGTGACCCCATAGATGGCAGCCTACCAGGCTCCTCTGCCCATGGGATTTTCCAGGCAAGAGTGGGGTGCCATTGCCTTCTCCAAAGTTTTGATTTACCCGTCTCTAATTTTTAGCGATCTTGAGTTTCTTTTCTTGTGCCTGTTTGCCCTTTGTATTTCTTCTGTGGAGAAATGCATATTTAGGACCTCAGCCTATTTTTTAATTGGTTTGTTTGTGTTTTGCTGTCTGTGGCAGTGTATCAGCTTTCTGTGTGTAAGTCCTTGTTGCAACAGGGTTCAGAGGAGTCTGTGTAATGTTCGGTCAAGGTGAACTCTGTGTCAATACAGTGATCTTGTCAGTAATACTTATGTTAGTCTTATCAGGTGGGAAGTATTTGACTAGCCTTCCATTAAAAAAGTTTGGATTTGTAAATCAAATAAAGGAGCCCACAACAATGCTAGTAATAATGTTTTATTGCTATAAATGCACTGACATCTTACTTCCTTTACATGCTTATACAAGGGTTACAGAAGATGAGTCATGAAAATGGTGCTATTTTCCAGTGTTAGGAAGCAATCCCTAAATAAAATCAGAAAGAAACCTTTTTCCAGCTGTCTCATTCTGTTTTAAATCCTGTATTATGAGCATTTATGAAATGAATCAAAGATATAGAGAACCATGGAATTCTAAACTCTTGTGCCTCCTTGATGCTAAAATTTATGTTTTAATCAGATGGAGCATGTATGTGTCTCAACATTAAGAAAGATTGTAGTGAGACTCAGCAGGAATAATGGGAGAAAATTAGGACCATAATTACCCAGAAAGAAGCCTGTTGCTAATATCAGGGAAATTTGGTTTAATGTGAGTATTTCTAATGAGATCTTATTTTGTAAGAGGAGAGTGAAAAAGTTGGCCTAAAGCTCAACATTCAGAAAATGAAGATCATGGCATCTGGTTCCATCACTTCAGGGCAAATAGATGGGGAAACAGTGGAAACAGTGTCAGACTTTATTTTGGGGGGCTCCAAAGTCACTGCAGATGGTGTCTGCAGCCATGAAATTAAAAGACGCTTGCTCCTTGGAAGGAAAGTTATGACCAACCTAGATAGCATATTCAAAAGCAGAGACATTACTTTGCCAACAAAGGTCCGTCTAGTCAAGGCTATGGTTTTTCCAGTGGTCATGTATGGATGTGAGAGTTGGACTGTGAAGAAAGCTGAGTGCCAAAGAATTGATGCTTTTGAACTGTGGTGTTGGAGAAGACTCTTGAGAGTCCCTTGGACTGCAAGGAGATCCAACCAGTCCATTCTGAAGGAGATCAACCCTGGGATTTCTTTGGAAGGAATGATGCTAAAGCTGAAACTCCAGTACTTGGCCAACTCATGCAAAGAGTTGACTTATTGGAAAACACTCTGATGCTGGGAGGGATTGGGGGCAGGAGGAGAAGGGAACGACAGAGAATGAGATGGCTGGATGGCATCACTGACTCGGTGGACACGAGTCTGAGTGAACTCCAGGAGTTGGTGATGGATAGGGAGGCCTGGCGTGCTGCGATTCATGGGGTCGCAAAGAGTCGG
The DNA here is from genome assembly GCF_014754425.2 of Oryx dammah. Lineage (NCBI taxonomy): Eukaryota > Metazoa > Chordata > Mammalia > Artiodactyla > Bovidae > Oryx > Oryx dammah. Next base: position 108,343,449 of record NW_024070207.1, on the reverse strand, counting down.
ACACGACTGAGCGACTGAACTGAACTGAAGAATTCAATGGGAAGGACTCTGCACTTGTTATATATAATGCTCTAGTAAGTAGTTAAAGTTCCCAAAATCAGAGAGCAAGTTCCTAAAGAGCAGACAACACGCCTTATTATTTGATTTCTTTGCAGTTAGGGTATTATTGCCTTTCATTAAGCCATATGCATACAACATTATTACCAACACAAATTTCAGGGTTTGAGACATGGGTACCAACATGAAGTACAAAAATCGTTGTCTTAAGGAGTTAATTAATGAGTTGGAGAGCAAATATCCACTATACAGTGTGATGAAGTATTCTGTTAATAGTAAAGTAAATTATTGGAAAATACCTGAACTGACAGGAATGAATTAGAAAATAAAATATGTTTGTAGCAGTTGCTACTAAGGGGTGGAGATGTATTCTTAAAAGATTAGAATGTGCACAAAGACTGTATATCACCTGATGAATTTGGGACACAAAGTGTCTGGACATGGATAAACCTTATACTTCATATGAGATGGAGGGCAGAAAATGATGAACAAGTAGGCCATGGATTAAAGTTTTGATTGTGAGAATCTTTGAAAGATTTTAAGGAGGGTGGTACTGAAAGGAAGACTACATTAACAGATAGCTGCAGTAGTCCATGTGAATAAGTATGGTCAGAGCCTAAAGCAGGGCATTGACTGGAAAAAAATCAGAGAGGAAAAGACATCAGAAAATATTTTGGAATAAAATTCATCACGGTGGAGATCATTTGGTTGGGGACTGAAGTAGAGGGCTAATTATGTAATGGAGGCCAGATTTTTGGTTTTGCTGACTTGTATCTTCCCAATATGTTGCTGATGCTTAGTACATAGATTCCAAGGAAATTTTTTTTTCAAATAAACTATAAGACACAGTTGATTTGCTGAGATATTTTTCCCAATGTCTCTTCTCAGTTCAGTTGCAGGCACTGTAGTCAGTTTTCTATACACATTTTCAAAGTCTCACCTCCCGTGTTTATCTCTGTGCTTCTCTGAGAGCTTTCTTGGGTGCAGCTGACTATTTGTAAGGCTGCATTCAGGCCTGTCAAGAAATTCTAGGGATTAAACACTTCCATGGATATCCCCCAACCATTGACAATCAGGAGTGGTAAATACACGTGCCAGCTTTCTAATTCCTCAGTGGGATAATCTGAGACCTATTCTACACAGTATCTAAGAGTTTCCACAGTGAAATTGAGATCCAGTTGCTCATAGCAGTAACTCCTTCTTAACTCACCTTTGACTCTTCATTTATCGTGTCAGTTTCCCAGTTCTTAGGCTTCCCGGGCTTACTTCTCAAATAAGCCATCTGCACCACAATGTCCTGCCAGAGTTCTGTTACTGGGGAATAAAATCTGATACAGGTGGGAGGTGATTAAGTAGATTTTTGAGAGAAAATTGGAATCCTCCTTTCGTAAGAAAAAAAGGTGCTAACATGATAAAACAAATTCCAAATCCACTCAAGTTGCCAAATGAGATAGAATAATCTCTTTCCAATAATAAATAGAGAACTTAAGTAACATTTTTTTTACTGCACACTGAAGAAAGATCATTGAAAATAATGTTACTCTCCTAATCCATTACCCTGAACTATCTCAGTCATCTCTCTCCTTTGATCCAAGTGATCTGACAACCTCACTTTGGGTGGAGTGCCTAAATCCAAAGCCAGTGCACAAAATATAGGTCCAGAGTCTGTTTCATTATGTGGTTGCTCAGGAATCCTCTCCTGTACTTCAGTTTTCTTCTTTCTGAAAAGCAAGTGAAGTTCACTTTTGACCAGTTGGAACTGAGATAGTGTATTAGATCTAAATAAATTCTTACATATTTTTGATAGAAAACATTCTTATAGCTCTCTTTGAGGTCAAATAAATCATGCCCACAGAAGATTAATCATAATAATTAAACATATATTTCTCAGAGGTTGCACTCAGTTCCTCATCAGAAGCCATAAGGAGTGACATATGAACAAAATGTAAATCCAATATACAGTATGATGATTAGAGGTAATGCTGTATTTTACACTTGAAATTTGCTAAGAGAGTAGATTAAGTATTCTCACCACAGGCACACAAACAGTAACAATGTAAATTGATGGATGTGTTAATTAGCTTGATTGTGGTAATCATTTCACATTGTGTATGTATTATAGATTAAATGATCAATCGTACCTCTCAAAATATTCACATTGTACAACCTAAATATATACCATTTTGATTTGCCATTGATACCACAATAAAACTGGGAACCATTTGTATTTCAAAAAGTAAAAAACTAAAGGACCCAGCCCCAATTTAGACTTGATCACTGATGTAGAATCTGAGGCATAATTTTCTAATTTTTCACACACAGCTCAAAGTTGGGGAAAAGATAAATGATTAAAATGCATAGAAAGTCTTTATAAACTATGTGGGTAGACATTCCTCCTCCAGGATAAACTATGTATCACTATATAAATTAAATAGTACTGTCTGGAAGTTCTTAAATTCCAGGCATTGCTTTTTGGATGAATTTTGTTTGAAGCTACTGGGGAACAACTTGCCACCCTAAAATCTCTTTGGCGTGTGGATTATTTCAAGCTGAAAATATCCAAGGCCCAAAAGACTCAGGAAAAAACTTTGACCTTCCTCCTAACTGCCTAAAATCATTTAGACAGTGCTCCACAATAGAGCTATCACCAGAGATCCCTGCAAAGAATGTGGGTGAGCTGTGGTGGGGGAAACTCTAGGGCAGCCTGGAGTCCACTCTGTGTCCCATGGTCTCTGCAGGGCCCAGCAAACACTGGTTTACCTAACATTTGCTTTTCCATCTCCATGTGAATGCCTTCCTTACTTTTGAAGTCTCAAACTACTACCCACAACATTTTCTTTTGCCTTTAACTAACAGTGGTATTTTAAGTGAGGGTTTTGGCCATTTTGCCAATTAGTTTTGTAGGGTCTCTCCGATGTGTATATGTTTTTAAACATTTCTTTGATTTTTGCCTGGTAACCTTGCATGTCAATTGAATTCTTATACCAGCTGGAAGAAACTTGAAGGGAAGAGGAAAATCTTTTCCTCCCTGATACAGGAAAGTTCTAGTAAAAGGTTTAAGTATGGTAGAAACATGATTAAATCATATTTTTTAGGAACAGAAATCATATAGCAGGGGCCCATAAAAAGAGATCTTCAAAAGACAAGAGATGGCAGAAAACTAGGTTTTACCCTGCTTCATGTCCTAGGTCAAAACCTTGACAAAGATCCTAGCAGTGGGCATGCAAGAGAAGAGAAAAAGGTATGAAATATTTTCAAGATTATTTAGCTAAAGAAGATCAAAAGGGAACTTGAAAGCAGTGCTGTGATTGGAAAGTGGCTCAATAAAGTTGCCTTTGATAGAAATACAGAGTTGGGATCAGAAAGATGTTGGAGAATGAGTTACTAATTTACCTTTCCAAATCCTGGATTATTTGAATTAAATGATGACATTCAAATATGATTTCCTAATTTGTGCTTAAAAATTAGGTGTAAGGTTTTAGATTTATAGATAGGAGCGAAAGCATCAGTGTCTTTTTCAATAGAAATCTAAGAGGAAAGTTTCCAAAAATTTAAGTCATTATATACCTGGTCGACACAGGCAAGAAGTAGAAGAAGAGACCGCAGAAAGATCTTCTTCTTAAAAAGCAAAACAGACTCTGATATCAGAGAAGGAAGTCATGAAAGTAGAAGGGGAGAGCTTCAAGAAGGACATAGAGCTCATAAAGCTAAAGTCTGCAGAAATATCAGAAAATAACATTGGACTGATCCTTACAAAATGAGAAATTGAGGGAAGGTCAGTGAGTAACCTTAATATTGAGTTTTAATTTCTGTGGTTTTTACTAAATGTTCCCATAAATTTATTCCACTACATAGGAAACAAACTATGAATGCAACCAAAGATTTAATAGTACGAGCCCATTTTAGGTTTTGTCTTCACTTTACATACCTTTTTAAGTTAAGTGACTGGATTATTGTCTGTATTTTGAAATAGTTTACATATTTCTGCAACATTATTCAATAATAAGAACACTGAAAAATTTAATAAGCATGAATAAATAATTACTGTATATTTCAAAATAAGACCTAATGCTTTCAGTTGTTTAATTGTTCCTTGTAGGCCTTCAATGTACAGATATTTCAACCTTGAAAAAGTGAAAGTGAAAGTCGCTCAGTCATGTTTGACTCTTTGCAACCCCATGCACTATACAGTCCATGGAATTCTCCATTCCAGAATACTGCAGTGGGTAGCTGTTCCCTTCTCCAGGGGACCTTCCCAACCCAGGGATCAAACCCAGGTCTCCCACGTTGCAGGTGGATTCTTTACCAGCTGAGTCACGAGGGAAGCCCAAGAATACTAGAATGGGTAGACTATCCCTTCTCCAGTGGATCTTCCCCGCCCAGGAATTGAAGTGGGGTCTCCTGCATTGCAGGTGGATTCTTTTACCAACTGAGCTATCAGGGAAGCCCTATGTTTCAACCTTATGTTTCACTAAAGCTTTGTCTTCTGATTGCATAATCAATTCAGTATGAAGCTCTTGCCAATACTTTCTGTGTAGAATACATGTCAAGGGTTTGGCATCAGAATTTTAAGGTTATTTAGTGTTTATGATTATCACACATCACATTCCATTTTGCCATCAAAATGTTTGAGCATTTAATTGTATTTTCTGTTGGAAAAGAAAGTAGTGCTTTCAACTGAATTTCACTGATTCCTAGTGACCATAACTTATGCATCCAGTATTCTTTGTCTCAGTGGTTCTCAAACCTCAGTGACCACTGGAATCCCAGGAGGGCTTGCTGGATACTACCCTAGAGAGTCTGGCCCAGGAAATTTGGTGCAGGGCTGGCAGGTGCTCTATAACAAGTTTCTAGGTGGTGCTAATGAATCACTTGAAGAACCATCGTTCCTAGTCAGGGACAAGCAGGATTCAGCTGCTAAACAAATATATATCAAATGATGGTTTAACATGCTAGCAATCAAAGTTCAAAAATGCAAAGTCCCAAGTAGAGTGAGAGAATTATGTAGTAAGTATTATAATGGGATAGTTTTTGATGTTAAAATAATACTTTAAAAATTTATTATAGTATAGTTGACTTTCAGTTTAATTTCTGCTGTACAGCAGTGACTTTTATATATATATATATATATATTTTTTTCATATTATTTTCTGTTACAGTTTATCACTGGATATTGAATATAGTTTCCTGTGCTATACAATAGGACCTTATTGTTTATCCATTCTATATATAGTGGTTTGACTCTGCTAATCCAAAACTTCCAATCCATCCCTCTACCACTAGCCCTCCCTCCCTCTTGGCAATCACGTCTGTTCTTTATGTCTTAGAGTCTGTTTTGAAGACAGGTTCATTTGTGTCATATTTTACATTCTATGTAAGTGATATATCTTTCTCTTTCTGTCTTTACTCAGTATGATAACCTTTAGGTCAAGGGCTGAGTGATATTCCATTATATATAGGTAACACATCTTCTGTATCTACTCATCTGGCAATAGACATTAAGATTGTTTCCATGTCTTGGCTATGAATAGTACTACAATGAACACTGGGGTACATATATATCCTTTTGGACTATGTTTTTCTCCAGATACATGTCCAGGAGTGGGATTGCAGAATCATATTGTTATTTTATTACAGGAGATAGGAATGTATGAGGGCATGGCAACCCACTCCAGTATTCTTGCCTGGAGAATCCGCATGGACAGAGGAGGCTGGTGGGCTGTAGTCCTTCAGGTCGCAAAGAGTCAGACATAACTGAGTGACTAAGCATAGCACAGGAATGTATGCTGCTTGCATATGGATATGTATTTCCCTCTCCCCACACTGAGATCTTTGCCCCAGAGAAAGGGAGTGCTGAAGCAAGGGGGGTCCGTGCCCAGATAGAGATCCACTGGACTGACTGTGCAGCCATCCATGTCTCCACTCAGACGCAGCCACGGCTTCAAGTCCTCTCTGTTGCTCAGTCGCTTACTGCCCTCAGCCTTTGCCACCACCTCCTCTGCAGGGGTGGCAGGCTCTCACGTGGGCTTGTGAGTAAGAAATTAGGGATGAGCTGTGGTGGAGTGGCTACTGCCAGGTATCTCTGGTGGCCTCTAGAGTGCCACTTGAGGAAGTGCACATAGTGGCTGCCATTGCTCCCCAGGCTCTGCCCTGGGATCGGGTCTCCTGTGTCCTCTGATCAAGTCTCTCCCCCTGGTTGTGGAAGGACCATAGCCAGTGTTGTACTGTGCAGCACGGCGGTTGCAGGAAACCTGACAGCCACCAAAGGGGACCTTTCTCTGACCTGCCTTTGGGGCAAGTTCTCTTTGTCTCTAAAAGCAAATCACTGTACCCCTTCCCCGACTCCTACCCTGTTGTGGGAGCGCTCTGCAGTGCCAGAGGCCCCACAGGATTGCTCCGAGTATAGGGGGAAGGGCAGTAAGGTATGGTGGACTGGCTGCTGTCAGAGATAGGGGTGGCTTCTGAGGTGGTGCTTTAGTAATGCCAACGATGGCCACTGCCAGCCCATCCCGTCTCTGTGTCACGTGGTTGATTGTTTTCCCTGGTTATGGACATGGCAGAGCTTGTGCTATACTGTGGCATGGAGTTCAGCATAGCTCAGTCACGGAAGATTCACTCAGCTTGGGCCGAGGTGTGTGGTTAGGTGGTTCTGAGAAACCTGGTAGGTGCTAGAGCTGACGTCTCTCCATCCTGCCTTGGGAGCTATGCAGGGAATGGAGCCTCCTCCCATGCAGAGTCCAGGCTTCCCACAGCACTTCTAATTGCCCCAGTGGCCCTCCAACCAGTCAAGCAGGTTTGCCTCCTCCATGGAGGACCCCAGGACTGGGGCACCTGCTCTGGGCCTTGAACTGCTCACTCCCCAGGGTAGGTGTCTGTCCATGTCATCTCCCCTTTCTCTCAGTTCCCTCCCAGGGACACAGGCTCTGATATAATTGCTTTTCTTCCGTTCCTTGCTAATTATGTCTCTATCTTTCTTACAGCATTGGTTATACAGGAATCCTTTTGCTAGTTCCCGGTTAGTTGTCAGTGAGAAGTTTTACACATGTAGATGAATTTTTGATGTGTTGGTTGACAGGGGTATGGGGGTGGTGAGTCATGGTGGTGGTGAGCTCCATCTTCTCTTACTCCATCAACTTAACCTTTGGAAAATGGACAAAATAAACAGTCTTTACAAGAATCTTTAAGGATCAGATTTAATCAGTAAAGATGCATTAAAATATTTCCAAATTCATATTTTTTCTCTGTGACAATTTAAGCTGGGAACTGTTCTCAATCATTTTATTATTAACAAGGAAAACTGTTTAATATGTAATCAAGAGACAGTTTGGAAGGAAATGTTTTAGCTAATAAATGCCATTCACTTACAGGCTTCTTGTATCTGCAAAACTACCCTTACACTGGTATTAGTTTCCTAGCCTTGTTGTAACAAAGTACCACAAACTTTGTGGCTTAAGGTAACAGAAATGTACTCTCTTGTACTTGTGAAGTCTAGAAGTGTGAAATCCATCTACGCTCACTCCAAAGGTTCTAGGCAAGAATACTTTTTTGGCTTCTTCCAATGTATGGTGCTTCTGGCATCCATTCCGTGGATTATGAGAAAGTGACTGCAGTCTTTGTTTTCAACCCCACATGGCCTTCTGTGTCTGTGTCCTCTGGGTCTGTGTGGGAAAAGTATCCATGTCCAAGTTTTCCCTATCCTTTCTCTTATGAGAAGTGCAATAATTGGATTTAGTGCTCAGTCCCTCAGTCATGTTTGACTCTTTATGACCCTATGTACTACAGCACACCGGGCTTCTGCTTATTGCTTAATACATTTGACATCCAACTGAATTAAATATGTGAAATAAAAAGTATTGGAAACCAACTTGTGCAGCCTCTCCTAAGCTCTCCTTAGTGCTCATTAGCTCTCCTTAGAACACTTGGTTAGGGTAAGTAAGTCTTCTTAGCTGTCCTTAGCTCTCCTAAGAACACTATGTCGGGGTAAGTAAGTCTCTTGAATTCTCTGTAGCTCTCCAAAGCACACTGTGTCACATAAGTCTCCATAGCTCTCTTTAGAACACTAGCTTGGGGTAAGAAAGTCTCCTTATCCCTCCTTCAGTTTAGTTCAGTTCAGTCCGTCAGTTGTGTTAAATTCTTTGTGACCCCATGGACTGCAGCATGCTAGTCTTCCCTGTCTATCATCAACTCCTGAAGTTTGCTCAAACTCATGTCTTCCGAGTCTGTGATGCCATCCAATGATCTCATCCTCTGTCATCCCCTTCTTCTCCTGCCTTCAATCTTTCCCAGAATCAGGGTTTTTTCCAATTAGTTTTTGCATCAGGTGGTCAAAGTATTGGAACTTCACCTTCAGCATCAGTCCATCCAATGAATATTCAGGGCTGATTTCCTTTAGGATTGACTGGTTTGATCTCCTTATAGTCCAAGCAACTCTGAAGAGTCTTCTTCAACACCACAGTTCAAAAGCATCGATTCAGCCAAGGATACTAGGGTGGTGACCTATCACTTCTCCAGCAGATCTTCCTGAAGCAGGAATCAAACAATGGTCTCCTGGATTGCAGGCGGATTCTTTACTACCTGAGGTACCAGGGACAGCCCAAGCTCTCCTTAGAACACTTGCTGGGGATAAGTAAGTCTTCTTAGTGCTCCATAGCTCTTAACTCTCCAGAGAACACTATGCTCAGGGTAAATAAGTCTCCTTAGCTCTCCTTAGTACACTTGCTGGAGTAAGTAAGTTTCCTTATATCTCTTTAGCACACTTGCTTGGGTAAGTATGTCTCAGCTCTCCATAGCTCTCCTTAGAAGACTTGCTTGGGGTAAGTAAGTCTCATTAGCTCTCCAAAGCTCTCTTCAGCTTGGGGTAAGTAATTCTCCTTAGCTGTCCTTAGAAGACTTGCTTAGGGTAAGTAAGTCTCCTTTACTCTTTTTAGTACATTTGCTGGAGTAAGTAAGTTTCCTTATTTCTTCTTAGCTCTCCTTGGAACACTTGCTTGGGTAAGTACGTCTCCTTAGCTCTCCATAGCTCTCCTTAGAAGACTTGCTTGGGGTAAGTAAGTCTCCTTAGCTCTCCAAAACTCTCTTCAGCTTTCCTTGGAACACTTTACTTTGGGTAAGTAAGTCTCCTTTGCTTTCCTTAGTACACTTGCTGGAGTAAGTAAGTTTCCTTATTTCTCCTTAGCTCTCCTTAGCAGACTTGCTTGGGGTAAATAAGTCTCCTTTGCTGTCCTTAGAACACTGGCTTGGGATAAGTAAGTCCCCTTAGCTCTCCTTTGGTCTCCTTTGAACAATATAGGTCAGAATAAGTATGTCTCCTTTAGCTCTCCTTAGAACACTATAGTTCAGAGTAAATAAGTTTCCTTAGCTCTCCTTAGAACATGATAGGTCTAGGAGACTTATGTACCCTGACTTACATACCCTGACTTAGTGTTCTAAGGAGGGCTAAAGGCATCTAAGGAGAGGTATGGAGAGTAAGGAGAGCTAAGGAGACATTCTTATTCTGAACTAACATGTTTGAGAACTAAGGAGGGCTAAAGAGAGCTAAGAGAGCTAAGGAGGGCTAAGGAGACTTACTTAGTCTGAACTATAGTGTTCTAAGAGAGCTAAGGACAGCTAAGAAGAGCAAGGAGAGCTAAGGAGATGTTCTTACTCTGAACTAACATGTTCTAAGGAGGACTTAAGAGAGCTAAGGAGACTGACTTACTCTGAACTATAGTGTTCTAAGGAAAGCTAAGGAGACTTTCTTGCTGTGAACTATAGTGTTCTAAGGAGAGCTTAAGAGAATAAGGTAAGTAAGTTGCCATAGCTCTCCTTAGCTGTGGAATCAAACTTATGACCCCTGCATTACCAAGCAATTGCCTAATCACTACACCAACTAGGAACTCTCAAACACTTAGCTTCTGATTCCCTCTTTGCTCTGACAAATACCCTGACTTTACAGAGCATAGGAATGGCTCCATTAAAAAGTAGAAATCATGCTGAGTCATAAAGAAGACAGACTTATACACAGACAGCTTTAGAGGACAATTTGTGAGAGCAAAGTATATTGAGCACAGCACAATTACTTTCATATTCTAAATTTGAAACTCATCACAATCAATCAAACCCAGCTATGGAAACCTGTTCAGCCATTTTCAGTGCAGTGAGCTCCTTCTGGCCAGGATGGTACAAACTCCTGTGCTTGACAGAAACAACTGCAAAGGGAAAAATTGGTGTTTCTGAGCTTTTTTGGTTACCTTGAACCATCGTCCAAAATTTACCTAAAATCCCCAGTAAGCACAGAGGGTCCCAAACTGACCCACACCAGTACGTGTCATAATTGAAATGGCCAAAGTTAGAATTCTACAGGCAGCAAGAGAAAAAGTCATACACAAGGGAGTTTCTATAATACTATCAACTAACTTTGCTGCAGAAACTTTACAGGGCAGAAGGGAGTGGCAGGATGGATATTCTAAGTGCTGAAATGGAGACACCAACATGACTCTACACAGCAAGATTACCATTTAGAATGGAAAGAGAGAAAACAAAGAAGCAAAAAACTAAGTTAGCAAACTTAAGTTTGTAAGTTAGTAAACACCGCTAAACTTACTCTAAATGAAAGGGTGAAGGGTCCCCTCTAAGTGGAAAAGTAAAAAGCCATGGAAAAGGGAAATTCCTACTGCACAGATGTAGTAAGGACTGAGGATCAACTACTTCATTAGCCAATATCTACCTTAAAATGTGTGGAGATTCCTTAAAAAACTGGAAATAGAACTGCCTTATGACCCAGCAATCCCACTGCTGGGCATACACACCAAGGAAACTAGAATTGAAAGAGACACGTGTACCCCAATGTTCATCGCAGCACTGTTTATAATAGCCAGGACATGGAAGCAACCTAGATGTCCATCAGCAGATGAATGGATAAGAAAGCTGTGGTACATATACACAATGGAGTATTACTCAGCCATCAAAAAGAATACATTTGAATCAGTTCTAATGAGGTAGATGAAACTGGAGCCAATTATACAGAGTAAAGTAAGCCAGAAAGAAAAACACCAATATAGTATACTAACACATATATATGGAATTTAGAAAGATGGTAACGATAACCCTGTATGCGAGACAGCAAAAGAGATGCAGATGTACAGAACAGAGTTTTTGACTCTGTGGGAGAGGGAGAGGGCGGGATGATTTGGGAGAATGGCATTGAAACATGTATAATATCATATAAGAAATGAATCGCCAGTCTAGGTTCAATGCAGGATACAGGATGCTTGGGGTTGGTGCCCTGGGATAACCCAGAGGGATGGTATGGGGAGGGAGGTGGGAAGGAGGTTCAGGAGTGGGAACTTATGTACACCCATGGCAGATTCATGTTGATGTATGGCAAAACCAATACAGTATTTTAAAGTAAAATTAATAAATAAAAATTTAAGAAAAGGTTAAAAAAATCATCCATACAATAGGACATCAGAAACACAAAATGGAGGGGGCACAAGTGTAAATCTTCTACAGTGAGTGTGAGCTTAAATGACTACCAGTTTAGGAGAAGTAGATGGTAACACGTCAACATATATGAACCCCCTAGTAAGCACAAATCGTACACCTCCAACTCAAAAATGGAAAGCCAAGGAACATCAGCATACTACTGAAGAAAATCAAACCACAAAGAAAGAGAACTAGAAAAGCTTGGGTATTAAGAGAGAAACTATGTAAAAAGAGCAACAAGTGTGTATTGTACAGCACAGAAATTAAAGCCACCGTCTTGTCATAACTTGTCATGCTCTGTAATCCATAAAAATATTGAATCATTCTATTGTTTGTACTTCATTAAAACAGTATATAACAGAAAACACAAACAACAGAACTCAGAGCTGGTTTCTTGAGAGACACACAAAATGGATAAACCCTTAGCTACATTAGGAAAAACACAAGACTGCTAGAAGAAAACAGGCAGAGCAGCCTGACGTACACTGCAGCAATATCTTTGTGGATCCGCTTCCCAGAGTAATGAAAAAAGAGTGGAAATAAAAACAAATAAACAAAGGGATCCTCATTAAATTCAAAAGCTTCTGCATAGCAAAGGAAACTGTACACAACACGAAAAGACAGACCACAGAATGTGAGAAACTATTTGTCAGTAATGTGACTGACAAGGGATTAGTCTCCAGAACTTCCAAGCAGCTCATGTGGCTTCATGTCATCACAACAAACAACCCAAAACTGTCACCTCACACGAGTCCAAATGGCTATTATGAAATAAAATCCACAAATTTCTGGAGAGGTGTGGAGAAAAAGGAACCCTTCTACATTGTGGGTAGGAATGTAATTGGGTTACAGCCACTATAGAGAACAGTATGGAGGCTCCTTAAAAAACTTACCTAAGGGCTACATGCACCCCAGTGTTCATTGCTCCACTGTTTACAATAGCCAAGACATGAAACTAGCCTAAATGTCCATCAGCAGAGCAATGGATAAAGAAGATGTGGTGTGTGTATATGCAACAGAATATTACTCAGCCATTAAAAAGAATGAAATGCCATTTGCAACAATATGGATAGACCGAGAGTTTGCCATAATGAGTGAAATAAGAGAAAGAAAATATCATATGATATTGCTTATATGCAAAATCTAAAGAAATGATACAAATAAACTTATTTACAAAACAGACTCTCAGACTTTGGGAATGAACTTGGGGTCATGAGGGAGGAAAGGTTGGGGGTGGGAGATGGTAGGACAATTTCAGTTTGATATGTACACATTGCTATATTTAAAGTGGATGGCTGATGGGGGCTGGCTGTATGGCACAGGGAGCTCTGTTCAGTGTTATTATGGTATGACTTAAATGGGTAAAGAATTTGAAAAAGAATGGACACCTGTATATTTGTAGCTGAATCACTTTTCTGTGTACCTGAAACTGTTACAACATTGTTCATCTACTATACTCCACTATAAAATACAAAGTTAAAAAAAAAATTGTGTTTCTGAACAGTAACAACAAACTATCACCAAAAATTTTTAGACATTGTCATTGACAATAACATGAAAAAGAATCAAATACTTAGAAATAAACTTAACTAAGGAGGTAAAAGACTTTTATACTAAACACTTAAAACACTGCTGAAAGAAATTAAAGGCACAAATAAATGGAAGGAAATCCACGTCCGTGAATAAGAATACTTAAACTTGTTAACATGTCCATGCTACCCAAAGTGATTTATACATTCAATGTAAACCCATCAAAATTCCATGACAGTTTTTTTCCTACTGGAAAATAAAACATATTCTTAAAATTCATATGGAACCACAAACGATCCAAATACCAAACAAATTTTGTAGAAGAACAAAGCTGTAAGCATCATACTTCCTGATTTCATGTACTATAAAACAACATTAATTACAGTATAAAAAGAGATCAATGGAACAGAACACAATGCAGAAATATATCCCCCACCCCACACACATGTAGAAAATGGCACCAAGAATACACCATGTGCAAAGGTAAGATTTTTAACAGTGTTGGGAAAACTGGACACTTATCTTGAATTTTATCCAGAAATCAACTCAAAATAGATGAACGGTTTAAACATAAAAGTTCAAACTATTAACTCCTAAAATAATACATAGGGGACAAACTTTAGGACATCAGCCTTGTCAATGAAATTTTTGGATTTGAAAACAAAACAAAAAAACAACAAAAGCAAAAACAGGCAAGTGACTACATTGAACTAGAAAAGCTTTTGCAAAGCAAAGGAAATAAAAAGGTACAAAGACAATCTACTGAATGGCAGAAAATATTTGGAATTCATATCTTCAATAACAGCTTAATATCCAAAATATTCGAGTAACTCCTAAAGCTCAATAGCAAAAATCCAACCTGATTAGAAAAGTTTAAAGAACTTGAATAGACATTTTCCAAAGAAGACATACAAGATATCCATCAGGTATATGGAAAAATGCTCAGCATCATTATCCCAGAAATGCAAATCAGATCAGGATGAGATATTGTGTCACACCTGTTAGGATGGCTATTATTTAAAACAATGTTAGTCAGTGTTGGTGATGATGTGGAAAAACTACAATCTTTTCACACCGTGGAAACATAAAATGTTGAAGCCACCATGAAAAACAGTATGGAAATTTCTCAAAATTAAAAATACAACTAATATATGACCAAGCAATTCCACTTCTGGGTATGTATCCAAAACTCTTGAACTCCAGATCTCAAAAAATCTGCACTCCCATGTTCATTGCAATATTAACAATAACATAGAGGTAGGAACACTTAAATGTACATTGATGGATAAAAGCATAAAGAAAAGCTAGTTATATTCATACTAATTAATGCATATTAATCACTCCTAAAAAATGCAATCCTGCCATATTTGATAACATGGATGAACTTGAAAGACTTATTTCACCATATTGTGAAATAAGTTAGTCACAGAAGGACAAATACTGAATAGTTCCAATTCTATGATGTATCTACAATGAGCAAACTCATAGAAACAGAGTAGAATGCTGGTTGCCAGAGAGAAGCAGCAGTAGGAAATTGGGAATTGCTATTCAATGGATGTGAACTTTGTTGTACAACATAAGTTCAATCTGCTGTACAAGACTGAACCTATAGTGAATGCTACTTTATTGTGCACTTAGAAGTTTATTATGAGGTTAGCTCTATTTAAGTGTTCTTACCACAACATTCACTGGATCATCAAAAAAGCAAGAGAGTTCCAGAAAAGCATCTATTTCTGCTTTATTGACTATGCCAAAGCCTTTGACTGTGTGGATCACAATATACTGTGGAAAATTCTGAAAGAGATGGGAATACCAGACCACCTGACCTGCCTCTTGAGAAACCTATATGCAGGTCAGGAAGCAACAGTTAGAACTGGACATGGAACAACAGACTGGTTCCAAATAGGAAAAGGAGTACATCAAGGCTGTATATTGTCACCCTGCTTATTTAACTTATATACAGAGGACATCATGAGAAATGCTGGGCTGGAAGAAGCACAAGCTGGAATCAGGATTGCTGGGAGAAATATCAGTAACCTCAGATATGCAGATGACACCACCCTTATGGCAGAAGATGAAGAGGAACTAAAAAGCCTCTTGATGAAAGTGAAAGAGGAGAGTGAAAAAGTTGGCTTAAAGCTCAACATTCAGAAAACAAAGATCATGGCAACTGGTCCCATCACTTCATGGAAAATAGATGGGGAAACAGTGGAAACAGTGTCAGACTTTATTTTTGGCGGCTGTGTTGTTAAATATATCCTCATAACTTATTTTATATAGAATAGTTTGCATCTTTTAACTGCCCTTGTCAGTGTAACTCCTAGTTTGTTCTTTCTGTACGTCTATTTCTTTTTTGTTATATTCGTTAGTTTTATTTTTTAAATTCCACATATAAATCAGTATTTTTATTTCTCTGACTAATTTCATCTAGGAGAATGCCCTCCAAGTCTATCTACATGGTTGCAAATGGCAAATTTTCATTCTTTTTAAGATAAAACATTTTAAGGCACCCTTTATAAGCTAAAATTTGTTTCCATTTGCTTCCAAGACCCTCAACTACTGATATAAAAAGTGGGTATCAATTGAAGATAGGAGGAGAAGGGGATGACAGAGGATGAGATGGTTGGATGGCATCACAGACTTTATGGACATGAGTTTGAGCAAGCTCTGGGAGTTGTTGATGGATAGGGAAACCTGGCATGCTGCAGTCCATAGTGTTGCAAAGAGTCAGACACGACTGAGCGACTGACTAAACTGATCAATAACCACTCATACATATTTTGAAGATTTTTTCTCTAACATAACTCTTTGTAGTAGGCTCACATATTTTCCAATTATATACATGAGAAACCCAAAGAAAGCATAGATTGTTTAAATAACTTAAGTTCTCAGCTGATATATGTCACCACCTATATTCAAATAGCGTGTGACTATATAAGTATCTTGGGCTTTGGTGCTACATAAACCCCTAAAACTCTGACATAGGATGTACACTTAATAGTGACATAATTGCACAGTTCTTTCATTAATACTCAACATGATATATCCATTTATATATCATGATAGAGAAAAAAGCTGAATAACAATTTATCACTGCAAAGTAGTCTCTATGATTAAAATTATAGAATAGTTAATTTTCCAATCATTTGCAAGAAAGGAAAGATTTTAGAGATTGTCCTTGGTAACTACTGTCACAAGTTACTGTAGTTTCTACAATTATTTTTGGCATGCCCATGATTTTGAGTATTACCCCTTTAAAATAGGAATAAATGACAGAACCATCATATGGCAAAAGGACGTGAAATAAAAACCAATTTTGAAAAATATATATGACTTTTGACTTTGAGGAGAAAATTCACTCATATTTATTAAACACTTCTAAGGGTTTGAGAACTCAAGCAGTAAATTTCTGGAAGATAATACATAAACATTTATAGGCAGGACTACAACTGTGGAATTTGTACACTTAGTATAAATACTTTTCACATGAACCTTAAACTCTTAAGCCGATTCTAGAAGTCCTTTCTAAAAAAAGACTTTGTAAAAAAGCTCTACTTCAATATTCTTATCTTCCCTTGCTCTAGGATTGCAAGGTAGCTCTGCTCCAAGTCAATAAACAACATAAAGGAGGTTCAGTTGTCTATTGTGCAGACCAGGTGCATAATTTAATCTGTGCCTTGGTTGAGCTGTTTCAGTCTTTCCCTATATGCCAAGATCTGCCCATTAGTTCCTGAAATCTGTCCTAGCATTTAATGAACCTTCTCATAGCATCGTTCTGTGTTTGACTAAAATATTATTGATGCTTAAGTCAACATCGTCTTATTCTGAACCACCACTACCACCTCCACTCCCAATCACATTGATCCATACACATAATGGGAACCCCCCAAAAAACAAAAAAAGACTGAGGGTTTCTTCAGGACCAACTTCTAAAAATCTCCAAACCAACTGGCTTTCCCTTTCAGAAGTGCCTTCTCAGTTATTAGGAATAGTACTTGTAGCTGATTGTGTTAATTATGCATAAACAGAGTTTGATAGGAGTGGTCAGTGACTTAAAAAAGAAGAGCTGTTTGTCCTTGTGTTCTGAAGGAGAAAGCAATTGCTGTTTAATTAAAACAAACACATCATCAGTTGGAGATAAGCAGCAGAGAGGCTCACACTAAAATGAAGGTACCAGATATATATTAGATAAAAAGGTATTAAATTTTTCATCAAAAAACAGCTAGGGACACCATCATATTTACTGTATCCAGCAAAAGATATTCAACTGGCCAGAACCTTCCAGGGCCTCCCTAGGCTTCGGGGCAGCTAAGCAGGGTCCTGACCCTACCCCTGGCTCCTTTGGTCACCAGGAACCAGCCTCCCTTCTGAGATGGGGCTGGAATTAGCGTGTGGAAGGGACCTGCCTACAGCTGGGCCAGCACCCTGGCCCATGCTCTCCACCCCATGTATACAGTTGGCCCTTGGCCATGAGACCCACATCTCCATTTCTCCTCAGGGTTATTAAAAAAAAATCCCACCAGAAAGGATATATTTTTATTTACTATATCAAACTTACACAAGATTTGTATAAACATATGGTACACCAGTTTACACTTATGGAAACTTCCTCTTCCCTGTTCCGTCCTTTCTGACGGGAGACAGCGCTTCTGGGGTTAACAAAGCAATAGGAATCTGACATAGAATAAAAGAGACTTGTGAGTTCAAACCAAACTAGCAAGTGTAGGTTTAACATGGTTCTAGGCCCCACAGGAAAAATTGAGGGGCTATAGTGTTTAGAGGATAGATTCTAGAAAATCCTAATATTTGACCTTTAGTAAATAGCATTCATTATGTTTCTATTGGATTTTCAGTACTCTAGGAAGCTAAGATCATGGCATCTGTTCCCATCACTTCATGGGAAATAGATAGGGAAATAGTGGAAACAATATCAGACTTTATTTTTTTGGGCTCCAAAATCACTGCAGATGGTGATTGCAGCCGTGAAATTAAAAGATGCTTACTCGTCATGCAAAGATGGGCTTGATAAAGGACAGAAATGGTATGGACCTAACAGAAACAGAAGATATTAAGAGGTAGCAAGAATATACAGAAGAACTGTACAAAAAAGATCTTCATGACCCATATAATCACGATGATGTGATCACTCATCTAGAGCCAGACATCCTGGAATATGAAGTCAAGTGGGCCTTAGAAAGCATCACTACGAACAAAGCTAGTGGAGGTGATGGAATTCCTATTGAGCTATTTCAAATCCTGAAAGATGATGCTGTGAAAGTGCTGCACTCTATATGCCAGCACATTTGGAAAACTCAGCAGTGGCCACAGGACTGGAAAAGGTCAGTTTTCATTCCAATCCCAAAGAAAGGCAATGCCAAAGAATGCTCAAACTACCGCATAATTGCACTCATCTCACATGCTAATAAAGTAATGCTCAAAATTCTCCAAGCCAGGCTTCAGCAATACATGAACCGTGAACTTCCTGATGTTCAGGCTGGTTTTAGAAAAGGCAGAGGAACCAGAAATCAAATTGCCAACATCCGCTGGATCATCAAAAAAGCAAGAGAGCTCCAGAAAAACATCTATTTCTGCTTTATTGACTATGCCAAAGCCTTTGACTGTGTGGATCACAATAAACTGTGGAAAATTCTGAAAGAGATGGGAATACCAGACCACCTGACCTGCCTCTTGAGAAATCTGTATGCAGGTGAGGAAGCAACAGTTAGAACTGGACATGGAACAACAGACTGGTTCCAAATAGGAAAAGGAGTACGTCAAGGCTGTATATTGTCACCCTGCTTATTTAACTTCTATGCAGAGTACATCATGAGAAACACTGGGCTGGGAGAAACACTGGGCTGGAACAAACACAAGCTGGAATCAAGATTGCCGGCACAAATATCAATAACCTCAGATATGCAGATGACACCACCCTTAAGGCAGAAGATGAAGAGGAACTAAAAAGCCTCTTGATGAAAGTGAAAGTGGAGAGTGAAAAAGTTGGCTTAAAACTCCACATTCAGAAAACAAAGATCATGGCATCCGGTCCCATCACTTCATGAGAAATAGATAGGGAAACAGTGGAAACAGTGTCAGACTTTATTTTTTTATCTTCCCCTCAATTATACTATGGACCTAAAATTGCTGTGAAAAAAATGCTTAGTTTAAATAAACAATTATACAAAAATTCAAAGTGAAAGGATTGACTACTTTAACACTATCTTCAAAAAAAGAAAAACTGATGTAAGAGTATTTCAGTCAAAATAGACTTCAAGATAAGACTTGAGGCAAAGAGGGACTTCTTATAATGACAAAAGGACCAATCTATCAGGAGATATTCTAAATTTAGATTAATAATGTTTCAAAACTGATAAAGAATGGACAAAGAGAAATAAACCAACAAATATAGTAAAAGATTTCTAAACACCTTGCGCAGCAACTAATTTCATAGACCAAAAAAATAGTAAAAAAGCAGAACAATATTAATAGTTCTGACTTAGTAGATACATATTAAATGCTGTAAACCAGTGCTCTGGGAACATATACTCAAGTTGCTTGTGGATCATAAAGCAAACCTCAAAAATGCTGAAAGGATGGACAGAGTTTGTGCTTCTCTTTGACAACAGTGAAATTAAACAATAACAAAAGCAATGATAGAGCAAAGATATCCCTAAATGTTTGTAAATTAGGCAATACACTCCTAAATAATCCTTGGGTGACAGAAGAATCATAATCACTCTTAGAAAATATTGTAGCTGAATAACAAAAACATGACAGAAAATCATGAAGAATGTGGCAAAAACCATGCTCAGAAAGTAGTATAGCCTCAAATTCATGTGTTTGAAATGAAAAATGTGGAAAAGTGGGAATTCATCAGTGTTCTGTCCAGCAATGAACCCAAACAAACCACAAAGTAGGACTACAGAGAAGAAAACAGGTATTATACATAGAAATTCATAAAACAGAGATCAATATACAATAGAATTAACAAAGGCAGAATGTAGTCCTTTGGAAATACTTAGAAGTCTGTAAACTCTCAAAAGTATGATGATTCAAAAAAGAGAAAAGGCAGATTACCATTATCAGAAATCATTGGCACATCACACATATCTAATAGAGGTATTTAAAAATAAGAGAATGCTGTAAACAACTATATATGATTAAATTTAAAATTTTAGATGTAATGAAATGTATAAATTTACTGAGAAATACAACTTACTCAACCTGGCACAGGAAAAAACCCTTACATTCTGGAGGGAGGGAAGTTGTATATACATATATAATCATCTATTTCTGTTAAAATGAATATATAATTTAAAATACTCTAAGAAAATTTCAGGATAAAATAGCCTCTTTACTGCATTCTTCTAAATACTTAAGGAAGTAGCAACAAAAACCATACACAAACTTTCCCAAAGTCAGGGGGTTAATGAATGAGATCTTTTGTTTCATGAGGCCAGAATAATCATGATATCAAAATATGACCAGAACATTACAAGAAAGAAACTTACAGGCCACTCTGAACATGGAAACCAACAAAAATCCTAAACAAGACAGTAACAAATCCAGTGATATTTGAAAAGAATTATACATCAAAAGATGGTTTTATTTCAAAGAATCAAAATTGTCTTAACATATGATCTGTCAATATAATTCCCCACATTAACTGAATATAGGAGAAAAATATATTTTCAGATATAGATTTTTATAAAATTCAACACCTGGTGAAATCTCTGAACAAACCAGAGATAAAAGGAAATTTGTTTAATCTGATAAAAAGCATCAAAATAGCAACATTTGTAATTTCATGCTTGATTAAAATGCAGATTGTGAATTGATATAGCCACTATGGAAAGAGTATGGACGTTCCTTAAAAAACTAAAAATAGAACTACCATAGTACCTGGCAATCCCACTTTTGGGCATATACCTGGAGAAAACCATCATTCAAAAAGAGACATGCACCCCAATGTTCATTGCAGCACTACTGACAATAGTGAGGACCTGGAAGCAACCTAAATGTCCACTGACACTTCTCCACTGAATGGATAAAGAAGATGTGCTACATATATGCAATGGAATATTACTCAGCCACTAAAAGGAATGAAATTGGGCCATTTGTAGAGATGGACCTAGAGACTGTCATACAAGATGAAGTAAGGCAGAAAGAGAAAACAAATACCATAATAGCATATATGTGGAATCTACAAAAATGGCACTTATTTATGTAAAACCAAGTACCAAAAAAAGGTTAAAAATCTTTAAAAACTAAAATAAAATATAAAATATTGAGAGAAATGATGGTTACAAAACCAAGTGACAGCAGAGAAACATAATAAAACACTAATCAGATTTTGTGTGTGCATGTGTGCTCAAATGGATTTTCCAGAATCATCCTTTAATAGTCTAAAAGACTCTGCAGGTGGTGTTCCCAGATAGCTACTGCTCTTCTCTACTGGGAACTCTGAGAGCAAGGGTAAGTACTGTCTCCAACAAAACCTTAGCTAACCCTAGAGACAATGTATGTGCAATGCAGCCATTTTTTTTAATGCAGCCATTTTTAAGCCTAACTCTACCATTTCTCCTTTCATTAAAAAGATTTGTAAAGGAATTAACCTCCAATTAAAATAAATAAATGTAAAAAAAAGATAGCTGATAAACTATGTCCTTTCCCATCAATTCTTCTAGGTTTACAGGGGCCTCAATGCATCCTAAAAATTAATGTTAACCATTTGAGTTATTGCAGATGTTATTTCCAAACTCCAGGAAGTTTATATTCATATGGCAGACTGAAAGATGTTAGGATTTCACGTAGCATCTCTCCGTGTTCTGTGCACGTTCTTCCACATTTTTCTCTCTCTTTTTCCTGTTAGCTGAAGCTGGTCTGGTCTCTTTTTGCCAATTCCTTCCCCTATTCCCTCATAACTGCTGTCCTAAAGTCTAAGGATAATTACAAAATAGCTATAAAGAGAAAAATTATAGATGAGCCATTTTCAGGAATGAGTTTGAATGATGATGACTTTTGCTAGATGGAAGAAAGTTCTGATATTAGTACTACTGCCCATGAATTCTATGACATCTTAGTTTTCATTTTTGAAACTGCTTAATGAGGCAACAGATACAAATTCTCAACAGAGGACACGTACAGCTCTTGATGGGAATGTAAACTGGTACAGCCACAATGGAAAGCAGTATGGTGTTTCCTCCAAAAGTTAAAAATAGGACTACAGCATGCTCCAGGAATCTCACTTCTGGGTATATATCCAAAAGAATTTCGATCAGATTCATTGCACCATTATTTACAATAGCCAAGTGGTGAAAACAACCTAAACGTCCATCAATAAATGAATGGATAAAGAAAATATGGTGTATATACAATGGAATATTATTCAACATTTCTAAAAGAAGAAAATGCTACCATTTGTGATATCATGGATAGTCCTGGAAGACATTATACCAAGTGAAAGAAGACAGACACAGAAGGACAAATACTGCATGGTTCCAATTATATGAGGAATCTAAAAATACATCATCAAATTCACAGAGAAGAGACTGATGGTTGTGTGAATGAGCAAGACCCTATGAGACTTTCCCAGAATAGACTCCTTTCCATGTCCTCTGCCTGCCTTTTGTCTGTAGAAAAATTTTAGTCATCAAATAAAATTTAATCTGAAAAGTTAGAAAATGGAGAAAGAAAGGAAAAGAGTCAAGTAAGACAAAATAATAATTCTTTAGCTATTAAACAAAGTGAAGGACCTTTAGTTCTTCCCCAGGGACTATAGATACCATTCTGAGCCATGTCCTTCCAGCCACTCTGCAGATACTGAAACCCCCACCAGATAGAATACCTTAATGGTTTGCTGTCCACAAACACGTAGACCCAGACGGGTGGAAACTAGACGGTTGATGTTGACTCCTGACTACCTCACCAGCAGCCAATCAGAAGAATGTCCATGGGCTGATCACACCCTGTTCCTTGAACATAGACTTACTACCTGATCCAGGGCAGGACTCACATTCTTGAGCACATTAGCCTACTGTGACCCTCTTTGCCTGGCAGAACAGTAAAGGTGTTTCTTTCTACTTCACCCAAAACTGTCTCCAAGATTTAATCTGCCAGTGGTGTACATAGGCTGAATTTCAATAACCGTTGCCAGAGGCTGAAAGGAGGGGCAAAAGGAAAGAAGCTACTATTTAATAGGTATAACCTTTCAGTGATACAAGAGAAATAAGTCTAGCAATCTGCTGTCCAAAACAGTGCATATATATAGTTAACAGTATCATGTTGTGGACTTAAAATTGTGTTAAAAGGGTAGACCTCATGTTTAGTGTTTGTAAGAACACTTTCTCTGGTAACAGAGCCAACAGCTGTCAGATTAAATAAGCAACTAAAAAGACACAATGGATATCAAAAGCTGCATTTCAACTTGCTAAAATCAGGGAAAATAACTCACCCTCCAAATTGCTATATTTTCAAATGTGAAAGTCCATTAGGTTTGGCTATCAGGAATTTCAAAGTCAAATAAAGGTAGATGTGAATTTCCTTGAACAGATTTTTGTGGTAGCATTATTCCTCTAGACTGCAGTTCAGGTGTTAGCAGGGGGGCTGACTCTTGTTGGGGAAAAAAAAGAGAGAGCTTGTGCAGAAAGTCAGTCATTGTCACTGCAGTCTGTGCTCATCCATGTCACCTTTACTGAGCCACTGAAGTCACTGATGAAAAGTTTTGACCTCAAATTATTCCTCTGTTCCTAAATGTAATTAAGACCACAGGAGGAAAAATTTTGGTAGTTATTTAATAGCTACCTTTTCTTGTGAAACCGTTTCGAGTTAAGAATGCTTCACTTGTGAATGTAAACTACAACAGAAAATAGCTACATTTTACTAAGTGCTTGCTCTGTGACAGACACTTCTGAACAGTCCGGATGTGCACTACTTCATTAACTGTTATTTTTTGTTTGCAATTTATTGTCCTTCCACTTTTACTGAGATGTATTTGACATACAGTAGTGGAGAAGTTCAAGGTGTACAGCATAATGATTTGTAACCAGAGAAGGCCAGTTCGAAACTCTCCCTACCCTGTTTCAAACAAGATACTGAGTGGTTTTCAGGGAAAATAGAACAAAACTGGAAGTCATGAAGCCAAGGCAGGTACAGAGGAGATAATTATAACCTCAAATAACACAAAGATCCCTTTCAGAAAGAAAGGGTCCACTGTCCAAGAAGATCATATGCTGAAGCCGGGGACCCCCCCGCCCTTATTTTACCATAAATGGCCAGGTTCCAAAGCCTTCCAATTGAAATTTACACTCCAGCACTTCCAAATATTATACTTATCCTCCCCTATTCATAGAAGACTGATGGAGATCCGCCATCAGGGAAACTCATTACAGCCCTGCCCTCCTGTCTCCTTGGTGGTGGACCTTGCAATAAAACTTTTTCTGTTCTCTAAAGCAGGCACCATAGTATTGACTTCTATGCACATTGGGCGGAAAGCTCTTTGCTCGGTAACACATATGTCATGAAATGAATATCACAATAAGCTTACTGAACATCCATTATCTCAGATAGATACAGAAATATTTTTCCTTGTGATGAAAATTCTTAGGATTTCTTCTATTAACTTTCATATATAGCATGCATCCTCCACATTTATATAAACCATCCTCCAAATATAAAGAGTTGGACATGACTGAGCAACTAAGCATGCATAAAGTGTTGATTTCATGTAATTAGGTGAATTTCGTTTGACAGTGGGATGAAAATAAGATTAGAAGGATCATGAAACACTGCCTAAAATATTGAGACTACTTTATGAAACATAACCACATCTTTAATTGTATATATTGCCTTCAGTCTTAGTTGTATATTTATTTGTTGATTTTCCATCTTCTTCACAAACATCTAAGCCTTCAAAAAAGAAAAAATCCCTGCTCTCCAAAGTTTCTCCATCAATTTGAACACAAACTAGCACGTGGTAAATGTAAACTACCTGGTGAATAAATGACTTAATGATGAGATCGCATATTTGCTCTTATTTCCTCAATATTTTTCTTCAAAAGTGTCTTCTCTCCCTTTATTTATGTATAGTTTGAAAACAATTTTTCCTGAAATATAGTTGATGTACCTTAATTTGTATTTTAATTTGCATCAGATGTAACATTTAACACTTTTCCCCCTGTCTCTATCACAGGTATTTGTAGGCTATGAAAGTTCTTTAAATTTCAGACTCATTTCCTGAATCCTAATATAGCACATATTTTTCATCTTAAGAAATTGTGAAATACATGTAGTAAAGGCACAAAGTAGAAGCCTGTAGCAGGAAGTGGAGAAGCATTTTGTGAAGGTCAAGTCTAGGTTTTCCGGGAAACTATCAATAGATTATGAGGAGACCACAAGGAAAGCTCCTTGAAGATGGAGCTCCTGTCTTTGCTTTCAGACATCCATTGGTTGGCTCCATTGGACACACCATGTAATTGTAGCAGAAGCAGCCCATGTCCTTCTGACACTCGACAGCTATAGCGAGAGAAGGGTGTGTCTTACTCTGTGACCTCTGAGCTTTTTCAGTCTGTGTACTTGCCATGATTTTCCTGTTATCAAATAGCTAAGAGTTTGGGAGACTCTCCCAGGCACTGAGCTATAAGGCAAGATCGAAGATCTCCCAGGCGGCTAGCCCTGATAACACAGATGTTAAGAATTAACTTCCAGTGCCTTGAAAGCCTACCTTATGGGGAGAGAGGGGGTGACACTTGTCAAGTGTCAGCAATTAGGGAAAGCCATTGCTGCAGTGTTTGTGATGGCCATCTGGACTGTCTCTGACCTTTCTCTTCAAGATAAGAGTCAGCAGAGGCACAGCCACCAGGTGCTTTAAAAACATATTTTCACCATACCTTGTTGACCACACACCTATACTATTATTAGGTTGTTAAAAAAAAATGATAAGGAGTGCAAAATGTTCTCCTACCTTGCCTAGCAGGAACAGAACTGTAAACAGAAATGCCTGGTGGGTTTCAAGGTGACATGCCGTTTTCCATCATCTCTTTCCTGGTGCACTATTTGCACCTAGGTATTCACCAAAGCAATGTAATTAAAGCATTAAGGTGTCCTTTCATTACTTCACCTTTTAGGATCCAATTTATCTAGCAGGTTGTGTTTGTTTTTGTTTTTGTTTTTTTTCTTTCCCTGAGCCAGTCATTTGAAGCTCAGATCTTTGCAACTCTCAGAACAGATGGCACAGCCATATTAGCAGTGACACTATATATACACACCAAGTGAACTAGTGCTATTATCCAGTTAAGTGGCTGTCAGCATTTCCATTACAAACCCCAGCTTTCAAGGGTCTATAATTCAGATACTTTAAATAACATCTGGCTGAAACTTGGTGCACAGAAATGATGAGTGTTGAGTAAAAATTAGTATAATTTTGTGAATGCCTGAATACTTCTGAAAGACTCAGCTAGATCAATAGAATCTTTTTTAAGCAATGACTTCCACTTATCAGTATATTTGGAGATTTTCAGCACATGACATTAATTTATCCAGTCATTCATTCAGCAAATATTTATTTCCCATTTCCCATGTGCCAGGCCCTTTTCTAAGTGGTGGAGATCCTCTGGAGAATAAGCGGACAGAGTTCCCTCTCCCTATTGGGCTTTTATATTCATCAAGAAATTGAACATCAGCAAATAAAATAGACATACAAATAAATCTCAAGCCAGTATGTACAGCTAGGGATTAGAGTATGTTTCATAAAGTATTATCAGTATTTTAAATAGTATACCTTGATCCTTCTAATCTTCTTTTCATTCCACTGTCAAAAAGGAGTAACACGTTCTTTGATATTTATATTGTCTCAGTCAATCATAGTTAACAAGAATAAATGCAAAGCACATCCTAAAAGAATTTTAGAACCCATGGTAGAACAAACTTTTTCTCACGTGACATCACAGATTTTCAGTGGAGCAAAAGATATTAAAAAAACATAGAAACTGAGCTTTTCCAATAAATCATGTTAGTTTTAAGATAACTACTGTGTAACAGCTGGAGGAGGAAAGGGTACCCAGGTTTTGTAGGGCTTCAGGGTTACACAATTTTGGGAATCCCCTTTTATGAAAATGAATCCCCAGTAACAAATACAAACTGTATTATAAAAATTATTTACAACAGGAAAGGGAATACAAAGTTACAAATTGAAGAAAGCACCCACATAGGCCAACATCAAAAAACCTAGGGCCTATAGAGAAACCCTTGTACGTGACAGTCTCCAAAGCATTATTACCTTTGCAACCTTCACAGTAAGTTGGTCTCAGAGTGAAAGAATCCCCTAAGCCAATATGGTGATTTGACACCAATCTTACTACCAAAGAATCTCAAAAGCAGCTGCAGGTTTGAAAGAAAATAGAAGACATGCTGAATACCAACTGAATTATAATAAATGAGAAGCAAATATTTAAGTAACACAAAAGAAACCAGAAGAGATTTCACTATTAAACTTCTGCCTGGTGCCCTCCAACTTTTTTTCCTTTAAAACCACATAACATTGTCTGAAAACGTCTATTTTCAAGGCTAGAGTACTGCTTTCTCTCTATGTGATAAATTAGTTTCATGTAGCAGGAATTGTCCGGAGAAGGCAATGGCACCCCATTCCAGTACTCTTGCCTGGAAAATCCCATGGATGGAGGAGCCCGGTGGGCTGTAGTCCATGGGGTCGCGAAGAGTTGGACACGACTGAGCGACTTCACTTTCACTTTTCACTTTCCTGCATTGGAGAAGGAAATGGCAACCCACTCCAGTGTTCTTGCCTGGAGAATCCCAGGGACAGGGGAGCCTGGTGGGCTGCCGTCTATGGGGTTGCACAGAGTCGGACACTACTGAAGTGACTTAGAAGCAGCAGCAGAAATTGTCAATTCCAGCAATTGTGACTGCTGAACACCTAAGAGAGGAATAATATGGCCATGTTTCATCTTGGTGAAAAAGAGCATTATAATAAGATGAAGGTCACCTGCAAATGTCCAGTGAGTGATCATGGGTGGCCCACAAATTTTACTTGATAAGGAAAAAGGATATAGACAAAAGAGAGTAGGGTTACTAGACAGTTTTGAGTCAAACCCAAATTTTCACACATATTAGGTAAGAGTCCTGAGGTAAATTAATTTCTCAATCTCAGCTGTGATAACAATATCTCCATTGTAAGCATATTTCCAAGCTTAAATAAGAGTCCCTTGGACTGTAAGGAAATCAAACCAGTCAATCCTATAGGAAATCAACCCTGAATATTCACTGGAAGGACTGATGCTGACGCTAAAGCTCCAATACTTTAGCCAGTTGATGCAAACAGCTGACTCATTGGAAAAGGCCCTGATGCTGGGAAAGAGTGAGCAGGAGGAGAAGAGGGCAACAGAGGATGAGATGGTTGGATGGCATCACCGACCCAATGGACATGAGTTTGGGCAAACTCCAGAAGATAGTGAAGGACAGGGAAGCCTAGCATGCTGCAGTCCATGAGTTGGACATGACTTAATGACTGAACAACAACAAATGATATGCCTCTGCTGAGAGAACCAAGCACAGAGGAGACAGTCACTAGCTTCATCTCCATCTGCACTTATAAGTAGTACTGACTGATGAACATGTGTAGTCTATAACCCAGATGTTTTTTTCTGGTAACTCAAAAGTGGTGTTTATAGGAGGGTAGCTGCTTTCCAATGCTGTGTTAAAGCTGATTCTTTCTCTTCACAATCTTCTTTCTGGTAGTGTCATCATCAGGTGATGTCTGCTATGACTCTCTCTCTCAGCACTGAATGATAATGTCTTTTATTTTAAGAGCTTCCAGGAACTTAATTCTGTTCTCCTCTTCTAGAAAAATAAAAGTGGCCATTTCTGTGCATTACAGGATTCTTTGTTTATCAGGCATAATATTTCTATAGGTAAAATGATCACAGTTTCTTTGTTCAAAGATATCCCATTAGCCAGCCAATTATGTGGGTGATCTGTTAGTCTCCTTTACAGCCCAAATGCTCCCTGCTCTCCAATTCATATGAACCTTTAAGAACGCCATATGTTCAAATTGCTTCACTCTGTACGTAGTCCCTTTCCTCCCATTATCCCCATCTGTGTAACTGCATGCTTTAGGGAATGGATACTTGACTTTTCGTTGGTTTTAAATCCAAGTTACTGCCCGGTTTATTTACATGTGCTTTCTTTAATTGCTTTCTTCGGGTATTTAACTTGTTTCATGTTTACTTGACTAAAAATCTTGGTTAAAACAGTCTGTTCTGTGAAAATGTGGAAAGTTTCCAAGTTGCCCATCTTATTCCTACTTTGAACTTCTAAGGACAAGACCATTTAATTCTCAATATGGTTGATGAAACACATCCTGTCTTTATTCCTGCATATTGCAGAATAGTTCTGAATCTACATTTCTACAATTACCTCATCTACTTTTTATTCATGCCACTTAGCCTAGCTGAAGAGAATACCTCGTCTTTAATTAATTAAATGTCATTTACAATGACATCATTTAAAGTCAAATAATACCTATATGACTGTTGGTAGGGTGTTACCAAATGATGCCACCATTATTATTATCATTTGAAAGGTTATAATAAAACTGGAGACTATTTGATTGGCTTGATATTTTCATTAATATCAGCACTGTTTCAGTATTTGCTTTAAGATTGATTCTGTCTCTTTAAATGGAAACAACCACATCATATTTCTGTACCCCTGCTGAACTGGATAGTACATGGTAAGGATAGAATTATTTAGATGGTTATATTTCTTTGGATCAAAATTGTATTTTTCCTGAAGGGTTTTCTGAAATCTGACAGAAATTTTTGCCATTGTTCTGCAATAGAGGCAATTTAATAGAAGGCTTTGTCCCCTGTCCCTGCTTTATGAAGGGAATAAGTGATCTCATGAATGATATTGGATTATCCTTCTGCAGCATGTAATAATACTACACAGCTTTCGGGGCCAAGCTTCCATTTAGAGGCAAAGGTTTTGTTATGTATTTCAGGTACCATATTTCTAAGAGCAGAATATAGTGGACTTCAGAAAGGCATTCTAAAAATCCAACGCAGACTTCAACCTAATTTATGAGTCCCTTTATCACTGGACAGATGTGAGTTTCATACAAGAAGTATTGTTTTACCCATGCTTCTGAAATTGGAGTGCCATAGACACAACACAGAGATCTGCCAAGTGACCACAAAGCCCAAAACTAAGTATAATGCCTCTACTGGAATGTTGATGCTACATGAAATCTTCAGGGGCTGGGGGGGGTGGAGAAAATCAAATCATTTAATTGTGAATAATTTCTTTTTAAATTAACATCTATGACTGACACAGCAGTGTAAAGCAACTTTACTCCAAAAAATAAAAAAAAATAAAATAAAAATGAAAAACTCTATGGATCTATTATTGAAGAGAATATAAAGTCTTTATGACTAGACATGAGACTTCAAAAATATTCCCATCTGGTGGTGGGTTCCTATGTGTAATGTTCTGTTGTTGCAGATGGAACATGGCCATTCTCTGCTGCCCCTAGTGTCACCTTGACAGAAATGCTTACTGAAGCATATAACCTTACCTAATGTGTGGATCGGAGAAGGCAATGGCACCCTACTCCAGTACTCTTGCCTGGAAAATCCCATGGATGGAGGAGCCTGGTAGGCTGTAGTCCATGGGGTCGCCAAGAGATGGACACGACTGAGTGACTTCAGTTTCAATTTTCACTTTCATGCATTGGAAAAGGAAATGGCAACCCATTCCAGTGTTCTTGCCTGGAGAATCCCAGGGACGGGGGAGCCTGGTGGGCTGCCAAATATGGGGTCGCACAGACTCGGACACGACTGAAGTGACTTAGCAGCAGCAGCAGCAGCAATGTGTGGATCACAATAAACTGTGGAAAATTCTGAAAGAGATGGGAATACCAGACCACCTGAACTGCCTCTTGAGAAACCTATATGCAGGTCAGGAAGCTACAGTTAGAACTGGACATGGAACAACAGACTGGTTCCAAATAGGAAAAGGAGTACGTCAAGGCTGTATATTGTCACCCTGCTTATTTAACTTCTATGCAGAGTACATCATGAGAAACACTGGGCTGGAAGAAGCACAAGCTGGAATCAGGATTGCCAGGAGAAATATCAATAACCTCAGATATGCAGATGACACCACCCTTATGACAGAAAGTGAAGAGGAACTAAAAAGCCTCTTGATGAAAGTGAAAGAGAAGAGTGAAAAAGTTGGCTTAAAGCTCAACATTCAGAAAACGAAGATCATGGCATCTGGTCCCATCACTTCATAGGAAATAGATGGGGAAACAGTGGAAACAGTGTCAGACACTTTATTTTGGGGGGCTCCCAAATCATTGCAGATGGTGATTGCAGCCATGAAATTAAAAGATGCTTACTCCTTGGAAGGAAAGTTATGACCAACCTAGACAGCATTGTCAAAAGCAGAGACATTACTTTGCCAACAAAGGTCTGTCTAGTCAAGGCTATGGTTTTTCCAGTGGTCATGTATGGATGTGAGAGTTGGACTATGAAGAAAGCTGAGCACTGAAGAATTGATGCTTTTGAACTGTGGTGTTGGAGAAGACTCTTGAGAGTCCCTTGGACTGCAAGGAGATCCAACGAGTCCATTCTAAATGATATCAGTACTGGGTGTTCATTGGAATGAATGATGCTAAAGCTGAAACTCCAGTACATTGGACACCTCATGCAAAGAGTTGACTCATTGGCAAAGACTCTGATGCTGGGAGGGATTGGGGGCAGGAGGAGAAGGGGACAACAGAGAATGAGATGGCTGGATGGCATCACTGACTCAATGGACATGAGTTTGGGTAAACTCCAGGAGTTGGTGATGGACAGGGATGCCTGGTGTGCTGTGATTCATGGGGTCACAAAGAGTTGGACACGACTGAGCGACTGAACTGAACAGACATTGTGCTGGAGAAGGCAATGGCACCCCACTCTAGTGTTCTTGCCTGGAAAATCCTAGGGACGGGGGAGCCTGGTGGGCTGCCGTCTATGGGGTTGCCCAGAGTCTTGACACGACTGAAGCGACTTAGCAGCAGCAGCATCAGACATTATGCAGTGCCTTCCATATCAAATTTCCACCACAGAGTTTGCCATTAAAGGGCAGTGATTGTGACACAGACATATTAAGGGAAAATACCATTTATTCAGGGATATTTGAGGCTTCCCTTGGCTCAGATGGTAAAGAATCTGCCTGCAATGCAGGAGACCTGGGTTCGATCCCTGGGTTGGGAAGAGCCCCTGGAGAAGTGAATGGCAACCCACTCCAGTATTCTTGCCTGGAGAATCCCATGGAGAGAGGAGCCTGACAGGCTACAGTCCACGGGGTCACAAAGAGTCGGACACAACTGACAGTCTAAGCACACAGCACAGTTCCCTCTATGGGCTTCCCAGGTGCACAGTTGTCCAGATGCTAAAAACTGTGAGCAAATGGAAGAAATTAACTCCCTGATGATCATGAGCACATAGCCCTCACCAGGCCTTTAAAAATGCTTTTCTAAAACTTTGGGGAGTTGGAAGTTGGGGGGCTGGGGTGGGCATAAGCCACTTGTCTCCTTGCATGGCTTTGCCATAAGCGTTTCTCTGCTCCAAAGTCCAATGTTTTGTCATTATTTGGCTTCTTTTTGCTTTGGGCACACCAACTTGTGTCAGCTAGCAATTACACAACGATTCGCATTCATTACAACCCCAGTCAAGGGAAATTAATGATAATTTGACTATGCTGTACTGAACTCAGCCAGTCTTCTACAGTACTTACCCAGAGAGTAAAATTACCATACAAGATTTCAGAATGACTAACTCATGTGAGGGAAGAAACGCCATTGACATTTCACTGCCAAAATGTCATATAAGAAGCACATGCTAATTACACGATTAATTTGGTTCAATTATTATTTAGCAGTAACCTCAAATTTTTCATCTTATGTGTGTAAGCTACAGATATTAGACTGCATTCGTAGAGGTGGTTATTTGTATTAAACTTTTCTCTAATTCACAGCTCCATCTTCTAATTTGTCTAAAATATAGAAATCACATATATCAAAATACTCTGATATCTAAATCCAGACACAAGAGATTTGTACTCATCTGTATCTAGTATTACTATTTTTATAGTCTCTTAGACTGACCATGAAATTGTAGCTTCCCATTGTCTGGGTGACCCTTATGTATAATTCTGACTAACGGAATGTATTTGATAGGTGCTTTTGGCATCAGTCCACTCACAGTATTTTCATTCTCTCTCCTCTTTCTATTCTTTCCCTCCATTCAATTTAAAAGGAAAATAACTTTAAAGATACACACTGCTAAAAAATAATGAATAACTGAATAAAATGATCAACAATTAAGGCACTTATGGAAAAAAATAAGCTTAATCTTCTCTGCATTAGCAGGTCAAAATATAATTGCAAGATTTCTATAGGGGGAGCTGCTGCACTGCTAAACACTGAAGACCCAGCCTCTGGTTAGATAACTGTAATTTAAAGCCTACTTTACATAAACAGAAAAGAAACACTAAGGACTTATTAACATGTAATTGCAGAACACTTTTTTTTCTTTCTTCACAATGTCACAGATGTCAACTGAATGTGTGTAAGGAAGTTGATACTACAGTCTGTTGGTAAAACACAGTATTTTTTGTTTTGTATTTGGAAGAACATAGACCAGGTGACAAGGCAATGTATTAAATGTGGGCTGTATAATATACAAAAGGTAACTTTACAAAAGAATAAAATAATACAACTTGAGAAAAGTGGGGGACAAAGAAGTGACCCCTTCCAGCCCCTAATTCTTTTGCACTAATAGTAAGGGGAAATGTCGTAATATAATACAAATTTTAATATGTTTATGTCAGAACTTAATGACTGATACTTGGAAATGTGGTTTTGTAACAACGGAATGAATCAACATGGATGACAGACAGGAAATAATTAAGATGAGATTTGTGAACTCTTTTTTCGTATGTCACAAAAGCACCAAGCTGTAACTCGCTAAATTTAATTAAATTCTAATGGAAACCTCAGTGTCTTTATATTTCTGACTCTTAGCTAAGGGTTATGAATACTAATTATTTTCAGTTATTGTTTTCAAGAGAATCTAACAATTTAGGTTAAAGTATAAATCAGCTATTGGTAAAGAAATACTTAAAATATTAGATGACTATAATGTTATTGATGAGCAGAAATAATGTGATGATTTGAGGTGAAGTTCCTAAGGTTATAGAAAATATTAGTCAATAAAGACATTAAAATCCAGCAAAGTTGCATTTTAGCAATAGAATTATAGCTTTTGTAAAATTGAGCATGTAAATGAAAAATATGGTATCTTAATGGTGTAATTTATGGAAATTGCTTTGTTATTTGCTTTCCCAATTTACCCAAAGAATTATAAATTTCTTCCTAGATTTCTTATTTGAATTCAGGAAAAGTATTTAATTTTATGACCATGTTTTTAGATAATAGAGCTAGTTACATTACAAAAGTTTAAATATTTATAATGCTTTATACCTGGTTGATTTATATAGAAGTTGAACAGACCATTTACAATATTTCTCTGAAGCTTTATTTTCCCTTTTATAGTCACTAAATTCAATGCTTGAATCAAGCTCATAAATTACATAAATTATTAGTTTGTACAGTTACTATAGTTCTTTTCACATGCTCAGATCTTAATCATAACATTTATAAGTATAAACTGACAAAGTGAAGCAGTTATGAGTTTTTTATATGTAACCTCAACCAGTTTTTAGTAATTAATTATTCTGAAATGTACTAATATGATGGAAAACAATAAATTTGCATGTTTTTAGCAATGGTGCAGCATAATTCTTAACAATCTGAAATGATATAATATATACACAAAGTTGTGACAAAAAGATTGTCATAGAAATGAAAAAAACATTTTTATATTTTTCACAGGCTCAGAGTTTTACTGATATCAAAAAAATCTCACTGATATTATTTCTCTGAAACTGGGATGTATGAAAAGAACTAGTGAAAGTTTGTAGGATAAAATGATTATTTTCATCTACAAGGCTGTTTTGTACTTTCTTTCATCTTAGGACTTTCAAAGTCTTTAGCATGTGAACTGACTGACTGAATAAATCATGTATGTATTCAATGTGATTTGAAATAAAAGAAGAAAGTGAAATCTGGGGATAATCAATTAGTTAATTTGAAAAGTAATATTGTTAATTAATTTAACAAACAGTCACTGAGCTGTATGCCTGGCACTGTAACAATCCTTTGAAATGAATCATCCAATGAAATATGTGCTTGTCCTCAGGAGATAAGTCCTAATACATATGAAAACTAAATATCTGGATAGGGAGAAAAGACAGAGATAAACATCATGGAATTGTATTTAAACAGATAGGTAACTCTGAAATCCTGGCAGAGAGACAAGGAAAAGGAAAGAAAGGAGTTCAGAGGAAACTTCTCAAAGGTAGCATAGACTGAGATATGGTATATAAGCACAAATATAAATTAATTTCCCATCATTCCAATGAGACACACATGCACATGCATAATTCATATGCAACTATTTCAGCCAATTTAAATATAAAATCTGAGGGTGATATAGAGGAAAAGGTCAAATATCTCTTTATAATATCTGATTAATTCAGCTACCTATATTTAAATCTCATAATATAAATATTAAGTTGGCCAAAATGTTTGTTTGGCCAATGAACTTTTTGGCCAACTCAATAGGATTTTAAAATATTTATTTATTCTACTCACATTTAATGAAATACTTGTCTTAAGACGCTTCAAAGCCCACTCCAACATCAATGTCCTCCCATTACCTTGGTCCCTTTTCTGTATCCCCTAACACAGTGTTCTAGAATGCATATTACTTCAGTCTAAGTTATTTGAGAGACAGTGCCTTTTTGATTGTGTATTTGGTATTCTTAATGGAAATGTTAAGTCATGAATGTCTGTTTGCCTATCATAGAGAATTAAAATTAACTATCCTTTTGATGTAATTTGTGATCGCCACAAAATAACTCCTGATAATTCTTAGATAATCTTGAAATGGCTTGTTTTCAGTGGTATCTGACAATTAAAATAGTGATGTATGAGATAGCTGCTTTCTATTTTTTTTCTGGGGGTGGGGAGCCCTGCTAAATTGGTATTTCTGAGATTTAAGTACTCCTTAAAAGTACTCACGGTGTGAAAGTCTAGGGTAATATTAATTTCAGCTTTCTGGAAATTTTCTTTGCTAGTATGCAGTGTGAATTTATAGAGGGAAATGTAATAAGTGACATTTCTCTTTTAAAAAGTATATAACTTTTAAAAAATATCATTTTATTTTCATGGAGCATTTTATGAGAGTGAGGCTCTGTGGCACATGTTACAAAAAAGAAAGCTGTACTTTATTAAATGGGATACAAATTAGGGACTCCAAAGATTGTTAAGTATAAAGTGTGTGGTGAGAGGATATAAAACTGGAAAGGTGCTGGGGGCTCTTGCTATGAATGTGAAATGCTGTGGAGCTGGTATTTAGGTACAAGAGGCAGTGGGGGTGGGGCTGGGAGGAGGTAGATGGTAACTCTAGAAACCACTGCATGTGGTCATGTTCAAACAAATATTTAAGAGTTATACAGGATTGGGTTGGACAATCACCTAGAAACATGTGTCTAAATCTATCAAGTTTGAATCCACTGTCAACATTCTACCCTGAAACGATTTGTATTTTTTTTCACACATCAGCAGAATGCCTTACTTTTTAAATAGTCACACAATGCAATTGCCATTCTGTAATTGCAGATGAAGCCATTAGCTACACAGTGGCATTCTGTGATGTTTTTGTTGTTGTTAAGTATATATACATTCTAATATAGATTGCTGGCTTTTAAAAAACTACATTTCCTTGAATTTTGGAAGGACTAATGAAGTCAATGTTCTGTCCATGAATGCAGAGTTGCAGTATGGAATAGTGCTTGAATGGGAAGAAAGAGGAATTAGGAGACTGGCTTTTCATCTGCTCAAGTTCTGAGAATGTATAAACTATTAGCAGGACCTAATCCTTTCCCTTTTACTCACGTTATTTTCTCACATACTCTAATTTCTTCTCCTATTCAGTTTTCAAATCCAAAGGAGTGGTGAGTTGGAAATAAGGCATCACATCTAATTACACCAGAACTCAAAGGGATTTCTTCATTAGATTACTACCTGACAGTCTGCAATTTAGTGCCATTACAGGTACACCTTGGAGATATTGTGAGTTTGGTTCAAGACCATCACAATAAAGCCAATATCACTATAAAAGACGTTACACATTTGTTTGGTTTCCCAGTACATATAAAACAATGTTCACACTATACTGCAGTCTATAAGTGTGCAATGGTATGTCTAAAACCACATGTATATACTTTATTAAAAATAGTTTACTCCTAAAAAATGCTAACCACCATCTGAGCCTTCATCAAGTCATAATCTTTATGCTGGTGGAAAGTTTGAAACATTGTGAGAATTACCAAAATATGACACAGAAACACGAAGTAAGAAAACAATGCCAGAAAAAGGGTGCTGATAAAATTGCTCAGTGCGGGGCTGCCACAAAGTTTTAATCTGTTAAAAAAAAAAAAGCACAAAAAGAGCAATAACGAGAACTGCAATAAAATGAGGTGTGCCTATAATTCCATTCTTGGTTATAGAATCACTCTCAAAATTGCCCTTTTAAAGGTCAAGTTGACAAAACCTAACGGACACTTCTATGACCTCAATATTAAAGCAGTATTAAATTTTTCTTGAACCCATCTGTCCACTCCATCTCAATTTCTTTGGTTGGTTCCATCTTTTATGAACAATCCTCAAAATCTTTCTAAGTCCTAGTAGTTAGATTTACAGTGTCAGGGAAAAAGTTTTCCTCTAGTCTTCTAGGTTGTTTTGACTGGCCTAAGAATTAAATTGACTGGAGAAAAATCACACAAAAGTTTACTAATATGTATACATAGGAGGGAGCTTCCCAGGTGGATCAATGATAAAGAATCCACCTGCCAATGCAGGAGATGCAAGAGATGTGGGTTCAGTCCCTGGTTAGGAAGATCCCCTGGAGAAGGAAATGGCAACCCACTCCAGTATTCTTGCCTGGGAAATCCCATGGACAGAGGAGCCTGGTGGGCTAGAGTCCATAGGGTTGCAAAGAGTTGGACATGACTGAGGGACTGAGCACGCATGCACATACATGGGAGAGACCAAGGTAACCTGAGTAACTTACCAAGATGGCAGAAGCCTTCACCTTACCATCTTCAGCTAGAGACAAAAGAAGATATGAGTGGCAAAGCAGATAGTGATTTGAAACTTGAAAGGAGAGGAAGGCAATTTGACTGGGGACCAAAAGGCAAATGTTTGCTGGCCCCATCAGAGACAATGGGACACAGAGAGGAATTTTAACAGATTTTTCAAAGAAATTATATTTTAAAATTTGATTGCAGCAGGTGTTAGTTGTGACATGTGAATTCTTAGTTGCACCAAGTGAGATACAGTTCCCTGCCCAGGGGTCATGGCCCCCTGCATTGGGAAGATGGAGTCTTAGCCACTGGACTACCAGGAAAGTCCCTAACAGACTTGTCCAGGTACTTTTCTGTCTACACACCTGCTTACACTGTATTACATTATATTACATTGCATATACCTACTATACCATAGCTATCCATGCCAATAACTCCCTTCCTGGAACAGGTCTTCTATCTACATTCTTTAAACTGTTAGAGCAAAGGTCAAAGATCCTTTCTGAGTCTTTGATTGTTTTCAGCTTGAAATAATTCCCATGGCAGCAACACATTTGGGGGTGGCAAATGTTTTCTCTTACAACCCCAAAATAAATACCCTGGAAGCATAGTCATCTAAAGCAATCGAAGAGGGATAAAATGTATGTTAACTGAGTTTCAGAAAAATAACATTTGAAAAGGCTGCCTGCCCTATTAAGCCTTAAATGGACATATCATTTTCAGCAATTACAAAAGTAGCCAGAATACTAAAAGCGCTCTTCAAATATTAAGTATAAGATCTAGAAAATGCACAACTTTTATGTCATTTATATTTCATTTTTAATTTAAACCTCAATCAGTCTTCCTTTCCTAATATAACCCATCCATTTCTCCCTCTCTACATTACAGTTCTCATTTAAAATATAATCTCTTTTTTATAATGGATAGGTTTTCTATGAGTAAAATAACTTCAATTGAAGACTCAAGGAGAGAAGGTTGAAGTTAAATGATTCAAATAATTCCATATTAAGTATCTAAGAACAGGAAATCGAGGGTGCTAACATGGCAGAGCAGAGGAAAAAAAATCAAAGAATTTTTTTTAAAAAAATTACTGACTCCCTGATGATTTCTGCAGTAAGTTATAACTATTCCTGGGACTCTACACTATCAAAACAATCAACTTAAAAATGAGCCATTTTATCTTTTGCATCATCATAGGAGAATCATTCCTAAAATGTTAGCCAAATAACTGCCTTAAATTATCTTCTTCAACAATGGGCATGTACACATTGCTATATTTTAAATGGATAACCAACAAGGACCTACTGTATAGCACATGGAACTCAGCTCAATGCTATGAGGCAGCCTGGATAGGAGGAGAGTTTGGAGGAGAATAGATACATGTATACATATGGCTGAGTCCCTCTACTGTTCACCTGAAACAATTGCAAGATTATTAATCAGCTACATGCCAATACAAAATGAAAAGTTTAGGAAAAAAAAATTACCAAAAAAAAAAATTGAACACAAATGGTGACCCAGGTGATAAAGAATCTGCCTACAATGTGGGAAACCCAAGTTCAATCTCTGGGTCAGGAAGATCACCTGGACAGGGGAATGGCTACGCATTCTAATATTCCTGGCTATAGAACTCCATGGACAGAGGTGCCAGGCCGGCTGCAGTCCAAGGGGTTGCAAACAGTCAGACACTATTGAGCAATTGACATATACACACAAAAGCGGCAGAAGGCCCGGCCTTTCTCTTTACTGATTAGGCTCTGATATTGCACATATATTTCTCATTTCTCACTGGCTTGCTTTCTGTACTGCTTACATTGCTAAAAGCACTTGGGCTTTTTTCTATATAATGTCTGATTTCATGCTGAGAGAGCCCCTATTGGTATCTAATGAAACAAAGAATGGAATGTATATGGTATCATGATCCCTTAAAATCATATTCTCTTAGAGGCTTATTTCTCCTGGAAAGCACAAAGGAGGGCCATTTACTGGTCTTTTTTGTTTTTGAAAAACAAACAAACAAACAAACAAAAAACCTCCGCAAATTGAGCCATCTTTTGATAGAGTTTGGATAGACTCGGTAACTTACATTTGGGAATGCAGTAGTACCTTTTAAAATCATATTTTTGAGCTGTTGGTCACACATGACTTGTTGATTTTAATCATGTATCTAGTCAATTATATTCTCTTATTTAATTCAAAAAATATATGCTGTGATTTTTGAGGTGTTGTATGAGGGTCTTGTGCTACAACTGATAAATGGTACTCTTTCATTTCTAAACTGCAAATTCTTACTTCATTTTACCAGTGTTATAACACTTAATGAAAGTGTTAGTTGCTCAGACATCTCCAACTCTTTGCGACCACATGGACTGTAGCCCACCAGGCTCCCCTGTCCATGAGATTCTTCAGGCAAGAATACTGGAATGGGTCACCATTCCCTTCTCCAGGGGATTGAACACAGGTCTCCTGCATTGCAGACAAATTCTTTATCATCTGAGCCAACAGGGAAGCCCCACTCTACCTAGGCCCCACTTAAAGTTTTAGGTTAAAGCAGTTTTTGTGGGTATCTATATCTTTTTTAAAAAATGTTCTACATGAAAGTGTTAATAAATACTTCCACTATTGTATCATTAAGAAAAATGTTGGCTAGTTATATTTTCCCAGATATTCTTTGTGGTAGAAAATATCCCTAATTCTATTTCTTTTTCTGTGGCACAAAGGAAAAGTACATTTTCAACCTTCCTTTTGGTGGTAATGGGGTCCTATTATGGAGTTTTGGCCACTGGGATATGGAAAAAAGTTAAACACACAACTTCCAGGAACAAGTAGTCATGACTTCCAGTCATAAACCACCATGGTAGATCAGCCACAGTGCTTCTCCTTGTCTATAAGGCTGGAAGCAGAGGACACCAGGATGTTAGAGTCACAAAACAGAAGGAGCACCGCACCTTGTGTCACTGCGTTTCAGGCGAGGTTCACCATTAAGCAGCCTCTGAGACTAAGATGAATGTGTAGAAGATTTGTTAGGCTAATCCATGAAAAATTTTTATTGGAGTATAGTTGATTTAAAACATTGTGTTAGTTTGTGGTGTACAGCAAACTGATTCAGAAAGAATTTTTAAATATGGAAAGGGAGAAAACACACACACACACACACACACCTTGGAATGTATATGTATATGATATATGCCTTGGAGCAGCAACCCACATATTAGCATGGAGCTATTGGCACCCATGTCTTTGCTTCTATATACCAATCTCCAGGAGAAGAAACCAAAGCTTTCAAAGATGTATGATTCTAGGGCTGGAGTAGAAAAAATACAGTATGTACCTGAATATCCTCTTATGTCAGGAAAAAAGGAAGTACTTAGAGAAAGATGGGGACATGTCAAAAAGGCACCTACTGACCAAGTCTGAGACTGGGGTAAATACTAATCATAGCGGATTACTGTCCATTTAATAAAACAGGAAACCTGACTGCATACTGATATAAGTGAATAAGTAAAAAGTTTGAGCCAAACAAGCTGTTTACATATTTTCAAAGTTAGCTTCTCTGTGAGATACTTATGAACGAAAGAGAGGAAAGCATAACTTTACAGAGCCCGGAAGCTGACATTTTATACTCAAGAGAACAAAGTGAGCATCATCAGTAATGAGCCAAAGCTGCTGCTGCTGCTAAGTTGCTTCAGTCGTGTCTGATTCTGTGCGACCCCATAGACGGCAGCCCACCAGGCTCCCCCGTCCCTGGGATTCTCAAGGCAAGAACACTGGAGTGGGTTGCCATTTCCTTCTCCAAAATAAGCCAAAGCAATACTGTTCAATAGGAAGCATTAAGAATAACACTTGATAATTTGAATATAATTGTAAGGAAATGTCAGACAAACCCAAATTGAAA
Organism: Oryx dammah; assembly: GCF_014754425.2. Lineage (NCBI taxonomy): Eukaryota > Metazoa > Chordata > Mammalia > Artiodactyla > Bovidae > Oryx > Oryx dammah. The sequence goes on along the minus strand of NW_024070207.1, from coordinate 108,301,232 downwards.
ATTCTATAAAGTAACTCTATAAAATTCTATCAAGGTCATGAAAGTCAAAGATGAAAGAACTTTTTCAGAGTGATGGGAACTCTGGAAATATAATAAGCTAATGTAATTACTTAGTTCAGTTGCTCAGTCGTGTCCGACTCTTTGCAACCCCATGAATCGCAGCATGCCAGGCCTCCTGTCCATCACCAACTCCCGGAGTTCACTCAGACTCACGTCCATTGAGTCCGTGATGCCATCCAGCCATCTCATCCTCTGTTGTCCCCTTCTCCTCCTGCCCCCAATCCCTCCCAGTATCAGGGTCTTTTCCAATGAGTCAACTCTTCGCATGAGGTGGCCAAAGTACTGGAGTTTCAGCTTCAGCATCATTCCCTCCAAAGAAATCCCAGGGCTGATCTCCTTCAGAATGGACTGGTTGGATCTGCTTGCTAATGTAATATCTGATTCTAAATTGGATCATTTTGTCATAAAGAACATCACTGGGACAATTATAATATGGATGGAACTTCAAATTAAATAGTAGCCATTTAATAACATTATTTTTCTGACTTAAATGCTTCAAACAAGGACATTTCCCTATATCACTTATGTAGGAATAGAAAATAAACCTTTGGAAGAATTAGTGCACCAGGTTACCGCCCACTCTCTCGTAGGTTGGGGAATATAGACATTATTTGTTCTTTCAGTGTTTCTACAAGTTTGAAACTATTTAAGTATGTTTATACAAAAAGATTGAAACATCATTGGTAGATGTGGTATGTATCTGAAACATAGTGTGTAAGCAAGAAATATTTATGAAGTCATATGATAAATGAAATGAAAGAGAATGAAAAAATTAAGGATTTTTTCTTATTAAAATGAGTTTATATGCCTGGAAAACAAATAAATTGAAAAAATATGCACTGTACTTTTGAAAGAATGAAAATAACATATTCAGTATATAACAGATTTTAGCAAACTTTTCAAAAATGCATGTATTGGGTGTATTTAAAGCATTTATATGTGTAAATTGTATTTTTGAGATTACAAAGCCACAAAAAGAAAAAAAATGCTCAAAATAACAGGTATGAATCAGTGTTTATCAGCCTCTATGCCCATTCATTTCTGGAAATCCTAATATTGATAAGTGTTTCAAAATGGGTCCTGAAGTACCTAGGGAATGACTCATGTGTCTCTTCAGCTAAAAGGTGGCAGCAGTGATTATCTGACTCAGTTCAGTTAAGTTTAGTTCAGTCACTCAGTCGTGTCCGATGGCGCTTTAATTTTCTATCCTGAGGTTTCCTCTTTCGGTTGAGGCTAATAGAAACAACACTGTCATTTCCCCTAGAAGTCACTACTGTTGTTTATGCCTGCCAAAAGCAGTGTTTCAGTGGTTGGTGCCTGCTAATGATTCCATCAAGTTGGCTAATGATTCCATCAAGTTGGCTAATGCCTGATACTGACAGTGATTATGTCTGAGATGAGACTATTATCTCCTGTCATTGGCAAAACCACAAACATGCCAATACCACCCTTCGGAAGACATCACTCCATTTCTTCAGGAGAATAAAAAACTGCTACAATGACACATCTGCTCTGTGTGTTAATTCAACTTTAGCTTTTCATTTGTTCTTTTGATTACTAGGACTTATGCAAGGACTCAGGCAAGAGCTCAAGAGGCTGGAAAGGAGCATGATCTAAGCGGCATGTTAATTTTTCTCTGTAATCTCTCTCCTCGCCTTAGGTTCGTTCTGTATGCCTTTTTCCTCTCTCATTGTATTGTCTCCAAAAAGGTGATCAATAAGCCTACATATCCTTTAGATATGCACAGAAATAAGTAGACTATAATCACAATGGTGTGATCACTCACCTAGAGCCAGACATTCTGGAATATGAAGTCAAGTGGGCCTTAGAAAGCATCACTATGAACAAAGCTAGTGGAGGTGATGGAATTCTGGTTGAGCTATTTCAAATCCTGAAAGATGATGCTGTGAAAGTGCTGCACTCAATATGCCAGCAAATTTGGAAAACTCAGCAGTGGCCACGGGACTGGAAAAGGTCAGTTTTCATTTCAATCCCAAAGAAAAGCAATGCCAAAGAATGCTCAAACTACCGCACAATTGCACTCATCTCACATGCTAGTAAAGTAATGCTCAAAATTCTCCAAGCCAGGCTTCAGCAATACGTGAACCGTGAACTCCCTGACATTCAAGCTGGTTTTAGAAAAGGCAGAGGAACAAGAGATCAAATTGCCAACATCCACTGGATCATGGAAAAAGAAAGAGAGTTCCAGAAAAACATCTCTATTTCTGCTTTATTGACTATGCCAAAGGCTTTGACTGTGTGGATCACAACAAACTGTGGAAAATTCTTAAACAGATAGGAATACAAGACCACCTTACCTGCCTCCTGAGAAATCTGTATACAGGTTAAGAAGCAACAGTTAGAACTGGATATGGAACAGCAGACTATGTTCCAAATCAGGAAAGAAGTACGTCAAGGCTGTATATTGTCACCCTGCTTATTTAACTTATATGCAGAGTATATCATGAGAAATGCTGGGCTGGAAGAAGCACAAGCTGGAATCAAGATTGCCAGGAGAAATATCAATAACCTCAGATATTCAGATGACACCACCCTTATGGCAGAAAGTGAAGAGGAACTAAAAAGCCTCTTGATGAAAGTAAAAGAGGAGGGTGAAAAAGTTGGCTTAAAGCTCAACATTCAGAAAATGAATATCATGGCATCTGGTTCCATCACTTCATGGGAAATAGATGGGAAACAGTGGAAACAGTGTCAGACTATTTTTTTTGGCTCCAAAATCACTGCAGATGGTGACTGCAGCCATGAAATTAAAAGATGCTTACTCCTTGGAAGAAAAGTTATGACCAATCTAGATAGCATAGTCAAAAGCATAAACATTACTTTGCCAACAAAGGTCCATCTAGTCAAGGCTATGGTTTTTCCAGTGGTCATTTATGGATGTGAGAGTGGGACTGTGAAGAAAGCTGAGTGCCAAAGAATTGATGCTTTTGAACTGTGGTGTTGGAGAAGACTCTTGAGAGTCCCTTGGACTGCAAGGAGATTCAACCAATGCATTCTATAGGAGATCAGTCCTGGGTGTTCATTGGAAGGACTGATGCTAAAGCTGAAACTCTAGTACTTTGGCCACCTCGTGTGAAGAGTTGACTCATTGGAAAAGACTCTGATGCTGAAAGGGATTGGGGGCAGGAGGAAAAGGGGTCGACAGAGGATGAGATGGCTGGATGGCATCACCGACTCGATGGACATGAATTTGAGTAAACTCCAGGACTTGGTGATGGACAGGGAGGCCTGGCATGCTGCGATTCATGGGGTTGCAAAGAGTCAGACACGACTGAGCAACTGAACTGAACTGAACTGAACTGAACTGAAGAATGATTAAATCTTAACTTTCCTTCCAAGGAGACTCAGGCATCATCCTAAGTACACATGAATGCCCTTCTCTTCCATTCACAAATGCTAGCATGTGGCAGTAACTGTCAATTCAGCCCAGCCACTCAGTCATGTCTCACTCTTCATGACCCCATAGACTGCACCATGCCAGGCTGCCCTGTCCATCACCAACTCCCAGAGCTTGCTCAAACTCATGTCCATTGAGTGGGTGATGCCATCCAACCATCTCATTTCTGTCATCTCCTTCTCCTTCTGCCTTCAATTTTTCCCAGCATCATGGTCTTTTCTGATGAGTCAGTTCTTTGCATCAGGTGGCCAAAATATTGGAGCTTCATCATCAGTCCTTCCATTGACTGTTCAGGACTGATTTCCTTTAGGATGGATTGGTTGGATCTCCTAGCAGTCCAAGGGACTCTCAAGAGTCTTCTCCAACACCACAGTTCAAAAGCATCAATTCTTCATCAACTGTGTGCAGTATGCTGCTGCTGCAGCTGCTGCTACTAAGTCGCTTCAGTTGTGTCTGACTCTGGGTGACCCCATAGACAGCAGCCCACCAGGCTCCCCCATCCCTGGGATTCTCCAGGCAAGAACACTGGAGTGGGTTGCCATTTCCATCTCCAATGCATGAAAGTGAAAAGTGAAAGTGAAGTTGCTCAGTCGTGTCCGACTCTTTGTGACCCCATGGACTGTAGCCCACCAGGCTCCTCCATCCATGAGATTTTCTAGGCAAGAGTACTAGAGTAGGGTGCCATCACCTTTTCCGGTGTGCAGTATACCACAGTTTTTTAGGAAGGCAGACCAAACCCCATTAGTCTGCACTGCATTTCAAGTTCATTACCCTCATTTATACTGTTAAAGGCAATAGTAGTGTTAAAGAATATCTGTACTGAATTCCAAGGACATCTTGGAAATTCCATGAACTATGTAGCCTGTTACTTAAAACTTTCCTCTCAAATCTCATTTCTGTTTTTTAAAATTATCATAAATATATAGAAAGCATCATAGCATGTAATATTATATCATATAATTATGATGTGTAGTTGTATGTATATATAGTCTGTAAAGCTGTAGTAAAACCAAGGTATCTATATTAAAAATTATGAACAAGTAAAAACTTTTAACCTTTTTAAATTAAATCAATTTAATAGCTCTAAAATTATTTTGGTTATTGAGATGATTTAGCTCCTTTATGTTAAAGAAAATAAGCATCACATATATGTATGAAATAAGTTAATATCAGGATACCGAAATCACAAATTTTAGTATCCTTCAACTTATTGAGCTAACGTGGACTTGACAAATAAAGAATGGGTTGTACTGCTTCAGTAAACAGCACGATCATGGAAGAAGTTTTATCTTTTAAGGAAGCAAGTTAGTAGTAATTAAAAATGTACATTAGATGAGAAATATAGGTCCTTTTAAGAGAGGGTCCTCATTTGCAACACTTGCTAAGATGCTAATGTATAATTTAAATTCCTTTGGGATATTCAAATAAGGCAGGATAAATAGTATACACTTATACTCCCTCATTCTAAAATGAAAAGCAAAACTCATACAGCTTCAGGAAGGGAAACGATTCCAGAGCAAAGATTAACATTAAAATTGGGGAAAGATAAATGATAATTTCAAGGTTTCCAATAGAATATATACAATAGCAGCTACTCAATAAGATGATGAGGGCATTAAAGCAGTAATTATTTTTGTGGCATCATTTTTTTTAATGAGAATTTCTTTTTGTTATTTTTAGTTTTTTTTAAAATGTCCTTTCCCCCTGCAGTTTACATTCTTATTAAAGGATTTTTTTTATCTTAATGGAATAGACAGATCATAAATAATCTACATGCATATGTGTGCTATCCTTAAAAATTAAAATGTTAATTTAAGGAGGGAAAATGCAATAATGCTAAAATATTATATTACAATCAGGAGAATGAAGTATTTTAAAATGAGCTATTAAATTTCTGCCATATTATATGACACCAGGCTATGGACTGCTCCTTGGAATAGAGGATAGATGAACATCCAGTAAGCTGTTATCTATTTCTTAAGCATTTCCACTTTGTCCATTAAGGAATTTATATCCTCACCCATTTTGTTCCCAAATTGGTTTTATGCTTCATTGAATTATGTATTAACAATCATACAGTTTGGACTTTCTCAGGTATAGAATATTTTCTCTCTCCTTTTAAAGGTTAATATTTATATCAAGTAGGTTTGCAGTGTTTAGGTATCTGCATAAAAGGTTTTTTCCTCTCATTCTCAGTAAATTAAAATCCTTGCTTTAAGACTTCAAGAAGATTAGCTAAGAACTCTCTGTACCTTTTCTTGTAAATACAAAAAAAAAATTGCAGAGTCTGTGGAATGTATTTTAGGTTATTAAAACCTTGTCAGGCATACCAGTTAGTTTGATGATAGCCTATAAAGAACTGCAAAGAATGAGACAAATACGCTGGACTAGTTATTATCACAAACATCCCTGGGCAAAAAGTAGGTGGTGTCTTTTCAGACAAGATGCTTTACAAAAACAACCACACCTCTGCAACTGGAAATATTGTGGTGGAAGGGAAAATGAATTGGTGGAAGTCAGGCCCAGCATAAAAAAATCATTTAAAAAACATTTTCCCTGACATTTACTTGATCTAAGAACTAGCTTCTTCTATGTACAGTGGAGGCTACCTGTCAGTAAGATATCCTAGTATCCAGTTTATCAAATGGTCTCCATCTTTCAGTTCTGTTCAGTTCAGTTCAGTCACTCAGTCGTGTCCGACTCTTTGAGACCCCATGAACCGCAGCACACCAGGCCTCCCTATCCATCACCAACTCTCACAGGCCACCCAAACTCACGTCCATTGAGTTGGTGATCGCCATGCAACCATCTCATCCTCTGTCGTCCCTTTCTCCTCCTACCTTCAAACTTTCCCAGCATCAGGGTCTTTTCAAATGAGTCAGCTCTTCACGTCAGGTGGCCAAAGTATTGGGGTTTCAGCTTCAACATCAATCCTTCCAGTGAATATTCAGGACTGATCTCCTTTAGGATGGACTGGTTGGATCTCCTTGCAGTCCAAGGAACTCTCAAGAGTCTTCTCCAACACCACAGTTCAAAAGCATCAATTCTCCAGTGCTCAGCTTTCTTTATAGTCCAACTCTCTCACATCCATACATGACTACTGGAAAAACCATAGCCTTGACTAGACGGACCTTTGTTGGCAAAGTAATGTCTCTGCTTTTTGATATGCTGTCTAGGTTGGTCATACCTTTTCTTCCAAGGAGTAAGTGTCTTTCTATTTCATGGCTGCAGTCACCATCTGCAGTGATTTTGGAGCCCCCTAAAATAAAGTCAGCCACTGTTTCCACTGTTTCCCCATCTATTTGCCTTAACAGACCTGATTTCTGGAGTCTAGGATCTATGACTAGGGCTGGGACACAATGGAGGTGCAGCAGGAGGGGTCCCAGATTCTAATCACAAAGATGCTCCTTGGCCATTTTTCTATAGGATTTTTATTGGGGTAATAGGTAGAGAGAGGAAGCTGCTCTGAATGTGTAACTCTGTGGTCAGAGGGCTTCTCTCTGTGCCTAACATTTACTCTCACAAGTGCTAGGTATGGGGGATTATGCTTATCTGCAAACTTATGCTCCAGACAGAAACTTCATACCCATTAAACAACAATTCTCACTCCCTCTTCCTAGCAGCCCCTGGCAACCATCTTCTGTCTCTATGAGTTTGCCTATCCTAGATACCTCACATAAGTAGAATCATACAAGATTTGCTCTTTTGTGTCTAGCATATTTCACTAGCATAATGTTTTTAATTTTCATCCATTTTGCAGCATACATCAAAATTTTATCCCTTTTAGGCTGAATAATATCATATTGCATATATATGTGTGTCTATATACATATATGCATATACTCACATGCACACATACATATATGTATATACACACACTACATTTTTATTTATCCTTTCACATGTTGACAGACATCATTTGGGTGGTTTTCACCTTCTGGTTATTGTGTATAATGCTATGAACATTGGTGTATAAATATCTGTTGGAGTTCCTGATTTCAATTCTTTTGGGTATACCTAAAAGTGCAAGTTCCTGGATCATATGGTAATTCCATGTTTCACTTTTTGAGCAACTTCCATACTGTTTTCCCTAGTGGCTGCACCATGTTATATTTCCATTAGCAATGGCCAAGAGTTCCAGTTTCTCCACATCCTCAGCAACACATGTTAGATTTTAATTTTTTGAAAAACAGACATCTTAACATATATGAAATGATGTATATATGGTTTTTGACCTTTCTCACAGTTTATGAGGTTTATAGACCTTATGCATTCCTTTCTTTTTTCTTCCTCATAAAACATCTACTCATGAAACTTCTACTATTTCTTGATAAACCACTGTACTAATATTTGATAATTAACCATTACCTAATTTTATATCTTTTTCCCTTCATATTACCATGCAGATAGTGATATAACTAAAGATAATTATCAAGTGTTTATTTAAATAAGAAAGTGTGTTCTATTCAAAAGTAAGGTAAGAGAGAATTTAAGAACTATGAGGAAAACCACAGAGAGGTAGATAAGTAAGAAGCCTAGGGAAAATATCCAACTAACACCATGCCTTTACACCTAGTATTTTAATGTCAGAATTACTAAAATAATAAATGTGATATTAAATTTATGCTTGGTACTATAATAATAAAAATTTTAGGTTTTTCCTTTTCAAATAGATTAACACAAAAATCTCCATTTCATTTGTTTTTGGATTTCTATTCATTATGTTGAAGACTCAGTTGATGCCAAAATAGAGGTTTTACAACTAGGCTAAAAAGAAAACTCAAAGATCAGGAGAAATGAGGGATACATTGCTGCCGGGGTCCAGCCCCGGTGGATCGAGGGTAATTCGAAGTGGGGATGGAGTCAGCGTCCTAGGAATTAATTGCTTAATTAAAGATATGGAGGGAGATTAGAAAGAAATAGTGTAGTAGGAAAATACTAGTGGAGAAAAAGAGGCTGAATAACTTGGTTTATGTGGGATACCAATAAAGCTTCTAGACAAGAAGCTTGCACCACCTATGTAGGCCACCGGTGCCCACTTGAATAGTGGAGGGTGCCCCTCTTTGGGCTCCCTCTCGCATGGATCTTAAAAGCCAGGGCAAAATTAGCAGGCTTGGTGAGCACCCACGCTCCAGATGGGAATTCAGCCAGAAAAACGGAGAACAAGAAAGAACGACATGGGGGAATCAGTCTTTCCAGAAACTGATCCGTTTTCTTTATTTTCAGGTTTGCTTATATTTCTTTTTTTACACATAGAGACAAATGGAAATTTTAAAGTCACACGGGGTCAGCAGTCCTGACGTTTATCAAAATCAGGTGCTTCATATAAATGTATACAAAAAGGTCTTAGGGGTTTTACATCATCTTCTGGCCAGGGGGCCTGCTAACATTTTATGATCCTTTCTTTCTGATAACGGTCAGTCAACCAAAAAACTTATTTTCCAGGGGTGATTTTTCTTAAACCAGGCACCACCCTCTGAAGGTACCAGATAAAGTTGCATTCCTATAGGGTGAGGGTGTAGTGGGTTACAATTAAGAAAGTAATTTACTTAGCCTAAGGTTAACATGTTTGATCATAAAGGTTAATACTTATTTCTTTTATATGCTAGTTATATATTCATTAACATGTATACGGGCAGGGGATTTAGCAGCAAATATTGGCCCAATAAATGAAAAACCCTTCACCAACATGATTTTATCTTTAGAAAAACCCAATGCTAACTAAGACTTTCAAAATACTCCAAACTCTCTGTGCTGTTTATGGTTGAGAGGTTGTAAACAATCATGTAAGTAGTAGCAAGAGTGTGGATAATCCTGTCACACAAGCTAGTCTGCCAGCAGAGAGGTTTGACCTGAGACACCCTTGTCATGCCCAGGAATTTTTATTACCTGGAGCTGTAGGTTAACTCCTTCTCTGAGAGAGGTGGGGGACAGCCCCCCGTAAAGTCAGAGGTGTAGGTGAGAGCATAAAGCAGTAAAGTAGGCAGACTCTGGTTTGGGGGGTAGATGCTCGGGAACAAGGTGTTTCCTGAGGCTTGATCCCGCCTTTGTGTATGCCAAAGCCTCCTTCCTCATGACCTTTGCCACAGGTGGAGTTCCTCACGCTGGCTCCCAGCGCTTTGCCCCATGATGGCAGGAAATGAGAAGGGGTAACATCAATAGAAACAGGGTAGATCTGGAAGTTCTATTTCTAAATAAATTATCTCAAGTATAATCATTTCTACTCAGTGCTTCCCAGTGGCCCTTCTAAGGGTAGATACAAGGAAAAGGGAACTAGGCAGGATGTGAGGAATTTATTCACACACAAAAATCAGACAATAAATTATAATCATGGAATGCACCCATTAGATCTTCTTCTTCCCAACTTTCCCCCAAACCTGAGTTCTTCCTAAGAGCCACAATATTAGCAACTGTGATTAAAAGCCTTCTTCTCATGCATAAAAATAAACGCACTATATTACAGAAAAACCCAAGTGAACTTTTTGGGCAACCCAATGTTGAAAAGCACATTGTAAATCTTAAAGTTCTGTACACATATGAGGCATTATTAGTGTATTTAAAAGTTAATGTTTTATATGTGAGATATTCTTAGGAAAAATACAGAGCTTTTTAAGTGTGATAGAAGTTATAAGAAGAAGGAATGATCATGTTTGTGAGGAAAGTGAGCAATGTGCTTCAGGATTAGTCCTCAGCTTTAAAAACAAAGGAGTATCTGTTTGAAAAAAAAAAAAAAAAGGATATGCTGTGCTTAGTCACTCAGTTGAGTCTGATTCTTTGTGACCCCCATGGACTGTAACCAGCCAGGATCCTCTGTCCATGGGATTCTCCAGGCAAGAATACTAGAGTGGGTTGCCATGCCCTCTGCCAGGGGATCTTCCCAACCTAGGGATTGAACCCAGGTCTCCTGCAATGTAAGCAGATTCTTTACTGTCTGAGCAACCAAGGAAGCCCAAGAATACTGGAGTGAGTAGTCTATCCTTTCTCCAGGGGAACTTCCCTACCCAGGAATAGTAGTGGAATCTCCTGCATCACAGGCAGATTCTTTACTAGCTGAGCTACTGGGAAGCAGCCCACCTCAAAAAAAAAAAAGAAAAAGAAAAAAAAGATTTATCACTTTAAAGGATTTAATGAGCATTTCTACCTTTAGAAATTAATATATGAACAAACATTAACTATGGTCATACATTTTAATGACAAGAGATTGATTTCTAATGTTAAAATGCTGCTTTACCTTCATATTGAAATCACTCATTTATGTCTACAATAATATCTAGTTTGCTAAAAGTGGAACAAAGCCCACTAGATTGATAAGGCATCCTCTCCCAAATCTACCTTACTTGAATTTTCTGAGTAATTTACACTCAAGTCAGTTTGGAAATAGTATGTTGCCATAAAATGCTGACTGCAATCGGCCACTGGTGACTGTTTCTCAAACTGTCTCTCCCTGTGGGATAGGAAATGGAACCAGTTGATTTTCTGTTGGTTTTGCTACTTGGTAACAATTGGAAAATAAGCAGGGAGCTAATGAAGTTACAGATGCTCTATGCTTGTCATTCTGAGCATTCACCGAGGAGATTGAACACTCGGAGTAGCAAATGTTGTATTTCTAATGGCTGCTTTCTTGAAAAGTATATGGATAAACAGTTAATTAGTTAAGAGTCACCAGATGATCTTTCTTTGTGCTACTTGAACTATAGTGAACTATAACTATATAACTATAGTGAAATATAGTGTTAGTTACCAGAGAAGGCAATGGCACCCCACTCCAGTACTCTTGCCTAGAAAATCCCATGGACAGAGGAGCCTGGTAGGCTGCAGTCCATGGGTTCGCGAAGAGTCAGACAAGACTGAACGACTTTCCTTTCACTTTTCACTATCATGCATTGGAGAAGGAAGTGGCAACCCACTCCAGTGTTCTTGCCTGGAGAATCCCAGGGATGGGGGAATCTGGTGGGCTTCTGTCTATGGGGTCGCACAGAGTCAGACACAACTGAAGTGACTTAGCAGCAGCAGCAGTAGCAGTGTTAGTTACTCAGTCATGTCCAACTCTTTGTGACACCACGGTCTGTAGCCCACCAGGCTCTTCATGGGATTCTTCAGGCAAGAATACTGGAGTGGATTGCCATTTCCTTCTCCAGGGGATCACCCAACCCAGGGATTGAAGCCAGGTCTCTTGCATTGCAGGCAGATTCTTTTACCATCTGAGCCACAGAGGAAGCCCTTGAACTATAGAAATGTTAATTATAAAACTTCTGGAAAGAATCCATTTTGTATATTTCATCTTCTCATCATATCTCAAGGAACTAGGATAACTGAGTCTGACAGTTAGAAAAATAAATGCATAATATTAACAGGAGAATGTAGAAAATAGATCACTGAAACAGAACTAAGAGGTAAGACCAGACACATATTTATGTGAAAGTTAAGTGTGTGATAGTGATGTAATTTGAAACCCGGAGGGGAAAAAAATAGAAGTTTGCTTCAAAGGTGAGTCAATTTGATATACATTTGCAGAAAAGAAAAAAAAAAAACAACAAAGGCAGAGCTGTGACTTACATAACTGATGAAAATAAAATTTGAGCTGCATTAAAGAGTTTAACAGGAGAAGGCAATGGCAACCCCCTCCAGTACTCTCGCCTGGAAAAGCCCATGGACGGTGGAGCCTGGTGGGCTGCCGTCTATGGGGTCACACAGAGTCGGACATGACTGAAGTGACTTAGTAGTAGTAGTAGTAGTAGTAAAGAGTTTAACATAAAGAAAAATAAAGCAAACTATTTAAGTTTTAAAAGAGAAAGACAATGCTTAGGATCTTGAGCTAGAAATGGCCTCCTTAGCAGGAAAGAATAAATTTTAAAAGGATATCATACAAATTTGACTATCCTAAATTTCCTTATTTGTGTGGCAAATGACAGCAGAAAGTTCAGTATCAGTGTAGAATTATTATATATTATATTATTATATTTTGTATAATATTTGCAAAATATATGAAATAGAATTAGTATAACAATGTACAAATTCATTACTATAAATCATAAAAGATAAAATAACCAAGGTGAAAGTCATCAGGGATTTCCATGGGGGTTCAGTGGTTAAGACTCCACACTTCCACAGCAGGTTTGATCCCTGGTGGGGGAACTAACCTCCTGTATGCCACATGGTGCAACCAAAGTAGCGGGGGGTGGGGGGGTGGAGAAAATGTCACAAGAAGCAATTCATGGAATTGTGGTTGTAGCTGATGCCAAACATGAGAGATGTTTTATGCAGGTGGAAATGATCCAGTAGATGGGAAGATTATTAATTCAGGAGAGAAATTGAGTCTGGGGCAAAGTGCTTGACTCAGAGGAAAAGGGATGGGGTTCATTAATGGAGAATTTGGCCTTATCTAGATATATCAACAGTCCCTCCAGAGAGTCTAGAGCATAGATATAGTGGTAAAAACTTGTATTTTCTTCTGATTGCTTTATTTATTTATTTATTTTCTGTGAAATGGAACATAACATCATCAGGTGAGTGATCAAAGAAAAGGAGACATTGGCAATGTGACAAGAAAGAACAAATTACAAACTAGTTCCCTAAGACAGAATGGACAGGTACATGTAGTATAGTTGCTAAATAGCATTAGGGTTCCATAAAGTGAGTGGCAATGAAGTTAAGCGGGTCTAAATACCATGGAGGATTCTTCAGGTGGCTCAGTGGTAAAGAACCCATCTGTAAATGCAAGAGACCTGTGTTCAGTCCCTGGGTCAGGAAGATCCCCTGGAGGAGGAAATGGCAACCCACTCCAGTATTCTTGCCTGGGAAATCCCATGGACAGAGGAGCCTGGCAGGCTACAGTCCATGGGGTCACAAAGAGTTGGACATGACTGAACAACTAAACAACAATAACAACAAACACCATAGAATGTGCTTTGCTCTAGCTATATTTACCCATGCGTGTGCCATCAAGGACTAGGCAGAAATGGGGAGCTGTAGGATGTACAAGAAGGTATGACTTAGTGAGAAAAGAGCAAGAGATTTGAGGATCTATGCAATAGAGGAATAATAATGATTGAGCATGAAATTTAGGTTGAATTAAAAAACAAAGTAAAGGCAGGAGAGATATGAGAGACATAAAAGGTATTATCGAATCAACCAGATGAAGGTAGCGGTGGCTGACTTGAGGGAGTAAGTTGAAAGATATGGCAAGTGGTAACTGAAGGATGGGGGGGCTTGAACTGGGATTCTGAGGAGGCTATATTTACTGGCAGTAACAAAATCTATGGCCATTAGTTTATGGTTAAGGTATGATGAAAGAAAAAATTATTGGATAAAATAAAAATCAAGGCCAACAGTTAAAATGGATACTGGAATCAGCTATCAGCTGTATAACATGAGTAGTATACCAGAAAATGTCAATGAACCAGGAGCAAAATAACATATTAGTAAAATGAGACATATGAGCTTAAGGGACTGTGGGTGGCTGCAATGAGGAGTATTACACTCTAATGACAAGAGATTCAAATACAGGATATTTTAAGAAGACAGAAGAATGGTATGGAAGCAGCAATGAAGAGTAACCCTACCTGTAGATAAGAGGAGTATAAGAGTATAGGAAGGAAACAGCTATCACTTATGACTATTCCAGGGGAAGCAGTATTTTGAGGAAGAATTCCTAGTTACAGTTTGAGCAAGAAGAAGGAAACTTTGATTGAAGTTTGAGAAAATAGGGGATTCTGCTGATAACTGATCTGGGGTACACTGGGTAAGATGAAATAATTTCAGTAGGTGGGGAGGAGCAAATTTTGCCACCCCCCCAAATTCATTCTTCACTCTTCTTTTATCTGTTGCATACCCCAGGAATGTGATTCCTATGGACTCCGTCCCCTTAACTGGTCAACATTTGATTTTGGATAAAAGGTGGTGATCGTAGGTCTTGCAAGCCAGTTGGACCTGTCCAAAAGTACCAATAGATATTTGATTCATACCAAAAGATCCCTGACATTTGGTGTTTTCCAAAATGTCCATGAGCGTATTTGGTCCATGACAAATTGTTCTGGACGAGACCAAATATCAAGGACCTTTTGGTGTGGACCAAATGTTTCATGGATGTTTTGGATAGGACCAAATGGTTCTCTAACAATCAAGGACAGTTTGGCATGAATCAGGTATCTTATGAACAACAAGTCTTGTGCACAAAATGTCTCATGTATGTTTTAGACAGAACCAAACTCCCTGGTGGTTCAGAGGTTAAAGCATCTGCCTCTAATACGGGAGACCTGGGTTCAATCCCTGGGTCAGGAAGATCCCCTGGAGAAGGAAATGGCAACCCACTCCAGTATTCTTGCCTGGAGAATCCCATGGACGGAGGAGCCTGGTGGGCTACAGTCCATGGGGTCGCAAAGTGTCGGACACGACTGAGCGACCTAACTTAACTTAAACATCTGCCAGCTCTCTTAGAGAAGATTGTATGGTAGGAGGAAAGAGGATGGGAATACCGCTTTTTCCTTGCCCCTCTCTCCCTGTTGTAAGTCATTATTCACACTATGTTTGCCCCACTTCATCATTATAGCCTCTGTTTTCCTCCTCCAATGCTTTAGCTTTCACTACGTGCCTTAAACACTCTTCTCCCATTATATTTACAGTAATTTCTTTTTGTTGTTTGTCTCTGGGTACATCAACTTCTTGTTGGTTGCTTTAACTCTGCTCTCTGTAAATTGCTCTTTCATAACATCTCTTCAGGTGAGCCATCTGAGTGGCATTCTATTTCACGGTAAGACCCTGATTAATTCAGAGTGTGATGCAGGGTCACAACAGAACAGATTCCTATTAACAGAATGACCAGTGGTTGCTATGGGGACTTCCAAGAAAGATACAAAGTATGCAGAGAGATCATTGCTGACTTTCCCTAGGAGGAAAAATGTCTGATTTGTTAAGGTAAATAAGAAGCGGGGGATTAGTGCCCTGAGCATGCAGACTTCCAGACCTCTAATTAACTCCTGCTGATGGAAACATACAATGGTATAGGGGATGGTCTTGATGCAAGTGTGTGGGTTCTTTATTGACTTGTTAACATTCAGAAGATGAAAAATTAAATTAGCACATAGCCTAAGACCACAAAAATAAAATGCATGAAAACAGAAGGCAAATATTAACCATTAAATGAATAGACATTAAGGGCATGTGTGCTAAGTTGCTTCAGTTGTGTCTGACTCTTTCCGACCCTAAGGACTATAGCCCACCAGACTCCTCTGTCCCTGGGATTCTCCAGGCAAGAATACTGGAGTGGGTTGCCATGCTCCCCTCCAGGGGATCTTCCCAACACAGGGATCAAACCTGTGTCTCTTAGGCCTCCTGCATTGGCAGGCAGGTTCTTTACTACTAGGGCCACCTGGGAAGCCAGACATGAAGGGACTTAATGTGTATTATATACATATGAATGGAGACAAATATTTTGAGTGCGAAGGTAAGCATAAAGTGTCATTGGAGAAAAGGTGTAGTAATGTAATATTTTAGTGCAAAAGCACTTTCTAAACAGCTTTTCTAAACATTGTGAAATGTAAAGTCCTAATCTGGACCTATATTTTCAAGTATTATGAAAAAGTCAAATTCTGAATGAAAAGCTATTCAAAGGTTAGTTAAAACCCTGCCCATAGTGGTATTTGAATTAGAGATCAGGGAACATAGACACAGAAGTTATAAATCCAAACTAGAGAAGATGAGGGTGAAGCCCTGTCTCTAGTCTGTCTGTTTCAACCATAGGCTAGGGATAATTTATTCTCTGGGACCAGATCTGAGTCTAGAAAGAAAGTCTAATGTTAATGAGACTAATTTCCACTTGAAACGCATGAAGCTTAATCTTTTGTCTTAACTAGCTACAAAGTCAATTGTATTTCTTACAGCTTGTCTGTCAGTATTGTTACTCATATCTAGTTTCTAGATTCTACCCATCCAGAGTTTCTATTTTTACCTTTGCTATATGACAATGTACATGAGTTCTAGCTCACTGGCCATTATTTCCTGAACCTAGTATCTCTAGATTCTGCTACTCCATTCCTTAGATCCTGGATTTAATGACCCTAGACTATTTCTTCATGACTCTAGTAACATTTTTTTTGTTTGTCCTCTGATCCTCCTAGTGTAGAGTACTTCCAAGAAATATCCTGTCTCTTTCTTCTTTTTACATATTTAACCCAGTTCATAGCTTCCAGCTCTCCTGGTGAGTAGTACAAGTCAAACCTCCAAATAATCTGAAGCAATAAAGTTTCCTATGGTTTCCAAAGACATACTGACGTCTCCCAGTTGAGCACATAGAGTTGAGTTTTCTAAAATGGGGTTATTATTGTTTATGGATATATTTCATGTGAGTAATTGTTGGTATGGAGTCAGCTACAGGAAGAATGTATCTGATACTGACAATGATTATTTGGTTAACTGAATAGAATCTTATTCCCACCTCCCTCCATGCTTCTAGGAATTTAATACATGTGTCTGAGAGCAGAAGTAGAGGTTTATTTCTAAAGGTATTATATATTTTGCTTCAAGTTCTGCCTAATAGAGGCTTATATAATTTTGATTAGAAATCATATTGAATTCCCTTGAAGTGGGTAAACAATGAGTACAAGGGGAAAGTGTAATACTATGTAACAAAGAGGTGAAGTTGAGACAAAAAAAATCAGAACTTTCAGAGGAAAAAATAATTCTCCCTAAATTGAATGTGGGAGAAAATAACTCGAATTTTATTTCTGTCATACATAACCATCTGAATTGAATTGAATCTAATTCTACCCTGTGACTTTCATTTGTTCTCCCTTTCACTCACGTTTTCCTACCTCTTTTCTAATGCCCCCTACTGGTATGAGGATTTTTGCAGAACTAATCAAAAACAATAATTCTGAAAAAATTCAATTCCTTTCTACACAGAAGGGGTATACATATAATGCCCACATGCATATCTACCTATAAATTTTCTTCAACAGTCTCACTCTCAGAGAGCCAACATCTATAAGTTAATCATATCCCGTTAGATCTACTATTGAGTGCAATGATATTCCCATCTGCCACATTCATTGTACTTAAATAGCTGCTCATATTTGAAACAGCACTTTGACTTCTTTAGTTTTCATCACTCTACTGGTTTAATCCTTTACCTGGACATTCAAAGGTTCTAATTACCATGGGATCCATAAGATCACCCCCAATCCCACTGTATTTCAGTATCTAGCCATTTTTAAGTGAATTAAGATGAAATCACAAGATCTACCCCTGGTAGGGTGGATATGCTACTCAAAGTCCATAGACAGTGAAAGAACAAGCTGCTTCACAGAGTACAGGTCAAGAACATGTTTAGTGGCAGAAATGTCAGATGAACATTCTTTCTTCTTTTTGACCTTCCAGTAGATAAACTGCATGAGTTAAAAACAGAAATGTTCTGGAAAATGTCACTCAGGATTTATCTGCAGAGAACAGAAGCCACTCAAGATAAAGTGAGAAAGGAATTTTTTTATAGGAAATTCACTCTCACAGTCTCCTTGATTTTAGACACAGAACATAAATGAGTGCAGTAGACTGGATTCTTGTTGCCAGCTATGCTCCATGTTATTGGATTGTACACCCAAGCTCTCTGTCATGTGACATTGAAGTGTCCACCATTGAAGTGTAGACCAGGTACAGTCTATGTCCCCATCCCAACCACTGTGCAACTATGGCAGTTCTGAGTAGATGTTTTAAGAATAATCTTTTATTTCCACTGACTCTTGCTCTGCTGTTGCTCATCATGAGAAGGGCAAGGCCTTGAGCACTGCTGCTGCTTTTAGCCTAGATCTCAGAATGATAGCCCTATGAAGCAGAACTGAGCCTGATCTGCTGCCTGACATAGAGCTGCCACAGCCAGTTCACAAACCCATGAGAAAGAAAAACTGTAGACAATTGAAATTTTGAGCAACAGTTGACTACTAAGCTGTAGTTCACAGAATGGATGTGAAAGTCACATCACAGAACTGAGGCACCAAGGGAAAGAATCTACCACATAACATTCTCACTAAACACTGCTGATCAGAATTTATGCATATGTCAATGATCAGCTGCAAGGGAGCATGCTGGAAGGTCATTTGCCCCATTCATTTCATAAGGATGTAAAAGAAGAGAATGATCCTCAACATCAACTAGTTATAATTCAATAAAAGTTTATTTTTAAAATCAGTTAAGAAGAGATGGATATATATATATATTTTTTACAAAGGCAAAGTATATGAACAAGAAATTTAAAAAAGAACTATAGTCAAGAAATTTTAATACTGATGAAAGAAATATAATGTAAATATCAGGATATCATTTGTTTGCAAATCCTGGAGAAATATATACCTAGATCTTGATCTAAATATACCACCCCAGATTGGGGATAATAAAAATTATGAATGATCACCTGTATAAATATAAATGACCTTAAAAACAATGAAAAGGACATTTGCCAAGAAATCTTTAAAATGAAACAGTGTCAGTGGAATGGTATTTAATATTTTTTAAAAAACTTCCTTTAGTGCAATTCAGCACTATGTATCAGAAGTGCTAAAACTATTCAGAGCCTTAACCTAGCAGTTAGATTTCTAGGAATTTGTCTTACAGGAATAATGAGAATTATGAATATGAATCCTTATATGAATATGAATAATGAGAATTATGAATATGAATCCTTATATGAATATGAATAATGAGAATTATGAATATGAATATGAATGCTCAATACAAGTCAAATTTAAAATTGGCTATTTTAGAGCACCACTAAATGTTGAAAAGAGAAGACTGGTAGAACAAATTGTTATTCACTCAACTGAATATTATCATGAGTTTATAAAATAATGATATTTAAAAATATGCATGTTTTGGAAATCATAATACCAGTATCTGAACCAGTGTTCTAGTACTTATTATCAATGTGGTCAGGAGCAAGTCACTTATTCTTTTAAAGATTCAGCTTTTTTATATCTAAAATAAAGATAATAATATCTAAAATAAAAATATCACCTACATCAAATGGTTACTATGCACATTATTGAGGTATACCTGAATATTACTTAGACTAGAACCTGGCCTTCAGTGCGTGCATGCTAAGTCACTCCAGTCATATCCAACTCTTTGTGACCCTATGGACTGTAGCCCACCAGGCTCTTCTGTCCATGGGATTCTCCAGGCAAGAATACTGGAGTGGGTTGCCATGCCCTCCTCCAAGGGATCTTGCTGATCCAGGGATTGAACCCACATCTCTTATGTCTCCTGCACTGGCAGGCAGGATCTTTACCACTGAGCCACCTCAGAAGCTCCCGGCCTTTAGTATATTGTGGCTTTTATTATTACTATGATACTACTAACATAATAACATAGGGAAAACTTCTGTAATATATAAAGTGTGCAAAACCCCATGTTATGAACCAGTACACGTGGTATGATTCCAATTTTGTGGGAAATATAAAAGGAAAGATGGATGAAGAAAAAGATAAGAGAAATGAAATGATTTCTCTTTAATTACTCTATTTTCTCTCTCTCTATGTATATATGCAAATATGCATACATATTGTGAATACACACACACACACACATATATATACACACACATATATATAAAACTTTGTTAGTTTTCTAAGATGCCTATTTATTCCACTGTCAGAAAAACATTATAATTTTTTGATGTCAGCAAATAAGTTATATAGGTAGTGACCTAGGAAGTAATTTTGCTATTGTAAAAGGGCTTCCCTGGTGGCTCAGACCATTAAAGAATCTGCCTGCAATGTGAGAGACCAGGGTTTCATCCCTGGGTTGGGAGGATCCCATGGAGAAGGGAATGGTAATGCATTTTAGTATTCTTGGTGGAGGATTTCATGAACAGAGAATTCTGGTGGCTTAGAGTCCATAGGGTTGTAAGAACTGGACACGAATGA
Organism: Oryx dammah; assembly: GCF_014754425.2. Lineage (NCBI taxonomy): Eukaryota > Metazoa > Chordata > Mammalia > Artiodactyla > Bovidae > Oryx > Oryx dammah. The sequence goes on along the minus strand of NW_024070207.1, from coordinate 108,280,844 downwards.
GTGACTAACACTCAAAGACAAGACAGAATTTGTGGCAGGGAAATTAAAATAAGAAAACAGGAGTCTGTACCTTGGTAACCATGATGCCAAACCTATTGGGAGAAAGTTAGCTGATCATTGCAGTTAATCTACTGAAACCATGTAAGGTGACAAATGCCACAGTCACTCCAAGGTCCTGAGAATTAAGGCAAACACTACTCAATATTCATGGCCACACATCAGCTCACATCACAACATATCCCATGAAGGTGGTAGCAACAATCCTGCTCTTGACAAACACCTTTCCTCACACTTACATACTCACATTCTTATTCTTTGAATCATGGTTTTAAACCAGGTTTATATAAACCCATGAAATATGAAAGAATGAAGGATATGAATTATGAAATATGAAAGAAAGAATGAAGAGACAGAGCCAAAGCAAAAACAACACCCAGTTGTGGATGAGACTGGTGATGGAAGCAAGGTCCGATGCTGTAAAGAGCAATATTGTATAGGAACCTAGAATGTTACGTCCATGAATCAAAGCAAATTGGAAGTGATCAAACAGGAGATGGCAAGAGTGAACATTGACATTTTAGGAATCAGCAAACTAAAATGGACTGGAATCGGTGAATTTAACTCAGATGACCATTATATCCACTACTGTGGGCAAGAATCCCTTAGAAGAAATGGAGTAGCCGTCATAGTCAACAAAAGAGTCTGAAATGCAGTACTTGGATGCAGTCTTAAAAATGACAGAATGATCTGTTCGTTTCCAAGGCAAACCATTCAATATCACAGTAATCCAAGTCTATGCCCCAACCAGTAATGCTGAAGAAGCTGAAGTTGAAAGGTTCTGTGAAGACCTTCTAGAATTAACACCCCCCAAAGATGTCCTTTGCATTATAGGGGACTGAAATGCAAAAGTAGGAAATCAAGAAACACCTGGAGTAACAAGCAAATTTGGCCTTGGAGTACAGAATGAAGCAGGGCAAAGGCTAATAGAGTTCTGCTAGGAGAACACACTGGTCATAGCAAACACCCTCTTCCAATAACACAAGAGAAGACTCTACACATGGACATCACCAGATGGTCAACACCAAAATCAAATTGATTATATTCTTTGCAGCCAAAGATGGAGAAACTCTATACAGTCAGCAAAAACAAGACCAGAAGCTGATGTGGCTCAGATCATGAACTCCTTATTTGTTAATTCTGACTTAAATTGAAGAAAGTAGGGAAAACCACTACACCATTCAGGTATGACCAAAATCAAATCCCTAACAATTATACAGTGGAAGTGAGAAATAGATTTAAGGGACTAGATCTGATAGAGTACCTGATGAATTACGGATGGAGGTTCATGACATTGTACAGAAGACAGGGATAAAGAATATCCCCAAGAAAAAGAAATGCAAAAAAAAGCAGAATGGCTGTTTGAGGAGGCCTTACCAATAGCTATAAAAAGAAGAGAAGCAAAAAGCAAAGGAGAAAAGGAAAGATATACCCATTTGAATGCAGAATTACAAAGAATAGCAAGAAGAGATAAGAAAGCCTTCCTCAGTGATCAGTGCAAAGAAATAGAGGGGAAAAAATAGAATGGGAAAGACTAGAGATTTCTTCAAGGAAATTAGAGATACAAAGGGAACATTTCATGCAAAGATGGGTTTGAAAAGGACAGAAATGGTATGGAAGCAGAAAATATTAAGAAGAGGTGGCAAGGATACACAGATGAACTGTGCAAAAAGACCTTCATGACCCAGATAATCATGACAGTGTGATCACTCACCTAGAGACAGACATCCTGGAGTGTGAAGTCAAGTGGGCCTTAGGAAGCATCACTACAAACAAAGCTAGTGGAGGTGATGGGATTCCAGTTGAGCTATTTCAAATCCTGAAAGATGATGCTGTGAATGTACAGCACTCAATATGCCAGCAAATTTGGAAAACTCAGCAGTGGCCACAGGACTGGAAAAGGTCAGTCTTCATTCCAATCCCAAAGAAAGGCAATGTCAAAGAATGCTTAGACTACCTCACAATTGCACTCAACTCACACACTAGTAAAGTAATGCTCAAAATTCTCCAAGCGAGGCTTCAACAATATGTGAACTGTGATCTCCCAGATGTTCAACCTGGTTTTAGAAAAGCCAGAGGAACCTGAGATCAAATTGCCAACATCCTCTGGATCATGGAAAAAGCAAGAGAGCTCCAGAAAAACATCTATTTCTGCTTTATTGACTATGCCAAAGCCTTTGACTGTGTGGATCACAATAAACTGTGGAAAATTCAAGAGATGGGAATACCAGACCACCTGACCTGCCTCTTGAGAAATCTGTATGCAGATCAGGAAGCAACAGTTAGAACTAGACATGGAACAACAGACTGGTTCCAAATCGGGAAAGGAGTACATCAAGGCTGTATATTGTCACCCTGCTTATTTAACTTATATACAGAGTACATCATGAGAAACGCTGGGCTGGAGGAAGCACAAGCTGGAGTCAAGATTGTTGGGAGAAATATCAATAACCTCGGATACGCAGATGGCACCAGCTTTATGGCAGAAAGTGAAGAAGAACTAAAGAGCCTCTTGGAAATTGAAAGAGGAGAGTGAAAAAGTTGGCTTAAAGCTCAATATTCAGAAAACAAAGATCATGGCATCTGTTTCCATCAGTTCATGGCAAATGGAGAAACATGGAAACAGAGGCAGACTTTATTTTGGGGGGCTCCAAAATCACTGCAGATGGTGATTGCAGCCATGAAATGAAAGATACTTACTCCTTGGAAGAAAAATTATGACCAACCTAGACAGAATATTAAAAAGCAGAGACATTACTTTGCCAACAAAGGTCGGTCTAGTCAAGGCTATGGACTATAAAGAAAGCTGAGCACCAAAGAATTGATGCTTTTGAACTGTAGTGTTGGAGAAGATTCTTGAGAGTCCCTTGGACTGCAAGGAGATCCAACCAGTCCATCCTAAAGGCAATCAGCCCTGAATGTTCATTGGAAGGACTAATGTTGAAGCTGAAACTCCGATACTTTGGGCCCCTGATGCAAAGTGCTGACTCATTGCAAAAGGCCCTGATGCTGGGAAAGTTTGAAGGCAAGAGTAGAAGGGGACGACAGAGAATGAGATGGTTGGATGGTATCACCGACTCAATGGACATGAGTTTGAGTCAACTCCAGGAGCTGTGATGGACAGGGAGGCCTGGCGTGCTGCAGTCCCTGGAGTTGCAAAGAGTCAGACACGACTGAGCAACTGAACTGAACTGACAAAATATGAATTTTACACCTTACATTTTTATCCCTCTCACAAGTTGAGTGGGCATTCTCTCCTCAATATGAAAGACACTTAGCATATCCAAAGTGTTTCTGCTATTTCCTGGAATTTCTGGTTTCAGGAAAACTAGGTAAAGATGCAAACAATTAACCGTTTTATTCTTTTAGGGAACTCCCAATCCATGGCATGGGAGAATAGACTTAATGGCTTATGCTAAAACGCTATCATGTTTCTGACTCTAAAAATTGCCCATATGAATTTGCTTTCCAATATTTGATGCTATATTCACTTTTACTGTTCTCTAATTTTTCTTATTCTTTGCTCTTTTTCCCCCGGAATCCACTTAAGTAGCAGAATTAGTCCCTTTTTATTTTCTGGCTTTCAGGTCATATTCTGTGAGCAAGTTGAATACATATAATCACTAGGCTAACATTGTGAATATAGTGAAATATTTCTTCCAGAAGGCAGATTTTAATTATGATTCTATTTAAAGGCTATCAGTAACATGGTAAAATTTACATTCACTATTCTTCTCTAAAATAATAGGGACTTATAATTTTTTTCTTAAATCTGTTTTATTATTTCCTTTGAAAGATGTGTTAAAAATATTCAAATGCTACTGATAACTCCTACCCAAAGTAATTATATTACTTTGTTGAAAATTACTATTACTATTTACTCCACAGTTGATGAGTTACTATGATTATGACTAAATCTCTCTCTCTCTCTTTTTTTAATGTATAACTTCCACTCACCAGGAACACAAGAACAAGCAGTGCCATATGCACTCTCTGAGACAGACTTATCAAGCATTGAATCAAAATTTCCCCTTCTCCTTCTAAATTAACTGAATTGAATAGAACCAGAGATCAGAAATAATAGATTTCAACTAAAGCTAAAATGTCACAGTTTCTGTTAATAATCATTTGCATGCTGTATTATTGAAAGCAATACCATCTTCACACAAGTCCACTCTCTATCAATGAATTCAAAGCAATTTTGACAGTAGTTAACTGACAGAGAACCAAGAACGCTTCTGGGCAACCATCAGCTCATTTAATTCCCTCCTCAACCCTGCGAGGAAGTAAAACTGTTATCTTCATTACACAGATGAGGAAACGGAGACCCTAAGGTTAACTTTAAGGTTAACCCTAATGTGAACTTCCAGATGTTCAAGCTGGATTTAGAAAAGGCAGAGGAACTGGAGATCAAACTTCCAGCATCCGTTCCATCATTGGGAAAGCAAGAGAGTTCCAGAAAAACATCTACTTCTGCTTTACTGATTACGCCAAAGCCTTTGACTGTGTGGATCACAACAAACTCTGGAAAATTCTTCAAGAGATGAGAATACCAGACCATCTACCTGCCTCCTGAGAAATCTGTATGCAGGTCAAGAAGCAACAGTTAAAACTGGATGTGAAACAACAGACTGGTTCCATATCAGGAAAGGAGTACGTTAAGGCTGTATATTGTTACCATGCTTATTTAATTTACATGCAGAGTACATCATGCTAAATGCTAGGCTGGACAAAGCACAGGCTGGAGTCAAGATTGTTGGGAGAAATATCAATAACCTCAGATATGCAGATGACACCACCCTTATGGCAGAAAGTGAAGAACTAAAGAGCCTCTTGTTGAAAGTGAAAGAGGACAGTGGAAAAGTTGGCTTAAAACTCAACATTCAGAAAACAGTGATCACAGCATCTGGTCCCATCACTTCATGCCAAATAGATGGGGAAACAATGGAAACAGTGACAGACTTTATTTTTTTGGACTCCAAAATCACTGCAGATGGTGACTGCAGCCATGAAATTAAAAGACTCTTGCTCCTTGGAAGAAAAGCTATGACCAACCTAGATGGCATATTAAAAAGCAGAGGCATTACTTTGTCAACAAAGGTCCGTCTAGTCAAGGCTATGGTTTTTCCAGTAGTCATGTATGGATGTGAAAGTTGGACTATAAAGAAAGCTTAGCACCAAAGAATTGATGCTTTTGAACTGTGGTGTTGGAGAAGAGTCTTGAGAGTCCCTTGGACTGCAAGGAGATCCAACCAGTCCATCCTAAAGGAAATCAGTCCTTAATATTCATTGGAAGGACTGATGCTAAAGTTGAAACTCCAACACTTGGGCCACCTCACTCGAAGCGTTGACTCATTAGAAAAGACCCTGATGCTGGGAAAGATTGAAGGCAGAAGGAGAAGGGGATGACAGAGGATAAGATGTTTGGATGGCATCACTGATTTGATAGACATGAGTTTGAGCAAGCTCTGGGAGTTGGTAATGGACAAGGAAGCCTGGCACATAGCAACCCATGGGGTCACAAAGAGTCAGAAACGACTGAGTGACTGAACTGTACTGAAAATTAACTAAATTGCCTAAGATTACCTAAGTGATGACCGAGGTGGGTATTTCAAGTGCTTTCTCCTACATAATATCTACAAACAAGCTTCTACGTACTTTACATGCAACAGACAAAATTGAAGTCATAAGGAAACAGAGAGAGGGCTAAATAGATTGACCAACTGTCCCGGTTTGCCCAGGACTGAGGGGTTTCCTGGGATGGGCAACCTTCAGTGCTAAAATCAGGCAGGTCCTGAGCACACTGGGAAATAGGGGTCACCCAAAAAGAATCTAATAAATGTGAGGTCAGCAAAATTACAGGTTTGAACCCTGAGTTGAGAAGAGCCCCTGGAGGAGGAAATGGCAACCCACTCCAGTTTTCTTGCCTGGGAAATCCCATGGGCAGAAGAGCCTGGCAGGCCACAGTCTATGGGGTCACAAAGCATTGGACAAGACTGAGTGATTAGCACTTTCCACAAAATGATGATAGTCAGTACTGTAGCCTGTTGATGTATGTTCGTATCTTATCTTATCCCTTATCTTATGTTAAAGCATAATGTCTTATCCCTCATGAAATATCACTCCGATTCTCTCAGGTGATGACCATGTTACTAATTTATCTGAGAGAAATGGAAGTGATCATAGTAAAACCTTTCCTTCTATCAAACATCTCACTGTAATATTTGTATAATATATGTCTGAATATTGGTAGAACAGATGGACTGTGTATACATCTAATGCCAATCTTCTCTTGCCATACTGAACATACTCAACTCTTTTCCTACTAAAAATGTTGACTATAGCCATGGATTGGAAAACTCAATATTATCATGGGTGAAGAGGAAGAAGTTTTCCTCTACTCTTCTAGATTCTTCTGGCTGGTTGAAGAATTCAGTTGACATGAGACAGATTAACAGGAGAAAATCGAATAAAAGATTAATAACATGTCTAGCACTGCACAGGCACAGGAGGGCCTAGAGGAGCTGTCCCACGTTGAAGGTCAGGAATGGCAGCAGTAAGGAGATACCCCTTGTCCAAGGTAAGGAACAGCGGCTATGCTTTGCTGGATCAGCTGTGAAGAGATACCCCATGCCCAAGGTAAGAGGAACCCAAGTAAGATGGTAGGTGTTGCAAGAGGGCATCAGAGGGAAGACACACTGAAACCATACTCACAGAAAACTAGTCAATCTAATCACACTAGGACCACAGCCTTGTCTAACTCAGTGAAACCAAGCGATGCCTGTGGGGCAACCCAAGATGGGCAGGTCATGGTGGAGAGGTCTGATAAAATATGGTCCACTGGAGAAGGGAATGGCAAGCCACTTCAGTATTCTTGCCTTGAGAACCCCATGAACAGTATGAAAAGGCAAAATGATAGGATACCAAAAGAGGAACTCCCCAGGTCATTGGTGCCCAATATGCTACTGGAGATCAGTGGAGAAATAACTCCAGAAAGAATGAAGGGATGGAGCCAAAGAAAAATAATACCCAGTTGTGGATGTGACTAGTGATAGAAGTAAGATCCGATGCTGTAAAGAGCAATATTGCATAGGAACCTGGAATGTCAGGTCCATGAATCAAGGCAAATTGGAAGTGGTCAAACAAGAGATGGCAAGGGTGAACATCGACATTCTCGGAATGAGCTAACTAAAATGGACTGGAATGGGTGAATTTAACTCAGATGACACTTATATCTACTATTGCGGGCAGGAATCCCTCAGAAGAAATGGAGTAGCCATCATGGTCAACAAAAGAGTCCAAAATGCAGTACTTGGATGCAATCTCAAAAATGACAGAATGATCTCTGTTCGTCTCCAAGGCAAACCATTCAATATCACAGTTATCCAAGTCTATGCCCCAACCAGTAACGCTGAAGAAACTGAAGTTGAACGGTTTTATGAAGACCTACAAGACCTTTTAGAACTAACACCCAAAAAGGATGTCCTTTTCATTATAGGGGACTGGAATGCAATAGTAGGAAGCCAAGAAACACCTGGAGTAACAGGGAAATTTGGCCTTGGAATGCGGAATGAAGCAGGGCAAAGACTAATAGAGTTTTGCCAAGAAAATGCACTGGTCATAGTAAACACCCTTTTCCAACAACAAAAGAGAAGACTCTACACATGGACATCACCAGATGGTCAACATCAAAATCAGATTGATTATATTCTTTGCAGCCAAAGATGGAGAAGCTCTATACAGTCAACAAAAACGAGACCAGGAGCTGACTGTGGCTCAGATCATGAACTCCTTATTACCAAATTCAGACCCAAATTGAAGAAAGCAGGGAAAACCGCTAGACCATTCAAGTAGGACCTAAATCAAATCCCTTATGATTATACAGTGGAAGTGAGAAACAGATTTAAGGGCCTAGATCTGATACATAGAGTGCATGATGAACTATGGAATGAGGTTTGTGACATTGTACAGGAGACAGGGATCAAGACCATCCCCGTGGAAAAGAAATGCAAAAAAGCAAAATGGCTGTCTGGGGAGGCCTTACAAATAGCTGTGAAAAGAAGAGAGGCGAAAAGCAAAGGAGAAAAGGAAAGATATAAGCATCTGAATGCAGAGTTCCAAAGAATAGCAAGAAGAGATAAGAAAGCCTTCTTCAGCGATCAATGCAAAGAAATAGAGGAAAACAACAGAATGGGAAAGACTAGAGATCTCTTCAAGAAAATTAGAGATACCAAGGGAACATTTCATGCAAAGATGGGCTCGATAAAGGACAGAAATGGTATGGACCTAACAGAAGCAGAAGATATTAAGAAGAGGTGGCAAAAATACATGGAAGAACTGTACAAAAAAGATCTTCACGACCCAGGTAATCATAATGATGTGATCACTAATTTAGAGCCAGACATCTTGGAATGTGAAGTCAAGTGGGCCTTAGAAAGCATCACTATGAACAGAGCTAGTGGAGGTGATGGAATTCCAGTTGAGCTGTTTCAAATCCTGAAAGGTGATGCTGTGAAAGTGCTGCACTCAATATGCCAGCAAATTTGGAAAACTCAGCAGTGGCCACAGGACTGGAAAAGGTCAGTTTTCATTCCAATCCCAAAGAAAGGCAATGCCAAAGAATGCTCAAACTACCGCACAATTGCACTCATGTCACATGCTAGTAAAGTAATGCTCAAAATTCTCCAAACCAGACTTCAGCAATACGTGAACGGTGAAGTCCCTGACGTTCAAGCTGGTTTTAGAAAAGGCAGAGGAACAAGAGATCAAATTGCCAACATCCGCTGGATCATGGAAAAAGCAAGAGAGTTCCAGAAAAACATCTATTTCTGCTTTATTGGCTATGCCAAAGCCTTTGATTGTGTGGATTACAATAAAGTGTGGAAAATTCTGAAAGAGATGGGAATACCAGACCACCTAACCTGCCTCTTGAGAAATCTGTATGCAGGTCAGGAAGCAACAGTTAGAACTGGACATGGAACAACAGACTGGTTCCAAATAGGAAAAGGAGTACGTCAAGGCTGTGCATTGTCACCCTGCTTATTGAACTTATATGCAGACTACATCATGAGAAACACTGGACTGGAAGAAACACAAGCTGGAATCGAGATTGCTGGGAGAAATATCAATAACCTCAGATATGCAAATGACACCAGCCTTATGGCAGAAAGTGAAGAGGAACTAAAAAGCCTCTTGATGAAAGTGAAAGAGGAGCGTGAAAAAGTTGGCTTAAAGCTCAACATTCAGAAAATGAAGATCATGGCATCCAGTCCCATCACTTCATGGGAAATAGATGGGGAAACAGTGGAACCAGTGTCAGACTTTATTTTTTTGGGCTCTAGAATCACTGCAGATGGTGATTGCAGTCATGAAATTAAAAGACACTTACTCCTTGGAAGAAAAGTTATGACCAACCTAGATAGTATATTCAAAAGTAGAGACATTACTTTGCCGACTAAGGTCGTCTAGTCCAGGCTATGGTTTTTCCTGTGGTCATGTATGGATGTGAGAGTTGGACTGTGAAGAAGGCTGAGTGCTGAAGAATTGATGCTTTTGAACTGCGGTGTTGGAGAAGACTCTTGAGAGTCCCTTGGACTGCAAGGAGATCCAACCAGTCCATTGTGAAGGAGATCAGCCCTGGGATTTCTTTGGAAGAAATGATGCTAAAGCTGAAGCTCCAGTACTTTGGCCACCTCATGTGAAGAGTTGACTCATTGGAAAAAATTCTGATGCTGGGAGGGATTGGGGGCAGGAGGAGAAGGGGACAACCGAGGATGAAATGGCTGGATGGCATCACAGACTCGATGGACGTGAGTCTGAGTGAACCCCGGGAGATGGTGATGGACAGGGAGGCCTGGCATGCTGCAATTCATGGGGTCGCAAAGAGTCGGACACGACTGAGTGACTGAACTGAACTGAACTGAACTGAACATGTCTACCTGGGAGACATGCAGGAGAATGGAGTAACTCATCAAAATGGGTGAAACCCTCACTTAGACACCAACTTCAGCTATAGACCAAAGAAGATACTGGGGGTAATAGTTCAGGGTTTCAAAGAGAAGGAAGGCAATTTATATGGAGATGGAAAAGCAAATGTTTGGTAAACAAATGTTTTCTGGGCCAGGCAGAGACCAAGAGAAGGTAGGTTTCCTTCACCTAGTCCTCAAGCAGATTCTTTGCAGAGATCTGTATTCTGGGAACAGGCCCTTTATCTAAAATCTTTGGGGCAGTTAAGGGAGACTAGAAATGCACACCAAATTAACATCAGAACAATTCAGGATGACTCTCCTCAAAAAGAATAATTTCTTATCTGATAAAATGGAGCAGACACAATGGTGTAGTACCACAGACTTAAAGTTCACATAGACTTGTGTCCAGGTTTATTGTTGGTTTGCTGTACATCTTTGGAAAAATTACCTTTAATCTTGTTGAAGCTCATTTTACCTATATGCAAAAATGGGAATAATTACAATGAATTCATAAGGAGCCAGTGCTGCTGTTGTTCAGTTGCTAAGTCACGTCCAGTTCTTTGTGACTGTATGGACTGCAGAACGCCAAGCTTCCCTGTCCTTCACCATCTCTTGGAGTTTGCTCAAATTCATGTCCATTGAGTCAGTGATGCTATCTAATCATTTCATCCTCTGTTGCCCTCATCTCCTTTTGCCTCCAATCTTTCCCAGCATCAGGGTTAAAAAGCTATATATCACAGCACATTGCATAGAGTAGACAAATGGACTTATAGAGATAATTTTATTATTTGTAATCATTCGATTCAATTTTCCTACTGGCACAGTCAACATATATGATTTAAAAATTAAGTTTCCCTCTGCTGGGATTTTAAGCAACCCTTTATTCTAGTAAGATATGTTTATCTATTTAGCTATCTATCCCCTATTAATTGACTCTCTAGCTCAAAATAACTTAAAAAGTTATCTTTAATATATTTAAAATATGAGCATTTCTATTGAATATTGAAATGCACACAGAGAGATAGATTTGAAATAAAACAGATTTCTGCATGTAGTTGGGGAATTAATCTTACTGTTTTGGGAACATGGTTTGTATAACATGGAGAGATAATTCTGCTACTCTACATCCTACTGGGGAACTATAAAGTAATTCTAATGTGTTTTTTATAGTCTAAATATATGAAATTCTACATTCATAGATGCCTCAATTTTTAATTCTCTCATTTATGCAAGGGATTTGTGTGATAAAATTATATCAGGCTATATTTCATAAACCAAAGCATTATAGGTTTGGAATTTATTTTAACAATTATCTATTCTATACTGAGGCATCTTTGGGGAGTGAGTCTGTTTACAAGTTATACATGTTATGGAAATAAGCTGGCAAATTTGTTTGCTGCCGTAAGAATCACCGACAGCCTCCAACTTACAAATAGCAAACTATTCACATGCCTTCTCCCCAGGCTTCTCTATCACAAAATCCTCTGCTCCGGGATTGGTAGGAAAGTTCCATAGCTGGCCAAGAGCCATCACTCCTCCACTCAGCTGGGTATTCCAGAAGCAGACCCAAAGGCAACGACTAATGCAAAAATGATTTGCTAGAAAGAATTTCTGGGAAATTAGCTAGGGGAGGGGGAAAGCAGCACTGGATTGGGGAGAGACCAAAAAACAGGGCCACAGTAGCAAGCAAAGCCCCATGGGAGGTAACTGACTAAATCCTACAGAAGAATCTGAACCACAGAGCTGATGATAATTGACAGTAAGGGAGCTCCAGCACCATACCAGTGGGTTAAATACCTCCTGGCAGGGAAGGGGAAGAGGGATGGTAAATTTCCAGGCAGTTCCAGCTCTCCCTGAACCAAGCTAAGCAGGTTTGGTAGCTTGAGGTGTTGGTGGCGGGGATTTACTTGCTAAGTCTTAAGAGATTCTTTGCGACTCCATGGGCTATAGCCCGCCAGGCTGCTCTGTCCATGGGATTTTCCAGGCAACAATACTGGAGTGGGTTATCATGAGAACAACCCTCAAAACAAAGAGATACAGGTGATGATAGTTGGGAGTGAAAGCATGTGTTAGACCAGACAAAGGGTAAAGGGCACAGAAATGATAAAATCATCCCAGGGTATGTGTGCACCATACTGGCGACATCTGCTACAATAGCTCAATTCTTTGTTAAAAAATTCTGATTTCATCTGGAGAGTGCCAATGTATATAGCCCTGGTTCATCAGGGCCTGGATGACAACTGGTCTGTTATGTTTAGGGCACTTCTGTCTCCACTGCCTTTGACTGATCGAAGTATGACCATGAGTCCCTTACCTAGTAAATGGAAAATCTACTTTTGGCCTCCAGGAATGTGGTTTCTTCCTGAAAATGTCTAATCTTTCCTTCTTCGTTTTCTGTTTTTGATAGTGTCACTTGAGACTGTGATGCTTGGAGCTACTGCAGTCATCAAATGTCTATCAGTGAAGGACAAGAGTGTGGGTAGCAGAAGACACCGTGGAATCACAGAATCAACCGAGGACTGCCAACCTCTGGACATCTGGTCAAATAAACAATAAAATGCCTTTCTGATTTAAGTCCAAGGTGACCCATCTAGAGTATGTGTACCTTTGGCTCAGGCAAACACTGCCTCACAATAGAAAGCATGAATTATACAAAGGCACTGATTTCTAAGTTTTCTACTTGCATAGTCTTTCTGAAAATGAATCAAAGAAAGGCACACGTGATGGAGATGCTGGTTCTTCTTTTCCTCTTCCCCTTTCACAGGTTCCTCTGGCCCTTGGAAAAGATAAAAAACTGGCACTCTACCCCTAAACATTGTCCCAGGCAGTAAAAACCTCCAGGATACTAAACAAAGGGACAATTTGCTATAATAGAATCATAATGGTTTGGGAAAGTGAAATTTACTACATAGCAAATCACTTTGAGAGGCAAGTGGTTTTCCCTTTGTTGGTATCCAAGGAACTGCAGGGGAATCTAATCAGGGTGTCAGCTAACAGATTATTAAAATAATCTTTGATGGTAGATCATTTGGTTATTTTGGCATGTATCTTAGGAGTTCAAAGAATTGAATTGCTAAAACAAAACTTCTATTTCTCTTTATTTTTTAGGAAGGCAAAATGTTTTTACTTGTTTTTTAAATTGAATTATAATTAATTTACAGTGTTGTGTTAGTTTTAATGTACAGCAAAGTGATTCAGTTAATATTTTCAGATTCTTTTCCATAATAGGTTATTATAGGATATTGAATATAGTTCCTTGGGCTATACAATAGATTCCTGTTGTCAAAAAATTATATTTCTTTACTTCTTCTGAACAAGTTTTGTCAACTTGTTCACAAGATGTGTTCACAAGATGTTCACAAGTTGTGACAGAACAACTTCTGTCACTCTTTATTACAAAATTTTAAATTGAGGATAAAGTCTAAGTTCAACTCTGACTCATTGTGGTAATAAGAGCCATTCAGGATTTCATAATTTATGAAAAAGAAAAGAAAACCTCCATCCATCTCATTAATGGATAAAAGTTACAGTACATTATTTTTCATATTTAATAATTATTTTACAAAATTCTGTCATGTTTATATGCTTATGATCAACTGGGTACTAATATCATGATGACAACTCCAATTGACCAAAAATTTTTATTAGAGCTTTTTATCATAGCAAATTAAAAATATAATACTTAGAAATTAATTCAATAAAATTAAAAATATATACATTAGTCAATAGAATATGGCAGTATAATAAAGGAATTATAAACAGAAGGTATATCTCATTAGGATAAATTTTGTAGAAGAGATGGAATGGAAATGCTAGTCACATTTAGAAAAGAATGAGATAACATTTCCAGCTATCAAGAAATAAATATTTGCATACATTTAAGCAGGTCATAGTGAACATCAAGACAATACATTATTTACATTTCACTGGACACACCTAAAATGTGACATAGCAATTTCATTCTCAAATGTCACTATTTACAATTCACATAAATTATTTCCTTTGAAATTCTTTTAATATTGCCACTTGGACAGCATAACTTAGAAAGAAACTTGAGTGGCAGTACTTAATTTTACAAAATAGTTCTGAAGTATAAGGTCAAAGGTATTTAGAAACAAGAGGTTAACAGGAAAGACAAATATTGTATGTGCTCACTTATTTGAAGAATCTAAAAATAGCCAACCTCATAGAAACAGAGCAGAATAGAGAGTAGAATTTTTCTCCATGCATGTAGATGTTAAATATAAATGGGAATAAATTCTTCAAGAATTTGCTTCAAGATATCTTTCTCTGTGAATGTAATTTCTTCTGCATTTACCTAATTCTTTATAATAGATGCATATCAACTATGTAATCTTATCGAATCAAAATGAATCTAGAAGCTTTCAGAGTGATGCATATTTACTTCATTTCAAATTTAAAACCAATGTCAATTATAATGTAATGAATGTTCTTATATTTTCCCATAAATATCTCTATATGATAGCTTACTAAATATATGATCACAGGGTCCATCCATTGGTAATTCAGAATCTTAGCAAATCTTGCCAATTGTTTCAAGTGTTCACTTCAATCAATGTGATATGAGATAGCTAGAGTCTCTCTTTCTTTGCTTCCCTGGTAGCTCAGATGATCAAGAATCTGCCTGCAATGCAGGAGATCAGGGTTCGATCCCTAAGTTGGGACAAATCCCCTGGAGGAGGAAATGGCAACCCATTCCATTCTTGCAGGGAGAATTCCATGGTCAGAGGAGCCTGGCAGGCTACAGTCTATGGACTCACCAAGAGTCAGACACAACTATTTCTTTATCGCATTTAAAATGATCAAGCTTTTGAATCTATGGTTATCTGAGGGTCAAACTAATCTTGTTTTTGCATTAACTTATATTTTACAGATTTCTAGTGAGGGTGGGCACTAGTGATTACATTTACTGGATACTTGTATTTGTCATTTTGCAATTTGCTTTATATTAACCTTTTTGCACAAATGTATTGCAGTTTTCTGTTTTATTTTTTATTTTTATTTTTAGTTTTCCTACTGTTTTAAAGATATGTTGAGGCTTCTGTCAATTGTGACCACTTTTCTCTTCTACATTTTATGAGTAATTTTCTTCCAGTCATTTTCTTACCATTTAATTTCACTAATTTTATCCCTTTTGTGCATTTATTTACATTATTTTCATAAAGTTAAATCTGTTTAGCTCCATGACATATATCTTTCTCTCTATTTCTTTGCTATTTGGTTGTGATTTTCTGAAGGAGGCCAACTGTTTGTACAATGTACACATATTTTCTTTGGCAAAAGTAAATCAACATTTTTCCAACAACAACAAAAACAAAAAAAAATGCATGTGAAAAGATGCTCAATATCACTAATTATCAGGGAAATGCAAATGAAAACCACGAGATACTATCTTACGCCTGTCAGAATGGTTCTTATCAAAAAGTCTACAATTAACAAAATATTGGTGAAAATGTGGAGAAAATGCAACACTTATAAACCAGTGATGGGAATGTAAACTGGTGCAGCCATTATGGAACATGGTATGGAGGTTTCTCCAAAAAGTAAATTAGATATATACCCAGCATATCTGAAAAAAAAAATACTAATTTGAAAAGATACATGCACCCCTAATGTTCACTACAGCATTATTTACAACTGCCAAGACAGGGAAATACAAGTCTCTCAACAGGTGAATGGATAAAGAAGCTATGATCACACACACACACACACAGACCCACACACACAAATACTCCTGGGCCATAACAAAAGAAGAAAACTGTCATTTGCAGCAACATGGATGGACTTGGAGGGCATTATGCTAAGTGAAATATGTTAGAGAAAAATAAATAAGTATGATATCACATGTAGAATCTGAAAATTACAACAAACTACTGAATATAACAAAAAAGAAGCAGATTTACAGATACAGAGAACAAACTAGTGATTACCAGTAGGGAGAGGGGTGACAGGAACAAACTACTGGGTATAAGATAGGCTCCAGGGTGTATTATACAGCACAGAGAATATAGTCAATATTTTGTACTAACTGTATATGGAAACCAACCTTTAAAATTTGTATGAAAATTTTAAACTATTTAAAAAGAAAAATAGAAAAAAATCATAATGTCTATAATTCCTGGATTATTTCATTTTAGTTCAGTTCAGTTCAGTCACTCAGTCGTGTCCGACTCTTTGTGACCCCATGGACTGAAGCACACCAGGCCTCCCTGTCTATCACCAACTCCTGGAGTTTACTCAAACTCATGTCCATTGATGCCATTGATACCATCCAACCATCTCATCCTCTGTCGTCCCCTTCTCTCACCTTCAATCTTTCCTAGCATTGGGGTCATTTCTAATGAGTCAACATTTTGCATCCAAAGTATTAGAGCTTCAGCTTCAACATCAGTCCTTCCACTGAACTTTCAGGACTTATTTCCTTTAGGATGGACTGGTTGGATCTCCTTGCAGTCCAAGGGACTATCAAGAGTCTTCTCCAACACCACAGTTCAAAAGCATCAATTCTTCAGTGCTCAGCTTTTTTATAGTCCAACTCTCACATCCATACATGACTACTGGAAAAACCATAGCCTTGACTAGAATGACCTTTGTTGGCAAAGTAATGTCTCTGCTTTTGAATATGCTATCTAGGTTGGTCATAACTTTTCTTCCAAGGAGTAAGTGTCTTTGTATTTCATGGCTGCAGTCATCATCTGCAGAGTTTTTGGAGCCCCCCAAAATAAACTCTGCCACTGTTTCCCCATTTATTTGCCATGAAGATGCTATGGGACCAGATGCTATGATCTTAGTTTTCTGTATGCTGAGTTTTAAGCCAACTTTTTCACTCTCCTCTTTCACTTTCATCAAGAGGCTCTTTAGTTCTTCTTCACTTTCTGCCATAAGGGTGGTGTCATCTGCATATCTGAGGTTATTGATATTTCTCCCGGCAATCTTGATTCCAGCTTGTGCTTCCTCAAGCCCAGCGTTTCTCATGATGTACTTTGCATATAAGTTAAATAAGCAGGGTGACAATATACAGCCTTCAGTTCAGTTCAGTCGCTCATATACAGCCTTGATGTACTCCTTTTCCTATTTGGAAACAGTCTGTTGTTCCATGTCCAGTTCTAACTGTTGCTTCCTGACCTGCATACAGATTTCTCAAGAGGCAGGTCAGGTGGTCGGGTATTCCCATCTCTTTCAGAATTTTCCACAGTTTATTGTGATCCACACAGTCAAAGGCTTTGGCATAGCCAATAAAGCAGAAATAGATGTTTTTCTGGAACTCTCTTGCTTTTTTGACGATCCAGCAGTTGTTGGCAATTTGATCTCTGGTTCCTCTGCCTTTTCTAAAAGCAGCTTGAACGTCTGGAATTTCATGGTACACGTATTGTTGAAGCCTGGCTTGGAGAATTTTGAGCATCACTTTGCCAGCATGTAAGATGAATGCATGCTTAACTTTAAAGGTACAATTAAATGTTTTTTTTTTTTCAAACATCACTTAATGTATTTTAATATAACATTTCCCTATTTGCTTGAAATGCATCTTTATCATAATGTAATTCTTTTCTATATATTAGTCTTTTTTTGAATTCTCTTTTCTGCTTTATCATCTTTTGCTTCTTCCTCCACTAATTCTACCGTGTTTCAATTACTTCAGTTTTATTTCACATTTTGGTTTAAAATAAGGCTCGTTGCCTTTATGGTTCTTTTAAATACAAATTTCGACACATCTCATGTTTTCTTCTCTACTGCAATATAAGCTTTGAAGTCATTTGTTGCATTATTTCTATAATAGAATCATCTTCTTAGACTAAAATCATAGGTGAATTTAGAGAAAATGAATCTTTAAAAATTGGTAACTTTTATCAAAACAATTACAAATTTCAAAAATGCAAACAAGATGAAAAAATATAGGGTCAATGTGTCATTTTTTCACTTTCCCCAGTTATGTACATTGCTACCTTTTCCCTCCTGTCACTGCCACTAGAGAGTTTGGAATAAGCTTATACTAGAACTGACCTTATTTCAGTTTAACTAAGAAGAAGCAAAAACAAAACCAAGTACAAGAAACCCATAGGAATGTGCCTGAAAGTATAAGCATGTAAGCTGTTGACCCAAGCCAGGTTAACTTCAAGCCAGAGTAAAATAAAATGTTACAGAATCTTCTAAACTGTCTACTTTGAGTATCTAGAGCCCTCTTGGCTCTTGAGTGCAGCCCTGATTTAGCATCTTCCTATCTTAACTCTTTTCAGCTTCCACTTTCCAAAGGTCTCTCTCTTCTTTGTCAAATATACAGTAAATATTTTCTTGTATATTAAGGATTTTTTTTTTTGAGATAATTGTAGGGCCACATGCAGTTGTAGGAAGCCATATAGAAAGAGTCTGGGTATCCTCCACCCAGTTTCCCCGTATAGAAACATGCTGCAAAATGACAGCACGATATCACAGCCAGAAAACTGAGAGTGAAACAACACACTGATTTTGTTTGCATTTCCCCAGTTTTACTTGAACTCATGTGTGCATGTATGTGTGGGTGTGTGTAGCCCTTTCTTCCACCTCACATATGATTAACTACTGTACAGTGAGTGTAAGAGCGTTTTATCTTAATTATAGACTCACAGCAGTTTTGCTGTGGAAGTGATATACTGCATGATCCAGAATGATTTGTAACAGAGTTTACATGTAATTAATTTATAAAAAAAATATTAATGTATTGTGGAAATTAAACCACAGACCATGACTTTGTGACATGTGAATTCTAATGGATCAAAAAAGATATTTCTATTTGTGTGAAGGGCTGGTTTTTCATCTGTTGCTGCTAATTTATTAGTGTACAGCCTAGGTGATTGGCTTTCCAAATGAGATTTTGGCTTCACATATTACAGTGAAACATTTATAATTATTGCTACAGAAAAATTACATTGGGATAATATTTAGTCAATCTTTGTCAATAGGAAACAAAAGCATAAATCTAACACTAGATGGAAAAAAAACAGAATAAAAGATTGCTTTAGATTACATATGGTAAATGTTGATTAATTTACTTACAACTGCATTTTTCTCTGATGAAATTCCATTTGTGTGGCATGCCTATCTTTATTTAAGTTCATTGTTTTATCTTGTCATAATTATTACTAATTTATGCCCTGCCATTTGTGCTTAAAAATAAAGTGCTTAGAAGGGTAAGCTCTAATGTGTATTCCTTATTTTAAAATCGTTCTGTGGGCTTTCCTTTTCCTAATTATGCTTGGCACATCACAATAGGAAAGAAGGTTCAGTTGCAAAAATATTCACATGGAATTCAAAGAGGGTCCTCTTCAAGAGAGGATAGAAATGGACTCCATCAGAGCTTCATAACTCAGGAAAACATGTTTTTCCTTTGCTCCTTTAATTTTATTCTTTACTATTGCTATTGCTGTTGTTATCATCATTATCTGGAATGCTGTCAACTTCCTTTTGCTTGGGATATTTTTCCTCTGGGCTATATCAAAGATTTGTATTCTCTTAAAATGTGGCACACACCTGGGCACAGTTTATTCTGATTTTTAGCAGCTAGTTGACTGACAAAATCGAGCAAAGATCAAAGAATCATATAGGTTGATGAGTTAGCTTGGTTGCTACTACAGTTAAGTTGCTTAGTTGTTTCAGACTTTTTGCAACCCCATGGACTGTAGCACGCCAGGCTTCTCTTTCCATCACCAACACCTTGAGCTTGCTCAAACTTATGTCCATCGAGTCGGTGATGCCATCCAACCATCTCATCCTCTGTTGTACCCTTCTCCTCTCACCTTCAATCTTTCCCAGCATCAGGGTCTTTTCCAAGGAGTCAGTCCTTCACATCAGGTGGCCAAAGTATTGGAGCTTCAGCATCAGTCCTTCCAATGAATATTCAGGACTGATTTCCTTTAGGATTGACTGGTTGGATCTCTTTGCAGTCCAAGGGACTCTCAAGAGTCTTCTCCAACACCACAGTTCAAAAGCATCAGTCCTTTGGCACTCCACTTTCTTTACAGTCAAACTCTCACATCCATACATGACTACTGGAAAAACCATAGCTTTGACTAGATGGACCTTTGTTGGCAAAGTAATGTCTCTGCTTTTTAATATGCTGTCTAGCTTGGTCATAGCTTTTCTTCCAAGAAGCAAGCATCTTTTAATTTCATGGCTTCTGTCACCATCTGCAGTGATTTTGGAGCCCAAGAAAATAAAATCTGTCACAGTTTCCATTGTTTTCCCATCTATTTGCCATGAAGTGATGGGAGCGGATGCCATGATCTTCATTTTTTGAATGTTGAGTCTTAAGCCAGCTTCATCACTTTCCTCTTTCACTTTCAGTAAGAGGCTCTTTAGTTCCTCTTTGCTTTCTGCCATAAGGGTGGTGTCATCTGCATATCTGAGGTTATTGGTATTTCTCCCAACAATCTTGATTCCAGCTTGTGCTTCACCCAGCCTTGCATTTTGCATGATGTACTCTGCATATAAGCTAAATAAGCAGGGTGACAAGATACAGCCTTGATGTACCCCTTTCCCAATTTGGAGCCAGTCCATTATTCCATGTCCGTTTCTAACTGTTTCTTCTTGACCTGCATACAGATTTCTCAGGAGGCACATCAGGTGGTCTGGTATTCCCATATTTTCCACAGTTTGTCATGATCCACACAATCAAAGACTTTAGTGAAGTCAATGAAGCAGAAGTAGATGTTTTTCTGGAACATTTTTGCTTTTTCTATGATCCAACAGATGTTGGCAACTTGATCTTTGTTCCTCTGCCTTTTCTAAATCCAGCTTGAACATCTGTGATCTCTCGGTTCATGTATTGTTGAAGCCTAGCTTGGAGAATTTTGAGCATTACTTTGCCAGCATGTGAGCTGAGTCCAATTGTCCGATAGTTTGAACATTCTTTGGCATTGCCTTTCTTTGGGATTGGAATGAAAACTAGCCTTTTCCAGTCCTGTGGCCAATGATGAATTTTCTAAATTTCCCAGCATATTGAGTGTAGCACTTTCACAGCATCATCTTTTAGGATTTGAAATGGCTCAACTGGAATTTCATCAGCTCCACTAGCTTTGTTCATAGTGATACTTCCTAAGGCCCAGTTGACTTCACACTCCAGAATGTCTGGCTCTAGGTGAGTAATCACACCATCATGGTTATCTGAGTCATAAAGATCTTTTTTGTATAGTTCTTCTGTGTATTCTTGCCACCACTTCTTAATATCTTCTGCTTCTGTTTGGTCCATACCATTTCTGTCCTTTATTGAGCCCATCTCTGTATAAAATGTCCCCTTGGTATCTCTCATTTTCCTGAAGAGATCTCTAGTTTTTCCCATTCTACTGTTTTCCTCTATTTCTTTGCACTGATCACTGAGGAAGGCTTTATCTCTCCTTGCTATTCTTTGGAACTCTGCATTCAGATGGATATATCTTTCCTTTTCTCCTTTGCCTTTTTGCTTCTCTGCTCAGCTATTTGTAAGGCCTCCTCAGACAACAATTTTGCCTTTTGCATTTCTTTTTCTTGGGGATGGTTTTGATCATGGCCTCCCATACAATGTTAGGAACCTCTGTCCATAGTTCTTCAGTTACTCTATCAGATATAGTTCCTTGAATTTATTTGTCAGTTCCACTGTATAGTCATAAGGAATTTGATTTAGGTCATACCTAAATGGAGAAAGGAATGGCAAACTACTTTAGTATTCTTGCCTTGAGAACCCCATGAACAGTATGAAAAAGCTTGGTTTCCAAGTTGAAACTAAAACAGAGGGGCTCATGCCACCTGGGTCTCAGACTATCTTTTCTGGACTGACTTTTGCCAAGAACAACAGGGCTGATTATCTTTTGCTGTTGTTAAATTTGGAAGACAAATGATAGAGAAATAACCACCAGTATCCTCATCATTCTTATTTTGTTCACCATAAAGCAAAGTGAAAGAGAAAACCATAAAGAAATTATGATGAATATTTTCTAGAAATAGGTCTGTTAAGTCAAACATTTTAATTTATGCCACTGAAGATTTAGTGTTAATTACTATTATATTGGTATTAAAACACTTCAACTTTCTAAACTTTAGTTTTTACATCTATAAATAAACCACACAAGCATAAATATGCATATTCAGCAAGATCCAAAGTCCATCTGAGCAAAGTACAATGTTATGAAATCATCATGAAAAATAATTTGATGTTAGATAATGAAAGGTTTTGGATGCTCGGAAAAATGATTTTGGTGTTAATATCTGCCAAGTCATTTTTAAGATTTCCTTTACCTACTTAGTACTCTTTTTTTGAGCCTTTGATTTTTCCTTTGTCCTAGCTTTTGTGATTCAATCTTGTGCTCACTTTCTTTCCTCTTAATATTCTCTTTTATCAAGGCCCCTAATGCTCCTGATGCAGTGAGAATTTTCGATCTGTTTCTTTAGAAATCTTAAGATAGGAAATTGAATTCACAAAGGCAAATGTTGTCAGTCAAGTTGAGCAAATGCCTAGCTAGGTGTCAGTCTAAGTGAGGCAGAGCTGGACATCAGAAGAGCTCTTTCTTGATGATTCTATAGGGTAAAATTAAAGGTTCAGAGTCTAGAAGTGTTTCCATAGCCTCTCTGAGTGCTGAACTTCTGGAGGGGGTTTCATACTGGAGGGGGTTTTCCCTCTTGTTACACTGACATCTCTTTGTAGCTCACATCCAGGGGCCATACCTACTGCTAACTAATATGACCAGATTGCTGGGCTGAATTGACTGCTAGGGAGGAAGAGCAGGACTATGGCAGACACCCAATAATGAACAGGTTAAGGACTACAGTAAAAGAAATACATTCAATTCTATACACACCTCTCAGCAGGATAGATAGCAGAAAAAAATGAAAATGCCTTCTTCAATTAGCCTATAGAAATGACTGGCATTTCTCAAGGAGCAAGTCACCTATTACTCTAAGGAAATTCTGAGTACTACAGAGAGAAGATCCACTGCCCTCTTGTCCCATGTACATACAAAAGAGCAAAAATAATAGTGGAGAATAATGGAGATGAGAAGTCAAGATGGGTATATTTCAGTTCATGTACCATATTAAAAAGGCTGAGGTTGAGAGGATAGAGCAAAGGCTCAGAATAAAGGTAGAGACTTCAATTACCAGAGCAAAGAGCTCACTTCCTGCCCAGTGCATCCTCCATTCTTACGAGGTGTCTCAAATAAAGCTTCATTTATTTTTGGCCTGAGGAAAGCGCTGTTTTCTGCTTCAGATGAATGGGTGGAATAAAGAATAGCCCCAAATCTATAAGCTCCTAAGCCCATGTAATCATGTAAGTACTAGAGTTCATTTAACATAAATGTTTACTAAGCATCTACTCTGAGCCACGTTACTTTTTCTGGTATTGGTGATAGAGTTGTAATACAACATAGTTGTAAACACAACAGAGTTCTTGCCCTCACGGAGTTTATATTCTAATAGAGGATAATTAAATATCCAGATGAACATGCAGTGTTTCAATGTAATTGATATATATACATATAGCTGATTCACTTCATTGTACAGTAGAAACTAGCACAACATTGTAAAGAAAGTATATCTCAATTAAAAAAACAAACAGAAATAAAGGCAGGTAGTGACCAATACCATGATGTAATTTAGGAGCTAAGATTGCTGGGGCTTCCCTGGTGGCTCTGAGAGTAAAGAATCTGCCTGTAATGCAGGAGACCTAGCTTTGATCCCTGGGTTGGGAGGATCCCCCAGAGGAAGGAATGGCTACCCACTACAGTATTCTTGCCTGGGAAATCCCATGGACAGAGGAGCCTGGCGGGCTGCAGTCCATGTGGTTGCAAAGAGTTGGATGTGACTGAGCAAATAACATTTCACTTCACATGCAGTTGCTATAAACAAATATTGCTCTGAAATTAAAATGAACCTTTATTCAGAAAACCACTCACAGGATTTAGGTCAGGAAGAAACACACTTGATATGAGCTGCCAATTTCTTTAACAGAAACAAGGCAGCTCCCTAGATGGAGAACAGCAAGTATTTCTGTGGAGCATAATTTTCCCCACTCCTTCTCTACAAGGACATCTGGGATACTTCCAGAACAAGGAAGGTCTTGTTAGAGCGAGAAAGGAGACTAATTAATTCTCAAAAGGTGTTTTAAAAATATTCTTTACATAAAGGATTTACTCATTATTTCAGAAGAACTCATATTAATAATCCAAATGCTTCTGTTCAGGAGAATGATTATAAATTTTTGGCTTTCTGGATTCCTAGACTGAACTCAGGAGTCAGTAGAGATGCATCTTCAGCCAAAGAGAAACTGAGTTAGTGCACAACAGTTCCTGACTGGTATCTTTTTTGGCTTCAGAGTTTCAGTATTTCATATGGACTGTTTCACCACAGTCAATCCCCTCCCCTACCACCAACTCTGAATTGATGCATTTAATTGGATTATGTCCCTCTTAGTTAGGCACTCATAATGATGAATTATTTCTCACTTAGCCTGTCTTCTGATGCTTTTCTTTTTCTTTTGGCTGAGGTTCTTGTCTGATTTCACCACATCTCCTACCCTGTCTGCCGGGTTGTCTATTGTAGTGATGCTAGGGCCAGGTTTTGCAAGAAAGAGGTGGGGGTATTGAGGCCTGGCTCCAGGACAATAAGTTGAGCCAAGAGCATAAGCTGCATCTTTATTAGACACCATCACACTCTGCTGTGCCTTTCTTTCTTTCTTAAATTCTTCATTTATTTCCTTATAAAAATACAAAATGAATATCTATAAGTGCCACATAGGGTGATAGAACTGTGAAGGTCATTTATTGCCTTGTGACAGTCATTCTCAGAGGGCAAAACAATTTCATGTAGTTGCGCCCAAAGGGTAAACATTCATTGCAAATAATTACATGAAATACCAGTAAACACTCAAAATGATGAGCATTTACTCTCTAAACAGAAGTGATAAAACATCAAACTTCAGGAGGCACAGAAAACCAAGTATTACACATGAACTACAGGTATGCAGGAGCAATTTAAAAACCAGCTTCCTGCCTGATAGATGGCATGGCCTGTTCCTCAGCTAGAGAAGAGAAGGCCAATTAAAAAATAATATACCTGATATCAGTCATAACAAACTGTCAAGACTTTACCAAAAATTGCTTTATCAGCAACTACGTACAGTGATAAATAATTACCCATCACCGATACTACTCAAGAACAGTAGTAAGCTTTGTGAGAACTCTGTAAAATTTTTCCTCCATAATTAACCCTCATTAAAAAATGGCAGGGTTTCCCCCCACCTTCAGAATGATCAGAGATGACATGAATGCAGCTGAGAACAGCTGTGACACAGGTGTTTTATGTGCAGTTTCTTGGGAGTAGCTCATCACTCATGAAGTGATTCATTAAAAATTTTTTTTACTCATTCTGTTACAAAAAAAATGGAGAAATAGGCTTAGAATGATCATTTCTAACTTATTAGAGGAAATATCAAAGGACAGCCAATGTTTTGTCACTGTGTTTCAAGAAATAAACCTTTATATACAATGTTTAAACACTCCATTACGTCATACCAAAGGGAACAAGAAGAGTTGCCTCAACATGACTTCCACTGGTCTAACTGGGATTTGCACATCAAAAAACTACATATTAATGATGATAGCTCATATTATATTCAGTATAAGAAACACCAAGTCTATAGTGATATTCGAAAGCAAAAGGGACATAACGGAAAGCTCTTTGGTGTACAAAAATGCTAGCTAATCCATTTGTACATAACAATACAATAAAAAACTGCCAATGACCTTTGCAACCACTAATATGACTACTGATTAAGGTGAGAATCATGCATAGATTCTAAAACGATTATGTGAAATGTTGGAGGAGGATGGTAATATGGTCTCATAGCATGAAGCCACAGTAGCTTATTATTTACAATGGATAAAAAATACCTCTGCAACAGGGAGAATGAGAAAACACTATCTTAATTCTGTCTTCAAACTAGGATACCCATTGTGGCACAAACCGACAAGATGTGTTTTCTGAGACTCTATTAATAAGAAGTGCACATTTAGAGAATTCTTATCAAAAATTTTTATCATGCATTTAATCATGAGGAAACATTTAGATCAATCAAAATATGGGGCATTCTACAAGACAATTGACCTGATCTCTTCAAAATATCACTGTCAAAAAAGAAAAAGGGGTTGACAGGAACTTTCTAGATTAAAAAGAATTTACAGACATATGACAATCAAATGTGCTAAATTACCCTCGATTGGATCCTAGTCCAGAAACAAAAATCTGAAAAAGCATTTAGGGAAGTTTGGGGAAATGTGATTATGAACTCTGTGTTGATTAAAAGTACTCTATCATTGTTAAACACCTTGGAGGGGTACGAGTTTAGTTATGAAGGAAAAACCCCTATTCTTAAGAGACACAGCATGAACTATTTCTGATGTAATGTCATTGTATCTATAATTTCATTTCAAATGGTTCAGTAAAGATGATGATAAAGATACAGAACTAGTTACAGCCGATGCGGGGAAAGTGTTTTTAAATAGTCACATTTCAAGGAAAGATTTTATTATGTTGCTGTTTTTTTAGCTGCATAGTTACAAAATGCAGTCTTAAGATAGATCTTCCATTTTCCATACATAAAGTACTGACAGACCATACAGTGATAAAAACAGATAGCTTCATTTTACCTTTAAACGTCAGTGAAAAAATTGGCCATGTACAGAACTCCACACTAATAAAATAAAAGAAGAGGTTTGGAAAGGGTTTTGGAAAGAATAGGAGAGATAGTATAGCATATTTTCAGAAGTGAAAGGAACAATATCTTGAGAAAAAGAAAGAAATTTGCACTGATTGTCCTCATATTTTTATGTTCCATGAAGAGAGGCATATTTGTATGTCTTATTCACTACTTTATCCCATCTGTCTAGAATGGTGCTACCACAAATTAGGTAGTAAATAATAAATGTGTGAAAGGATGTGGGCTTGGACTAGCCACCTTTCTATATTTAATATTATACAACAATGGGGAGGGATAAACTGGGAGTTTGAAGTTATTATTGCAATAAATGCAAACTATTACATTTAGAATGGATAAACAAGGTCCTACTGCAAGGGGGCTCAGCTGGTAAAGAATCTACCTGCAGTGTGGGAGACCTGGGTTCGATCCCTGGGTTGGTAAGGTCCTATAGAGAAGGGAAAGGCTACCCAATCTAGTATTCTGGCCTGGAGAATTCCATGGACTTTATAGTCCATGGGGTCACAAAGAGTCAGACACAATTGAGTGACTTTCACTTTCATTGTATAGCAAAGAGAATTATATCCAATCTCCTGGGATAAACCATAATGGAAAAGAATATTAAAAAAAAAAAAAGAATGGATGCGTGTGTGAGTGCTAAGTCACTTCAACAGGGTCCAACTCTTTGCGACACTATGGACTGCAGTCTACCAGGCTCCTCTGTCCATGGGATTCTCCAGGCAAGAATACTGGAGTGGGTTGCCATTTCCTTCTCCAGGGGATCTTTCTGACCCAGGATTGACTATGCCATCTCTTATGTCTTCTGCATTGGCAGGTGAGTTCTTTACCACTAGTGCAACCTAGGAAGCCCTAAACCATAATGGAAAAGAATATTAAAAAAAAATAATGTATACACATGTATAATGGAGCTGTACAGTAAAAATTAGCAGAACACTGTAAATCAACTATACTTCAATTTAAAAAAAGAGAGTTGTTTTAAAGTTATACAACAAATCTGAGAGAGAAAAAAGAGAGTGAATGAGAGAGGTAGAGAGAGCATACCAGAGAGCAAGAACCCCTATTTTGCATAGGACAGAAGTCAACTACTTCTGGGAAAACACAGGAATACTGACATGAGTCCAGCTCTATTCAACCCCACAGCCCAGACATCAAGTCCACAGCCCTTCTAAACATCATCTAGTCCTTTCCTTTCAATCTGTAAGAAAGGAGGCACAGAAGTAGGACTGCGTATTAAGGTAGCAGGGCTCATTCACTGCAGAAGCAAGAAAATGCCCTATAATCTTGAGTCTACAATAGAGATATAATTCTACTTGTCTTTGATAGTAAGGGAAAGGCCATATCATTGAGAGAACTGTTCTGGGTTTACAGTTACATGTTCCTGGGTTGAAATTTTAATTCTGCCCCTACTGACACATCATTGTCAATAAGTATTTGTTAAGTGATTACTTTATACATTTCATGCTTTTACTCAAGAAACCAAGCTAAAGGAAGGGAAAGTGCCTCACATTGACAAAAACCACCTTGGCTCACTTTCATGAAGCAGAACTTCAGCAGGAATATAGTTATCCATCTTCAAGGAGATGTGTAAGGATCATTTCCACATGGTCCTCAGAAGAAAGGAATCAGACACCATCCACCACTAGCCATATGTGACACAATGGTCAACCACAATAATTTACAGAAGATTTACACAGTTGAACTAACAAAGACAATTCAGAGGAAGATTACTATACAGTCGGAATATTCTGTACTTTGTAACTTTCTAAAGTGCCTTCATTGAGATAATTTGAAGAATACGAGTAGGCAAACATCGACTGGTTCTTCCTTTACCTCAAAGGAATTACCCCAACTCTAATAGACTTAATTTTAAAATAAAAGATCATTTGGGAAGTAAGTAATAGTCATAAGTCTTTCAATCCTCACAGCAAGGCTGTAAAGTTGGGACACCCATCTCAACAAAATAAGAGCTGGATTAATGTAGTTAATCCCCTTGCCCCTTACTGGCCTCCACTCTGCCATAACTGCCACACTCTATCATCCACACTTTAGAGACAGATGTTCTAAAAAAGTCAGTTCAGTCAAGTTACGTCTCTGCTCAGTATACTGCACAGGCTGCCCAACTCAGAATAAGAACTAATGTCACAGCATCTACAAGTCACAATACACTCTACTTCCCTAATCCCCACACTAATCTCTACTTTCACCTCCTAGTTTTTACTGATCTCTTTACTCACTCTGTGGCAGCCATCTTTGACCTCTTTGCTGTTCTTCAAGCAAAATAACTCTTTTCTCCATGCCTTTGCACCTGCTATTATTTTCACATGAAATGATAGCCCCTACAACATAGGGTACAGGGGGCCCCTCAAACTTTAGCTGCATTAGCAGCACATAAGGGCTTGTTAAAATACATGTTGTGGGATCCCACACCCAGGGTTTCTGATTCATTAGGTCTAACATGGGATGCACTGATTTGCATTCCCAGAAAGTTGCCCAGTCATGCTGATGTTGCTGGTTGATGCATTTTGATAACTACCTCCCAATACAGCCACCTAGCTCACTACCTTATTGATATTCCCTACTTTATCAGGAGACATGTTCTTATATCCTATATTCAAAAAAGAACACACAGTCTTCATTCATTTTTATCATCTTATTCTCTTTTGTTTTTCTTCCTAGAATTTATCATCTGATGTCATATAATTTATTAACTTTCCTACACTTTCCATCTTTCTTATTCACACTCATCAGAATTCAAACTCTATGCTAGGAGGGATTTTGTATATTTTGCATACCACTATATCTCAAAGCCTAAGCTAATATCTGACATACAGAAAAAGTGAAAGTGAAAGTTGCTCAGTCATGTCTGACTTGTTGGGACCCCATGGGTATACCGTCCATGAAATTCCCTAGGCCAGAATACTGCAGTGGGTAGCCTTTCCCTTCTCCAGGTGATTTTCCCAACCCAGGGATCGAACCCAGGTCTCCCACATTGCAAGTGGATTCTTTACCAGCTGAGTGACAAGGGAAGCCCAAGTATACTGGACTGGGTAGCCTATCCCTTCTCCAGGGTATCCTCCCGACCCAGGAATCAAACTGGGGTCACCTGCATTGCAGGTGGATTCTTTACCAACTGAGCTATCAGGGAAAGGTACTCCATAAATATTGGTTGAGTCAATGACCTAGCAAGAAATTTGGGAGACAATTCCCAACAATATCTAGATGGAAATTTTGCTACAAAAAGATAAAGGCAAGGTAAAGTTCATGATAATGAGCTTGAAATGAAAATGAGATGAAATTTGAAATGAAATATGACTTATCTATGAAATTTTTAAAAAGTCTTTGATTACAACGAATTATTTTGAGTTAACAGGGAAGATAAATTGTGATCACCGTTGTATACAGACTTTGAAGAGGGCTGTATAGGGAGACCATTTAATTATGAGGATCAAGAAAATGGTAGTATTTGTTTAAAAGACTGAATAAAAGAAACATATTTCCAAATAACTGGAAAGCGTCAACTGCATGAATTTGGAGAGGTACTATAGCAGGGCATGGGGAAAAGGATTTTCCACTTTCTCATCAGCTACTGAGTTATTTAAATTTATATTTTAATCATAAAACATATTAATATAATACATACCAGTCATACTTGCTAAACTTGTACCATAACTATGATCATCACCTTGATTCAAATAATAAAACTTTCCCAAAGTAGACCACTCCACATAAGAATGAGGGAAAAGTAGAAACAGTGACAGAGTTTAGTTTCTTGGGCTCCAAAACACTGTGGGTGGTGACTGCAGCCATGAAATTAAAAGATGCTTGATCCTTGGAAGAAAAGCTATGACAAACATAGACAGCACATTAAAAAGCAGAGACATCACTTTCTTACAAAGGTCTGTACAGTCAAAGGTATGGTTTTTCCAGTAGTCATGTACAGATGTGAGAGCTGGACCATAAAGAAGGCTGAGTGGTGAAGAACTGATGCTTTTGAACTGTGGTGTTGGAGAAGCTACACTTGAAAGTTTCTTGGACAGCAAGGAGATCAAACCAGTCAATCTTAAAGGAAATCAACCCTGAATATTCATTGGAAGGACTGAAGCTGAAGTCACAATACTTTGGCCACCTGATGCAAAGAACTGACTCATTGGAAAACACCCTGAAGCTGGCAAAAACTGAGGGCAGAAGAGAAGGGGGCAGCAGAGGATGAGATGGTTGGATAGCATCACCAACTCGATGGACATGAATTTGAGCAAGCTCTGGGAGATGGTGAAGGACAGGGAAGCCTGGCATGTTGCAGTCCATGGTGTCACAAAGAGTTGGACACTACTTAGTGACTGAACCACAACTACACAAGAATATCACACAATTCTCAACATATTTTATCCAGTCTAACCACATGAGTCACATTACATTTTTTTAATTTATTTTTTTAAAATTTTCTTTCTTTCTTTCTTTTTTATTTTTATTTTACTTTACAATACTGTATTGGTTTTGCCATACATTGACATGAATCTGCCATGGGTGTACATGAGTTCCCAATCCTGAACCCCCCTCCCACCTCTCTCCCCATATTATCAAGGATACATTTGAATCTGTTCTAATGAGGTGGATGAAACTGGAGCCGATTATACAGAGTGAAGTAAGCCAGAAAGAAAAACACCAATACAGTATACTAACACATATATATGGAATTTATAAAGATGGTAATGCTAACCCTGTATGCAAGACAGCAAAAGGGACACAGATGTATAGAACAGACTTTTGGACTCTGTGGGAGAGGGAGAGGGCAGGATGATTTGGGAGAATGGCATTGAAACATGTATACTATCACATTACATTTTTTAATGAAAATTTTAAGTTTAGAATAATTTTAGATTTTTAGAAAAGTTGCAAAATCAGTACAGAGAATTCTTATACACTCCACACCTAGTTTCCCCTATTAACTTCATTGTTATTAACTAAAATCCATACTCTGCAAATTTCCTTAGTTTTTACTGGATATCTTTTTTGTATTCCAGGATCACATTCCAGTTATGACAGTACATAAAGTCCTTAGGTTTCCTTAGGCTCTTTCACCAAACGTCAGATTCTAAGACATTGTTTTTGATGACCTTGGCAATTTCAATGAGTACTGATCAGCTATTTTGAAGAATATCCCTCATTTTCATTTTGTTTGATGTGTTTCTCACAATTAGACTGGAGTTACAGGTTTGGGGAGGAGGTTACCATTCTAATCACATCATATCAAGAGGTTATGCTATTATCAAGTCTTATCATTTCTGATGTTAACCTTGATGATGTGGCTGAGATAGTGTTTACCAAGTGTCCCTACTACAGAGTCACTCATTTTCCCCCATGCATACTGTACTTTTTTGGAAGGAAGTCACTACATAGAGCCCATACTTAAGGAGTTAGAAGCTATGTGTCACCTCCTTTACAGGGGAAAAAAATCTATAAATAAATTATTTGGAATTTTTCTTCATGGCATATTTGTCTATTCTCTCCAATTAATTGGTTTATTTTAGTATGGTCTCACAGATTTTTAAAAAAATATTGAGTCACACTGTAACACCACATTGCTTATTTTGTTGTCCAAACTGTTTCTGCTTTGGAGTTCTTTCAGTTGACTCCCATATTATGTTGACATCACTCAACTATTGTAGGTTTCTTCTTCTTTAGCATTTCCTTATTTTCTGGCACTACAAGATACTCCAGGCTCATCTATTAATGTTCCTGCTCCATTCCTAGAATCAGCCATTTCTCTAAGGATCCCTGGTTCCCTTTCTTGGGGGATGGTAATAGAAATCAAAATTTGGGCATTGAATGTACTCATTGCTCCAGAAGACTCGTTATTTCCAGGTCCTCTCAGTTGTCAAAGCAAGAAAATGTGTGTGTATGTGTGTGTACTAAAACATGTATATATCCATATCTATGAATATTTCTATATGTATCCATTTGAATCTCTAATAAATTAAACATGAGTTCATATTAAAGTCTCCAACTCCAATCCAGTATCAAATGGGTTATTCTAGCCTTTCCATCCTGCCTATCTGTCACCTCTATCTCCAACGTGAAAAATAAGGGTGCCATAGTCTGCCATCCATTAACTTAATTGTTCAGTTCTACAGGACAAGTGTAGCAGTTTCAGAATTCTTAATCCTTACCCCATGGGAAACAACCTTATCAACTAGAATCAAGTTCTCATGTACAGTTCCTTTTGCCTTGCATCTTAAGAGTCTCCACTAATCTCCAAAGCTATTCATTAGGTCAGCACATTATACTCCTATTCTTTGTCAAAGGGATTATCTCATTTATTAGTAATATAGATTCTTTGTTCACAGCATGCATTGCTTTTTCTGGGTTCCCCTGGCCTCACATTTGCACTTTCCAGAGTATAATATAAATAGAATCATAAAGTATGCAGCTTTTTCAAACTTTTTTTTTCTACTTAGTAACATGCCTTTGGAGAAGGCAATGGCAACCCACTCCAGTACTCTTGCCTGGAAAATCCCATGGACAGAGGAGCCTGGTAGGCTGCAGTCCATGGGGTCACGAAGAGTCAGACACGACTGAACAACTTCCCTTTCACTTTTCACTTTCGTGCATTGGAGAAGGAAATGGCAACCCACTCCAGTGTTCTTGCCTGGAGAATCCCAGGGACAGGGGAGCCTGGTGGGCTGCCGTCTATGGAGTCACACAGAGTTGGACACGACTGAAGTGACCTAGCAGCAGCAGCAACATGCCTTTATGATTCATCTGTGTCTTTATGATTCATCTGCACTGCTAGCTTTGCCATTTTATCACTAAATATTATTCTACTATATGCATGTCCCACATTTCACTTATCCATTCTCTTTTTCATGGACATTCTGGTTGCCTCAACTTTTTGGTGATTATCAATAAAGCTACTATAAACATTCAAGTGCAGGTGTTTGTGTGGACCTAATTTTTCAAATTAGTTAGGTAATTACCTAGGAACTGGCTTGCTAGATTATAGGTTAAGACTATTATGAGTGTTATAAGAAACCACTGAACTGTCTTCCAAAGTGATTGTATCCACATTCCATTCAAAGAGGAAACAAAAAAATCCCTGCTCTTGCACTGACTGATGTTTAGCATTTGCAGGTAGACAGCATACTCATGGAAGTGGATGCATTAATAACAATGGATTGAATGAGGGATATTTCAGGCTCACCTCATGCGGTATTCAATTCTAGTGTGTCCACCCTAGAATCAGCTTCTGATGTTGAGGCAATTTAGCTGGTAGAGGTAAACACATGGTGTGAAATGACTTTGTATATTAGTCTAGTAAAAAGTTTAGAGTCCAGTGCTCATTAATTGACAGCTAATATGAGGAGATTCAACCAGTCCATTCTGAAGGAGATCAGCCCTGGGATTTCTTTGGAAGGAATGATGCTAAAGCTGAAACTCCAGTACTTTGGCCACCTCATGCGAAGAGTTGACTCATTGGAAAAGACTCTGATGCTGGGAGGGATTGGGGGCAGGAGGAGAAGGGGACGACAGAGGACGAGATGGCTGGATGGCATCATTGACTCGATAGACGTGAGTCTGAGTGAACCCCGGGAGATGGTGATGGACAGGGAGGCCTGGCGTGCTGCGATTCATGGGGTCGCAAAGAGTCAGACACGACTGAGTGACTGAACTGAACTGAATATGAAAGCTGTCTGTTATAAAGGAGGGCCTCACAAACTTGTTTTGAGAATTAAATAAGATAATACATGTTAAGTTTCTACCATAATATCTGGCACATCGTGGACACAGAATACACATTATTCAAAAATTGGAAAGAAAGAAAAAACTGTCAATTTGCTTTCTAACACCAAGACATTTTGAGTGTTTGTTTGCTTATGTATATATATGTAAGTAATGGCTGCATCATTTAAAAAATCATCCATGAAAATAGAATAGACCAAAAACATATACTCCCACTGTGCTCATAACTTGAATTTATCTCATTAAAAAGGAGATTGACTATGTTTCTCATGTTATTTGGTCATTTGTGTTTCAATAGATAAAGTCTTTGTGGTTGGTTGAAAATGACAATGAACCAGTCCAATTTTGGAAACAAATTGCTGCACTCAGTAACACACGACTTGAAAAGTCCCCAAAATTCATTTCAACAAAGGAAAGAAAGAAAGGGCCTTGAAAGTCCCTATTGTGCATAGAAGCAGTGATAACAAAAGATATCAGTCTTTTTTCACATGGAATTAGCTCTGTAAACACTCAGCTCAATCAGGGGGAAAACTGGCATTTCTCAAATTTGAGTAAAATCTAAGGGATGTCAAGACTATATCTGAATTATAAAATCTCAGATAATTCAGAAAGACAAGCTAGATCTATGTCTTCACTTCTTCCTTTTCCTGTCCTTTGCCATTATTTGGACTCTGGATTAAACCACACTATTGAAACTGTGGCATTTCAAAGGAATCCTCTAGAAAGCCAATTAAAACACAAATTGCTGGGATCCACCCCAGAGTTTCTGATTCAGTAGGTCTCAGGTAGACTCAGAGTTTTCTTTTCTACAGTATTCCCAGATGATACTAATGTGCTGATCCAGGGCCAAGACACTGACCAATACTGTATTATGATACTACATATCTAAGTTTTCAAAGTATTTGATATTTTAATAAAAAATTTTTATCTTTACAAAGTTTGAAATGTCACTAAACAACCAAGTAGCCATTTTTGCTATGTAAGAAAAAAAGAAAACTATCTGAATTTGCTGGATGGCTATTACATAAATGCAAGGAAGTAATTTCTTTTTCATACAACCAATGTTATCAAATAATCCCATTATCTGCCATTGATGGTGCTTATTGGAATGAACTAGCTACTTGTTACAATGCTGATTATGATCTCAGACAGTATCCCAAATCACAGAACATAGTCATAGCCCAGGTGTAAGGTTAAACTTAGAGAAGTTGATTATATATCTTGACCCCCCTCTTTTCCTAAATTCCTCTCTCCTGACATTAATAGACACCTCTATCCCAGGCATTTCCTCTACAGCTTAGACAAAGCAGTCTTTTCTTTATATCCATCTCAACATAGGTGCTGATTTTTTTTTCTTATTGTCTTACATAAACTTAGTAAAGATATGCTTTTGTTTGTGAATGCTTGATTTGTTTCCTTTCTTCACTCACTAAGATTTCCAATTAACCCTTGCTGTCCAAAGACAAATATTCTTTCTTTTCTTAAAATCTTATTTTTCTCCTAAAAGCTGTATATTGTACAAAACTGAGGTTATATTTATATTCTTCCTTGACTAGGTTTTTTTAAAATCATTATTTCTTGGAAATCCTTACACATCAGTAAAATTAGACTTTGTTAATTCTGATGGATGCATATAATTTCCTTTTCTTTGTAGAAAAGTTAAGTTTTGTTCAACTTCACCATGGTGATGGCTAGGGTGATGCAGTGAGGATCTGCTGCAGTAGCAACCACATAGGGAATCCGAATGATTCCCATCAACCCCACTCCATCCCCTTCTGATCCTCACCCCTCTACCTCTGACAACAACCGATTTGTTCTCTGTATGTATGGTGTTTTTTTTTTTTTTTTTCTGGTAGGTTTTTTTCTCTGGTTTCTTTTATTTTAGATTTCACATATAAAAAAGAAAACTGTTAAAATGACTGAAATACTCAAGGCAATCTACAGATTCAATGCAATCTCTACCAAATTACCAAAGGCATTTTTCACAAAACTAGAACAAATTTTTTTTTTAATTTGTATGGAGACACAAAAGACCCTGAAGAGCCAAAACAATCTTGAGAAAGGAGAATGGAACTAGAGTAATCAGGCACCCTGACTTAAGACTATACTACAAAGCTACAGTCATCCAAACAGTATAGTTGTGGCAGAAAAACACACACATAGATCAATGGAAAACAACAGAAAGTCCAAAAACAAACCCCACATACTCACAGTCAATTAATCTACCACAAAGGAGGCAAAAATATACAAGGGAGAAAAGACAGTGTTTTCAATAAGTGGTGCCGGGAAAACTGGACAGCTACATGTACAAGAATGAAATTAGAACATTTTCTAACACCATATACAAAAATAAACCCCAAATGGATTAAAGACTTAAATGTATTACCAGATCCTATAAAACTCTTAGAGGAAAATATAGGCAGAACACTCTTTGACATAAATCACGGCAATAATTATTTGGATCTGTCTCCTGGTTGCTTCCCTGGTGGTCTGTCTCCTAGAGTAATGTAAATAAACACAAAAATAAACAAATGGGACCTTATTAAAGTTAAAAGTTTTTGCACAGAAAAGGAAACCATAAACAAAATGAAAATACAACCCACCATGTGAGACAAAATGTTTGCAAGCAATGCTGCTGCTGCTACGTCACTTCAGTCATGTCTGACTCTATGAGACCCCATAGACGGCAGCCCACCAGGCTCCACTGTCCCTGGGATTCTCCAGGTAAAACACTGGAGTGGGTTGCCATTTCCTTCTCCAGTGCATGAAAGTGAAAGTGAAGTCGCTCAGTTGTGTCTGACTCTTCATGACCCCATGGACTGCAGCCTACCAGCCTCCTCTGTCCATGGGATTTTCCAGGCAAGAGTACTGGAGTGGGTTGCCATTGCCTTCTCTGGCAAATAATGCCACCAACAAGCAATTAATTTCCAAAATACATAAACAATCCATATATCTTGACATCAGAAAAACAAACAATGCAATTCAAAAAATGAGCAGAGGACCTAAATAGATACTTCTCCAAAGAAAACATACAGATGACCAACAGACACATGAAAAGATACTCAACATCACTAATAGAGAAATGCAAATGAAAACTACAATGAATAGCACCTCACACCAGTCAGAATGGTCATCAGTAAAAGGCCTATAAATAATAAATGCTGGAGAGGATGTGAAGAAAAGGGAACCCTCCTACAGCATTGGTGGGAATGTAAATTGGTACAGCCACAATGGAGAACAAAACTTTTAATTTCTATTTTGTTTAATAAACATTATTGAGCAATTATTATGTTCAGAGTGTTACAAATCATTTTTGCCTTTAAGGACTCACAATATATTTGGATTACACCACAGTTACAAGTACAGGAAAAAATAAAAGACAACACAGGGGAGAAGGTATCAAAAGCCAAATGAATACATCAGGACACATGTTCTAAAGCAATTAAGAGGAAGGAAAATCATGCTTCACAGAAGAAGAAAGGAGCTTCCTATTTGCCTTTAAATACAGTTAACTTTACCAGTGCTTTCTATGTAATGAGCATTGTGCAAAGCTCTCCAGCACTTTACTATCATGCGAGAAATGCAGAAAAACTGAGACTGGACATGAATTTTATAGCCAAATGTGAAGCAGCAAACCAGAAAAGCAGTGTATCAAGAGAATGATTTTCAAGTAACAAACCAGTAAACATAAAGATCAAAGAAAACCGTATACAAGAAAAGTTCAATATAGTAGACAGACACTGATCTAGTTATTAGAGGCCTTGGGGTTCAATCTGAACATCCACTTTTTGTTCAGATATGTCACATAGGAAAACTGTTTCACCTTACATTTCTCATTGCCCTTGTGTGTTAGTGGACTTGATAGCACTTAATGATTTTAGCTCTAAAATGCCACAGTTCAGTGGGAAATCACCAGCAGTTTTGATTGAGGAGAGGGATGTGAAAACAAAATGGCAAACATATAATCTCTATGTTGGAGGAGAGCATATGGAGGGAAAGAAAACAAGCAGTATAACATTGTAATATATCATGCTTCAAGAACTGTTTAGCTCATGACAGTGTGCTTTATTTATCAATATCATGTTAACACATGTTTTCTTCAATAGATAGTTTTTGATGCTATTTATGATATGAGAAATATAAAGTTCAGATTTTAGTTTGTCTTTTCAGTCTCATAACTTTGTATTTTTAAGCAAGTTGACCTTAGTTTTAATTGTGAAATATCTTTGTTCTGCTTTATAATAGCCTAGCCTACTTTCCACCCAATGGATACCTCCATTAGAATTTTAGATCATTGTAATTTTATAATTTTGCCTACTTAGCTTCTTTGAAGTCATCCTATACTTTTAAATACAATCCCATCTTTCCTATTTCTTAATTTTCCTAATGAATTTCATTTCTTTGAACTGAATTCTTTGTTTTAACTTTGTTCATTGCAGATAATAAAATACCATGTGTCTCATCATTTTATTAAAGACGCTTTATATTTAAAATCACCAAACAATCCTTCCCTGCTTATCATGATTCTGTGTAGCAAAAAAATTATTCCAGTTATTCCCTAGAAGAAGGTAGAACATTTTTTGAGTTCATAATCCAGTAAATATATAGAAATTTAAGCCCCACTTAAGTCACTTATGTTTTCTACTAGTGTTTATGCTGTTAAGTTGGTAAATAATGTGTCTTGTATTTCTACAAGCAGGGGTAAGTAACTTTTTCTTTTTTCTGTGAAGAACTAAATAGGAAATATTTCAGGTTTTACAAGCTATATGGTCTTCATTGCAATTACTTGATCCTGTCATTGTAGAATGAAAGCAGCCACAGACAATATATAGAATGGGTATGGGTGTAGGTACAATAAAAAACTTTATTTTAAAAAGGTGACAGGCTAGATTCAGTCTACAGTATGTATGCCCATCCCTTTTCTACAATGTCAAATATTATTTCCTGTTTTGAAACAAAATGGGAAAATGTTTATACTCATGAAATTTTTATATTATACATATGAAAACTGTATTATTAGTATAATTTAGGGCTCATAAGTCAGACATCCTTGCAAGACACTAAGTCATAGCATGACTTGAAAAAGATTTAATATTTTACACAATGACAGTTTTACTGTCTAAATGATCAAAATGATAAATATTGGTCCTTAGTTTTAGGAGTGAAAAAGAAAAAAAATTTTTTTCAGGAGTTGTAAGGCTGAAATTCCACAACTGATTTTGATTGCTTTTCTCGCTAGCATAAATGGGAATGGAGAAAGCTCTTGATCACTTACATGTATATTTTACAAGTCTGAATGCAGTGGTAGAAACAAACAGAGGTAGTATCTATATTGGTTAGATATCATTTTGAGGAAAAGGCAGAAGTACAGTAAAGCAAGTTCAAGTAAACAAAGAGATCATTATAAATATATAGGCGAATTGCACTGAACAGAAAACTGCAGAAACTATAACTGAGCCTCATGGGGAATAGAAAATCACCAAAATGCAATCTCTCAATTTCTCTCTGACTTTCTGACCATAGTTTTTCATCCATGTTTCTTTATTACATCTGTTCCACTGTCTTCTCTGAAGACTGCTCATATCTGGAAACCTTTTAATGTTTGTTCCTTCATAACTTTGACAAGTGCAAATTTTCTGGCTTGTTATATACTGACTCTGGATCTTACTTTACCAGATCTTTCTGTTTGGGTGTTCAGTGTCTCCCAGTTACAATAACTATTCCTTAATCAGAGGTTCTGATTGCCTACTGGTTGGCAATAGATTGCCTGGCTTTGAGTTAATTTCTCCCCATTCAAAAGAACTATAATTGGAAAGGGTAGGGTCATATGACTTGATGCCAAAATTGAAGCCATTCTAATTTAAATAAATTTCCTGAGTCGAAGCTGAGGGCAATGAAGGAAAGTAGACTGACATCTCTTCTATACCTTGAGGAATAAGATTCTTTCAGTTAGGGGAATTACTATTCTTGAAATTGTTTTGGTCACTAAGCTGTGTTGGACCCTTTAGCAACCCCATGGAATGTATGTAGCCCGACCGGTTCCTCTGTGCATGGGATTTCCCAGGCAACAGTACTGGAGTGGGTTGGTATTTCCTTCTACAGGGGATCTTCACGACCCAGGGATCAAACTCACATCTCCTGCCTTGCAGGCAGATACTTTACCACTGAGCAACCAGGGAAGCTCTATTCTTGAAACTAAAAGAAACCTAATAGTAGGGTTCATAAGAAAGATTCTTGATATTAGTCGATAGCTGAGAGGCCCATGTGCTGGATGGATAAGTACATGATCTCCAACTTTCCCAGAATGATCACAGACCTAGGGAGTGAGAAGGAAGTTGTGATCTAGGGTCAAAATCCTGATGTGAGAGGATGTTGAGGTGCTTAGTAGGTGTTCACAAGGAGTAGGATGTGGTCTGAGAA
Source organism: Oryx dammah (assembly GCF_014754425.2). Lineage (NCBI taxonomy): Eukaryota > Metazoa > Chordata > Mammalia > Artiodactyla > Bovidae > Oryx > Oryx dammah. The sequence continues at coordinate 108,239,927 of NW_024070207.1, read as the reverse complement.
GACAGCATAATAATGACAGGGAAATGACATTGAGGAACCTGTCAGGGACTTGAAAAAATAAGTAGCCCGCCCTTCAGTTTTAAGAAGGAGAGTGCCTGCGAGGAGAGCTGATTACATCCAAAGAATCTTCTAATCATAATAAAGTGGTTTCTGTCCTCCATAGCTCTTTTCCTTGCCATTGTGCATTTGGACAAACTATTTCATTTTCTGCCAATGCCTTTTGCAACTTGTTCTCATTACTACACACACCATGTATAAAATAGACAACAAAGGTCTACTGTATAACACAGGGAACTATATTCAATATACTGTAATAACCTTTATGGAACAGAATATGAAAAAGAATACATATATATAGGAAACTAATACAATCATTGTAAATCAATATACTTCAATATTTTAAACCCCTCAAATTTGGACAGAAATAGACATCAGAGGTTATAGACTATTTCTGTAAATCAAAGAACTATCCAAACTCTTTGGTGAGTCAAAGGAATAAAATAATGTTGAATTCTTACACTCTGTGCTCCCCAAATCAAGTTATTAAAATAGACGATCATTATTTTGTGTTTTAAAATTCAAGCAACAATTACAACAACTTAGAGGAAGACATATTGACTGAAGTTGACAAAACTGTTGAAGCTATTACTAACACGGAATTAACAGAATATTTTGGATGCTGACAAAAATTCTCAGAACCAGAATAAGGTCAAGAATTGAGGGTTAATTTTTGAATCCAAAGACCATGTCTTACTATTACATGACTTCTCCTTTGACAAAAAACAAAGCTCAGCTTCCCTTATTCTTGATGTGCTCTTCCACAAATTTCCTAGACCACAGACTTTGAAGTCTTCCCCCATCTCTCCAACTTCATTTTTTAATGGCTTTCTCTGCTTCATCCTATGGGGGGATTGATTCCAGGACACCCCTGGATACCAAAATCTGAATATGGTCAAGTCCCTTATGTAAAATGGCATAGTATTGCACATAATCTATGCTATTTTATATAAGGCATCATTCAAACCATCTCTAGATTACTTATAATACTTAATACCATTTAAATACTATGCAAATAGATGCTGGCACATTTTTGGAAGTTTCTGGATTTTTTTCCCCCAAAGATTTTCAATCCATGCTTGGCTGAATCTGCAGATACAGAGGGCTGGCTCTCCTTGGTTTTCCCAAACCCCGTGATTTATTTCTTTTTTTCTATCCTTGTTTTCTGAAGCAATATCATTGATGATTATGATTTCTTTTCTCTTGCATAGGCCAATAACTCATAAGTCTACTTTTGTATTTTTTAAATTGGAAGATAATTGCTTTACAATCTTGTGTTAGTCTCTGCCACACAACAATGTGAATCAGTCATAATTATGTAATCACTCATAATTATATATATACATAATTACATATATAGTTATAATATATATATATTTATATATATTATATATATAGACAAGCACACACACACACACATCCTCTCCCTCTTCAGCCACCCTCCTACCCACTCCCCATTAAGTGTATTTTGAGGTACAGTTTTGGTTCTGAATGCCAGAAATATTTAAGTTGTTATTTATTTTCTACCTTTACCCATTAAAACCAGAAGAGTACACTTGATACATTGACTACCAAACTCACATTTTCACTCTTATTCTTCTTGGGTTCTGTATCCTACTTATTGAACTCAACACTGTCCCTGACAATCAAGTCTGAACTCTCAAAGCAATTCTAGACTTCTTCAGTTCTTCCAGTCCCACAAGATTCTTGTCAGTTCCCCCTCCTTTAATAGCTGTCAAATTGTTTCCCTGTCTTTACACTTTAGTCACAACTGAGATCATCAATCATGTATCATCTCAAGCAGGGATGTCCAAAAGAAATATATTGCAAACCACATTCATAATTTTAAAAAATTCTGGTAGCCGCATTAAACAAATTAAAAAGAAAACCGATGAAATTACATTTGATAGTACATTTTAACTCAGTATACAAAAATATTATCATTTTCAAAATATAATCAGCATCAATGATTAGAAGGATATTTTACATCTTCTATTTAAATTATTTCACATCCAGTGTATATTTTACACTGCTCTGCACATAAACCTCAATTCTGACTGAGGCATTTCAAGTACTCAGTATGCAGATGTGGCTGCCGGGGACCATATGAACAGCATATGTTTAAGCATTGCTCCCACCCTCCAGGCCCATCCTCCACAATTCCACTTGTAACATGCAAATCTGATCTTTATACTTTTGTGTTTTATATATATTTATCTATGGCTTACAGGATAAAGTTCTTTTCTGTCTCCCATAATCCTCAATTTTCCCATATCTTTCTGTTCTTTCCTCATTTTTTAAGCCTGACTCACGACACCATTGAGTTTACCTGTCATCAATCTAGTGACATCATCTCTCTCTACAGTTCAAGTATTCTTGCTGTGCCCCTTCTCTAGGAAGTTTTATTTCCTTCCTCCTGTCTTTTAAGAACTTAAGTTCTTAGAACTTCTACTTACCTACTCATTTATAAAATTCTATTCTGTGAAGCCTTCCATGAACTCTGCCTGTACTCTTGTGCCAAACAACTTTCATTATGTTTCTCCATAGTACTTTAATCACTGATGAAAAAGACCACTTCTAATACTGCACAAAAATACTTTCTGCATTTGTCTTTTGACTAGGCTTTGATACCCTCGGGAACTGGGAGAGAGCCTTAGTTATCTTTGTACACCCAGGGTACACAACAGAAGATCAATACATCTGGTCAGAATAATGAAAAACTTTAATGACATTCTGAGAAATACCATACCAATTATGAAATAATAGTATTCATAGGTAGCCTGCAACCTACCAGTCTCTCAATTTGTATATTGCATACAGCTTCCACATTTCCAGGACACAATTCAGAATCACAGACTTTAAACTAAATGAGAATGAAAACATGGAGATTTATGGTGTCCCACCAGAATTCTGGAGCCTACTCTCATCTGCACACCCTCCAGAAATCACACACATGGTTACCGGTTAAAATATACACATGGACACACAGCTACGTTCTATCCAGACCTTGCTCTGGATATTCCCTACAAACTTTATCTTGTCTGACAGCAGCTGTTGAATACAGAAGCCTCCCACAATCTGTCTCAGAGTGGACACAGTCATATTAACTGTGGTTAGAGAGGGCAGTGTGGGTTTAGAATATGAATGACCACAATATGTAGGTCATCTTTTCAGGGATGGGTGATCAGGCAAGAGTGAGTGATATTCATCTAGGCATGTCTACACATTTAAAAATTCATACAGAGCCCCCATAAAGACTAGTTGCCAGGTGGAGAATTCAGCATGCATGAAGTCTGGGCATGATCCATATTGTCTCCACTGCTACAATGATATAATAAACAATCACAAAACTTTAGGGTCAAACAAATAGAAACATGAGTTCAGTTCAGGTATCTGCAGGGATAATCTGATCTGGACTGGACTCAGCATATCCTGAGAAGCTTATCTCTTGGTCTGTGATAAGCTGGGCCTCCCAGGTGGCTCAGTGGTAAAGAATCTGCCTGCCAATGCAGGAGACATGGGTTTGATCCCTGGGGTTAGGGAACTAGATCCTACCTGTTGCAACTAAAGATTCCACATGCTTCAACAAGGATCATGCATGCCACAATTAAGATGCAGCCAAATCAATAAATAAATATTGGGGAAAAAAGAAAGTTACTTATCTATTAAAAAAATAAAACAAAAATATTGGTCCATCAGCAATGCCCAGAGTGAATGTTCTTGTAAATCTTGGAATAGAGAGGAAATTCAGGCCCAGGTACCCACAGTGGAGAAGCCAGGGAAGAAGGTAAGCTGATGAAGCCCTCATTGTGAACAGTGGCTAAACTGTGCCATCAGTGTTGGTGGGATGTCTCACTCAACCTCCAACTACCTAATCTTATGACTTTCAGCTCTGCTTTAGTAAGCTATGGAAGCTTTCTCATGACACCTCTTGAGACCTCTGAAAAATACTAGCTACTTCTGAGATGAGGAAACATTCAGGTTTTCTGGATTTTGAAATAGTAATGGAATGTGCATCTGCTAAATGAAAACATAATGCATAAAACACTTCTGCAATTTTCAAAGGAGTGAGTCAGGAGAGAACATATTCAGACTCCAGAGTAATTCATCCTGAACTTGCCTTTGTGTGTTTTCCTTTGTAACAGTGCAGATTCTATGACTGAACATTAAGCGAACTTTCACTGACAGGATTCTCACTGGAAATGAGAACAACAAATGATGGGGTGGGGTGGGTCCCCCCTCCCCCCTCCCTCCTCCCCTACTTATGGTTATCAACAGGCAAACACTCTTGTGGTTCCCTTGACTGCTATGTTGATGGAGATGCTAATGATCTAAATCCAGAGATGCTTGGAAGTACAGTGCAAGTTAAAACATGTAACTAGAAATGAAAAAAATCAAGGGCTGTTTGACACACACATAGAGAACTCTTCTTATAATTAGAGAAAATTACTAATGTTAGGAGAGCAAAAGCAATTTTTTTTATTTTCTTGGTCCTCGAAAAACTAAATATAAATTGCAAACAGACATCAGCAGGTACACTAAATTTACAAGACATATAATTTCTCAAGAAGGGGCTAAGCCACTTCACAGCTATGCACCTCCTTAGCATTTCACATACACTTTTCAAAGTATACCCTAAATAAATCATTTTCTCCATATCATTTCAAGTAACATATTTTTTCCTGGATATAGACATTCATTCCATGTAGTAAAAAGAATAGAACAGAACCATGGTGTATGTCTACAAAATGAAAACAACTTTTCTCTATAAATATGTCCCCACTGGACCGCTTCACATGCGAGTCTAGGTTTTAAAATAAAATTTACATTTTAGCATTATAGTAGAAACATTAAACTGCCAAATAGGGATATAGTACAACTTCTATTTTACACTCTTATTTAAGCCTTGTCTTAGTTTAACTGGGTTATTTAATTTCCACAGATATTTTAAACTGTTTAAATCTGTTAAAAATTTTAAAAACTGTTTAAATCTACTTCCCAATATTATATCTAGTACACAGAATTCATGCAGTTCTTATACTAAGAAAATATTTAATAAGTTAGGCTTTAGTTGTCAGAGAAATGATCTGCAAATGGGAAGTTTTGTGAACTATATATATATATATATATATATACACACACACACACACACATTGTAATGGCCAGTTTTATATGTCAACTTGACTAGGATACAGTTATATATCTCTCCATCTTCCTTTCTTATAGAATAAAGCCTCTTTGTTTGTTTTATACCCATAATAAGGCAGGTGAGATTATTCTTAGAACAGTAAAGATTACTCCTCAAACTACACAGAATTGTTCCCCTCAAAGTGCACGGTCTGCATGGGAAGAGATTCATCTTTAAAAAATAATTGGAGTACACAAGGAAAAGGGAGAATTAGTACCAGGCAGGTCACCAACAGTATCTAGCAGATAACTTGGTTTCTTCTTTTTTTTATTATTTTAATTTTAATTATTCATTTTTGGCTCTGCTGGGGTCTTTGGACTTTTCTCTTGCTGCAGGGAGTGAAGGCTACTCTCTAGTGGAGGTACATGGGATTCTCATTGTAGTGGCTCCTCTTGCTGCAGAACATGGGCTCTAGGGTGCATAGGCTTCAGTAGTTATGGCATGTGGGCTCAGTAGTTGTGGCTCCTGGGCTCTGGAGCACAAGCTCAGTAGTTGTAGCACATGGGCTCAGTTGTTCCATGGCATGTGGGGTCTTCCCAGACCAGGATTCAAACTGCATTGGCAGGCAGATTCTTTACCACTGAGCCACCAGGAAAGCCCCAGTTATTGGTTGTTTGTTATGAGACTCCATGGAGTTTTGTAATCAAATATATACTCTCCTCAACTTTAATGTATGGTCTCCTCATTTCCTATAGGATAATTGCCCAGATTCCTACTATAAAATCCAGTCTTTTTCCACATATCCTTTGGTGATGCTAGATTATTCACTGCCCATCAAACTTGTTTAGTTTTCTGCCTCCAAAAATGTTTCTGTGAGACTGTCCTTTTCTCCTCTCTCTCTCTTTTTGCTCCTACCTTACCCCTTCTATTTAGAGACCTCCTGAGGGGCCAAATCAGAGGTCAACTATTTGGGGAAATACTACCTAAACCCCACAGATATATTTAAAGACAGTCTTATCTGTCTTCCCAGAACACTGTAAGTAGAACTTCATCAGTTTTAACCTTGACCTGTATTCCACTATTTGCATATCCATTCTTCCAACTAGATGTTAAGATGTTTATGCTACTTCCAAGTGGTGTAGACTTCAAGACAGCATCTTGCTCACAAGTGCTCCATAACCTGTGGTGATATTAAGAATTTAAATGCAGATTTACAGCAGAAGTTAAGTCAACTGTAGCCCAAGGGAAGATCACATATTTCCATAAGTAAAGTCTTATTGGAACACACTCATTCATTTATGTACTTTTGTTATGATGGAAACCATATGGTCTGCAAACCTAAATATATTTATTCTCTCTTTAGGGGAAAATTGTGCTGACATCTGGGGTTTGGAACAATTTTGGACTAGTACAGTCATGGGAATGAATAGTATTAACTTAGTCTAGGCAATACTTAATACACTGAGTGCCAAATGAATAAGTAATACATTGTGATGGCCAGTTTTATATGTCAACTTGACTAGGATACAGTGGCTAGGTAGTCAATCAAACACTTATGTCTGCAGTTATTTTGTAGCAATAATTAATATCAATCATAAGCTGATGTTAAGTAAAGGAGATTATGCTTGATATCTAGGTAGTCCTAATTCAATTTGTCAAAATACCTTATGAGAAGAGCCAAGATTTAAGGAAAAAAAAATGTCCAAGTGCCCTTTCCCAGGTGGCCTGTCCAACAGATTTGAGACTGAACTAGTAAGCACCATAACTGCATAAGCCAATTGCTTGCAATAAATCCCTTAATATGTATCTCCTATTGGTTATGTTTCTTTAGTTGAATCTTGATAGAGAATGCTTATTTTGTGAATTAAAGAAGTTAAAAGCTCACTCCAATAAAGGAGTTTCTTTTTCATATCAAGAATGATGTATCAAAACATGTTTAAACTTTTATACAGGAGGTTTGAGTGGTAGTATTATCAATATTGCCTTGGCCTGATAGAATTAGAAAGACAGTAAGATCTTTCACTTGGTCACTTATTTCAATCCATTATGCAAATCTCATTTCTTATATTTGCATGTGGGCAATGTTACCTTATTACTAACCAAAAATTATTTCAGTCTTAAAATCCTCTATATTTCCCCTAACTTTGGGACATCCAAAAGATATATTACTTTTCATTGGTGGCAAAAGTTACTCCTTATTTTATTAGTGCTGCCTGAATGTTCAGTTGAGGGGTCAAAAAGTCAAGCCAAATCAAAACAGGGAAAAAAGACAAAAACAAAAACTCATTTTTATTTTTGTAATCTTTCGTTTGGATACATCAGTATTGTACTGCCTTTCATGTGTAAAGAAGGACAGTCCTTTTGACTTTGCTTATCAAATAGCCTTCTTTTATCATTGAGGGCAAAGACCTGAAATATTGCTCTTTCAGGACTCTGCTTTGCAAATAAGTTCCCCTCATCCTCTGACTTTCCACAGAATTCAATATTCACACTATTCATAAAGCACTATTCTCTCCTGCCAGAATCCAAAATATAACACTACAGGGATATAGGCTGTAGTATTAGGCCAAGATCTATTGGACAAATCAAGAGACAGCATCTAAGCAGAAACATTTTGCATCTATTTTTCAGACAAAATAAATTTGAATCTATGGTTTTACTTTTAAAGAAGTGTGTCCAATGTGCTTAAAGTTAACTACATCATCCTTCATCTTATAAGAAAGATCATTGAACTAGCCAGCAAATTTCCTGGGACCTCAGCTTGATTTCTAAAATTATTGCCTGTAAGATTGGGCCAGTTCCTTAACATTCATGCATCTCATTCTCCTATGAATATATAAGAACAATGATAATTTTGTTTCTCTCCACACTGTTATTTTCTTTTAAAAAATTATTTATTTTAATTGGAGGCTAAATACCTTACAGTAGTGTAGTGGTTTTGCCATACATTGATATGAATCAGCCATGGGTGCACATGTGTTCCCCATCCTGAACCCCCCTCCCACCTTTCTCCCCATCCCATCCCTCTGGGTCATCCCAGTGCACCAGCCCTGAGTACCCTGTCTCATGCATTGAACCTGGACTGGCGATCTGTTTCACATATGGTAATATATGTTTCAATGCTATTCTCTCAAATCATCCCACCCTCTCCCTCTCCCACAGAGTCCAAAAGACTGTTCTATACATCTGTGTCTCTTTTGCTGTCTCACATATAGGGTTATCATTGCCATCTTTCTAAATTCCATATATATGCGTTAGTATACAGTGTTGGTGTTTTGGAGAAGGCAATGACAACCCACTCCAGTACTCTTGCCTGGAAAATCCCATGGATGGAGGAGCTTTTATTTTCTAAAATAAAAGAAACAATCAAGGTATGTTGCTTTGAGAAATGTAATGCAAAGATGATGTTATTTTGAGAGGCACTGTCACAGAACCTTTTGAGAATGTGATGAAAACTATGGTCATTTTTCTAAGAAAACTTCCCATATTAACATACACATAAGATTTTGCTCATGAGCAGTTTGTTCACAATCTACTAGAACCCTATCCTGCAACCAGTCCACAGAACCTTATTTAGAACTCTTCCTTAAAAGTGCTATGTTGATTTAATAGATATTATTTTTATACAAATATACAGCATTATAAGAAATCTGAAGTAAGTTACATATTTGTTTTTTGCATTATTATTAATTATATTTTTTGACAGATTTCTTTACCATATTATTCAAATGCTTTCAATCTCTTTCCCACCATTTAGCCTTTGGGTAGGTGATAAGTGAACTGTCCACTACAGCATAGTAAGTACCTGCTGCTGCTGTAAAACACTAGTCCAGGACAAAGGTGTCATATTAGAATACTCCTTTAAGCTTTACAAACCAAAAGGGAAGAGAAGAAACACACATCACACTGGATACAGATTCATAGTAGTCTTTAACATGCTTTTGTTTTGGGGAGCAAAACCATTTTCATTTGGAAGTAGCCAATCTACCATTGATTGTGTCAAGTCAAGGCCTTCTTCTGAGGACCATTAATTAATCACCATTAAGCCTACAACACATCCAACCTAAACTCTGTTGGTTTATTTGGATAACTGGGAACTCTTTCAAAATACAGACAGTTCAGATGAAAAAAAAAAAAAACGCATGTAACAAAGAATAAGGAAAAGCAATACTTCCTGTTATAGCTATATGGCCTGCAGTTAAACTTTTTTAACAGAGCTTCCCAAAATGATTAACATGAGCAAAATACTCCATGATATTCAGTTTGTCTGTGTTGAGTACCACTGAAACTGAGAGGACTTCAGTATAGATGCTCAATCCAGCAATCAACACACAGACACACACACTGTCATCTAGATAGTTTTGTAATAGGTTAGGTTGGGAGGCTCAGAAGAGGAGACTGGAAAAACAGGCAAAGGCAGAAAATGAACATCCATGTACCCATACAAAGGAACTTGGATTCTGCCCTGTAGGAATAGCTCTCCACTGAAGAGCTTTCAGAGTGGGTTGCCAGTTTCTTTTATTGGAGATAGTTTCAGGTGTACTACATAGTGATTTGACATTTACAAACATCTATCCTCAAAGTTATTAAAATATTGTTGACAATATTCTTTATGCTATGCATTACATAACATAGAGAAGTGTTTAGTTGTTCGGTCATGTCTGACTCTGTGAGACCCCATAGACAGTAGCCCGCAATGCTCCTCTATCCATGGGATTTCCCAGGCAAGAATACTGGAGTGAGTAGCTATTTCCTTCTCCAGGGGATCTTTCCAAGCCAGGGATCAAACTCAGGTCTCTTGCATAGCAGACAGATTCTTTACTATCTGAGCCACCAGGGAACCCTGTACATTACATACACATGACTTATATTACATCTGGAGGTTTATACCTCTTAATTCCCTGATCTACTGTGTCCTTATCCCCTTACTCTCTGAAAACTGCCCATTCATTCTCTATGAATCTGTTTTCATTTTGTTTAAGTTTTTTTTAATGCCACATATGATGATACAGCATTTGTCTTTTTCTGACTTATACTAGTTAACATAAAACCCTGTAGATTCACCCATGTTGTTGCAAATGACAAGATTTCTTTATGACTAACATTCCATTGCAAATATATACACACATACTCTACCCATTCCTTTATTGATAGACACTTAGGTTACTCCCCTATCTTGGATACCCTAAATAAATGCTAAATTAAATTTTAGGGTATATATATTTTCAAATTAGTGTTTTTATTTTCTTAAGATAAATACCCAAAGTGGAATCACTGATTCATATGGTAGTTTCATTTTGTTTTTGTTTTTTTAAAGAAACTCCATACTGGTTTCCATAGTGGCTATACCAATTTATAACCCCACCAACAGTGCACAAGGGTAGCATCTTTAGGATTTCCCTTTTATAGTATTATGTCATCTGTAGACAATAGACAGTTTTACTTCTTCCATTCAAATCTGGATTTTTTTTTTCTTTTCTGATTGCTGAGGTATCTCCCTTTTTAGTTTGTTTCCACCCCCTGCCCTGTTCACTTTAGCTAATTTCCACTACTTTGTCTTCTAGATCATCGATCTGCTGTTTCTATCTTCTGTGCATTCCTTCTAGTTTATTTTTAGATATTGTATTCTTCATCTCTGTTTGTATCTTTTTTATTTTCTAACTCTTTTAAAAACTTCTAACTTACCATCTTGTTCATACAATCTTCTCCCAATTTTTTTTCAACATCTTTATGATCATTATGTTAAGTTCTTTATCAGACAGATTGCTTATCTCTACTTCATTTAGCTCTTTGTGTGAGGTTATAGCTGATTCATTCATTTGGAACATATTCCTCTGTCTCATTGCTGTGCACAATTGTATGTAATTTTCAAAGTCAGATACTCTGAGGGCTTCTCTTCTTAGTGCAGGATCCTCAGGCTGGGGAGCCCAGTGTGGGGCTCAGACGCCTTGGGGATGACCTCTAAGGTTGTGATATTACTCCCATTCATAGGTCACAATCCCTGGGGTGTGAATCCCAACTATACTGTGCCTCCACTGTCCTACATGTCTTGTGTTCAGTTACAGAAAAGTTTTACTGCCAGTGTTCAGGTCATTTTCATAGACTCTGCTCTGTAAATAATTGTAATTTTGTTGGTGGGAGGAGGTGAGTGCTGGAATTTCCTTCTAATTCATCATATTGACCACCTCTCCTCATTTAGAATTCTCATGAAAAACATTTAAATTAGAAAAATGTGATAGAATGGATCCAGCCTCCTTCAGATCTTTGCCATGATTTAAATTCATTGGCTAAGTTTTGTACTCCTTACAATAGTGATGGTGAAGCAAACTGCTCTTACTGCTCAAGATAAATATATAGTAAAAATTTTCAATTTTCTAAATCCTATTTAAGATTTTGACCATAGCCCAACTTGTTACCATCCCCTAACTTATTTTCTCTTTCTTATTACATAAAATAGAAAAATGAAACAGGAAGTATCAGAAGATATCTTATTAATCATAAATCATGGTTTAGAAAGGAGAATGATTATTTATTTTATTATTTTTTATAATTCTATGAAATGGCCTATATCTTATAATTATATACAATACAATGAATATTTTGATATGGTAGTAGGCTTATGATGCCATATGAAGACAAGCCATGACTAACCTAGACAGCATATTCAAAAGCAGAGACATTCCTTTCCTGGCAAAGGTCGGTCTAGTAAAAGCTATGGTTTTTCCAGTAGTCATGTATGGATGTGAGAGTTGGACCATAAAGAAGGCTGAGCACTAAAGAACTGATGCTTTTGAACTGTGGTATTGGAGAAGACACTTGAGAATCCCTTGGACTGAAAGGAGATCAAACCAGTCAATCCTAAAGGAAATCAGTCCTGAATATTCATTGGAAGGGCTGATGCTGAAGTTGAAGGTCCAATACTTTGGCCACCTGATGTGAAGAGCTGACTCATTAGAAAAGACCCTGATGCTAGGAAAGATTGAAGGCAGGAGGAGAAGGGGACAACAGAGGACCAGATGGTTGGATGGCATCACCAACTAGATGGACATGAGTTTGAGCAAGCTCCAAGAGATGGTGAAGAACAGAGAAGCCTGGCGTGCTGCAGTCCACAGGGTAGCAAAGAGTCAGAGATGACTTAGCGACTGCACAGCAACAATTTAAATACTAATGCAAATTATTAGATAATATTACTAACTAAAACCACATATATCCCTCCCCCACTCTATTTGGACAGTTTTGAGCAAAGTACAGATATGTTTACAAGAAATGAAGTTCCTAAATGTTTATAGAATATCATGAATGGGGCATAATTTCTGATTCTTCTACTTCTATGGAGAGCAAAAATGCATGGTATAATGTTGAACTATGAAATTTGTTTTTATCTGATTCCCTAGCTTTTTTTTCTTTAAAAAAACAAAACAAAACAAAACTTTTTTGGTGACTGCTAATCACTTCTGAAAGATGCTTGGGAATTTTTAAGAAAATATAGCATAGCAGAAGCAGGCAGAGTTAACAATCCCAACAGGGCTAGTCGAAGTCCAACACTGAATACATTGAGGTCATGTTTAGCTGTAATGTTGTTGTATTAATATGCATAGAAATAGGTATTTCTGGATCCTGACATGAATTGTTCAACAATTACAGTGAGTACTAATGCTAAGCTGATTTTGAGAAGAAAGTATTTCATGTAACATCAAAGTTAAATCAGCTTTAAATTCTTCTAAGAATAAGACCTGAATATTACAAGTATTATTAGAGGAAAGCTTTCCCACAGTTCAGATTTATAAAAGCCTTATTGTGATCTGCTGCTGCTGCTAAGTCTCTTCAGTCGTGTCCGGCTCTGTGCGATCTCATAGACAGCAGCCCACCAGGCTCCCCTGTCCCTGGGATTCTCCAGGCAAGAACACTGGAGTGAATTGCCATTTCCTTCTCCAATGCATGAAAGTGAAAAGTGAAAGTGAATTCGCTCAGTTGCGTCCGACTCCTAGCGACCCCATGGACTGCAGCCCACCAGGCTCCTCCATCCATGGAATTTTCCAGGCAAGAGTACTGGAGTAGGTTGCCATTGCCTTCTCTGTATTGTGATATAAATTATCCTAATTATCTTTCTTAAAATGAACATATTTAAATATCATTTACTGACAAATTCCTCAATCATTTAACAAATTTTCATAGCTATTCTCTATAGACTAATTTCTCTATATCCTTCACTTAAACACTGGTAAAACAGGGAATTTTTATATTCCAAGCTTAAATATTTTAACAATAGCACAATTATTGGTAAAAATCTATAAATATAAAGGCCATATGTAATGAAGAGTTGATTGATCCAATTTCATGCAATTTGAGCAAAATGACTGAATTTTGACTTGACAGCTCATGCAGTCTAATATATTTAACTCTTCTTTATGATGGTTCTGTAGATGTTGCCTTTACAAATGAGATTAAAATTTTCTTTAAATATTTTACAAATAAGGGACAGATATAAATGCTGTGATGTCATACTCTGTAACTATGCTATTTTTCTCATTTAAAACATAGTCCTTCCACAGAGTAGGTAAGAAACTATCCACATGGTTTAAGCAGCTCTTTCATTCTTTAAAAGATCTCACTGACCAGCCCCTCAATCCTGAAATTTCATTAATAGAATCAGGAACCACTAATTCTTCTCCTTGTTTAAAGTACAGCTTAATCTACAGAAATTATGACCTTATTTATAAAATAATTTGGTAGACAGGTATTTTATTAGAGTAGGTTTTGTTAGTGGTAAAATAGAAAAAAATGTGACCTTCAGAGTTGAGAGAAATCTAGAAAAAATAATAAATGGGGAAATAAGTCACTGAAAAACATATTCTTAGGTTCACAAACTTGTCTGCAGCAAGTTAGTTTTGATACTTTAAAAATAATATGTATACATTGAGTATGAATGGTCTAGGTTAATAGGGATAAAGGTATGAAGCTGAAGACTATCAAACAACAAATATAAAGGTAGGTCTGATACATTTTTTGTGGCTATTGCAAGAAAGATTTTCCATTAAATATTAATGATAAAGACTTGGGGCATTAAGAGAGAAACATTTTTGATGACCAATATCTGGCCACACTTGACCTTTTGCAGGAACTAATTGCAGTAACCAAGGATTCACACATATTCAGTTGGGATAAAAAGTAGTTAATGTGATAATTCAACTGAACATACATGTCTTAATAATGGAGGTTACCCTCGACTTACCTACTTGTCAGCACTCTTGATAAAAAGACTCTACAATGTTCAATAACTAGAACTGAATTAAATGAGTAAACAAATGAGTGCTGAAATGAGTTCAGAGGAGAAACATTAACCTTGACTCTCATTTTCTTCAGAAATGTTATTTATATAAAAAGCAAAAAAAATAGATGCTATATAAGATTTATTATGTGCTTCAGCAAATTTTCCACTTTTCTTGCATTATTTGTCCTTAATTTACAAAAATATTTTTCATTAAACATATTTACTTTTTCTTGAATGGAGTCAAGTAGTTTAATAAAGACATCATTACCTCTGCATAGTCTCCAACTCCCACTGAGACAGAAAAAGTAAAATAAATTCCATGGCTATGAAACAAGTAGCTTAACTGAAGTACATTTATTTTGGTCTGCTTTCACAAGTAAAAGTTATTTCAGTTAACAGATGGGGAAAAGTCTGGAGGTCTTAAATGTAATACTACTCTAATAAACTCAACATAAGGTTCTTCTTTCTCTAACATAAAGCAACTTAATGCAAATGAGGATACACAGTAAATATTACTTAGCACTCATTATGAAGTGTTAAATCCATCATCACAGCAGGTGGTTCAGGACCTACAAGTTTAATCTACCAAGTAACATAACATGGGTGTATAAAAATGTGCTCCCTCAGAATCTAAAGTGTATTTCATTTGTTAAAACCTGTAATTTTAAAGCACTTTCTAACTGCCATCCTGTAAACAGAATGATTAAGATTAATTACAATTCTCTGAATTTTAAATAAGGAAATTTGATTATGTCCTGGTACCAGGACTGAAAGACCAGATTAACTTTATGCCCATAATTAGAAAGGACATTAAGAAACTTTACAAAACATGTTTCTGTTTGTAACTTTATCTTCCAATTTAATAATCACGACCTGATAAAATTCTTGTATATTTCTGTCCCAACTTGAAAAATGTTAACTTGTAAATCACAAATAGATCCACTAGTCAATTATTAAAATCAATAAATGATAAACTAATACTTTTAAAACTTGTATATAATAATTTTTTAAAGTCTAAATAACATTCAAATAATAAATGCTGTTTATTAATTGGTAATTACATTTCTCTGGTATATGTGTATCTGTGCACACACACCAGATAGATAGAGAATGAATGAATGAATGAATTAGAACAAACCTGCTCCCAATGACAGGAAATCAAGTCTTGAGCATATCAGTCTTCCTCTCATTAATGTTTATGGAAATGGAAACTATTTCAAATGAGTTTTTATACATAATTTTCAGAATGACCTCTATCTTGGCCTAAGTTACGTAGACAGATTGTTTTTCAGTTCTCCTTTGTTTATATCAATCGATTTAGCCACATTTTATCAATAGGTAGTTCAGTTGGTAAAGAATCTGCCTGCAATGCAAGAGACCTGAGTTTGATTCCTGGATTGGGAAGATACCCCTGGAGAAGGAAATGGCAATCCCCTCCAGTATTCTTGCCTGGAGAATCCCCATGGACAGAGGAACCTGGTGGGCTACGGTCTGTGGGGGTCACAAGGGGTAAACATGACTTAGCGACTAAACCACCACCATGAAAAGAAAATAAGTATTATGTAGAAAGTGAAGAGGAATTAAAAAGCCTCTTGATGAAAGTCAAAGAGGAGAGTGAAAAAGTTGGCTTAAAGCTCAACATTCAGAAAACAAAGATCATAGCATCTGGTCCCATCACTTCATGGCAAATAGATGGGGAAACAGTGGAAACAGTGTCAGACTTTAGTTTTTTGGGCTCCAAAATCACTGCAGATGGTGATTGCAGCCATGAAATTAAAAGATGCTTACTCCTTGGAAGGAAAGTTATGACCAACCTAGATAGCATATTCAAAAGCAGAGACATTACTTTGCCAACAAAGGTCATTCTAGTCAAGGCTATGGTTTTTCCAGTGGTCAGTATGGATGTGAGAGTTGGACTGTGAAGAAGGCTGAGCGCCGAAGAATTGATGCTTTTGTTTTTTTTTTTTTTTTTTAAATTTTACTTTACTATACTGTATTGGTTTTGCCATACATCAACATGAATCCACCACAGGTGTACACGTGTTCCCAATCCTGAACCCCCCTCCCACCTCCCTCCCAATACCATCTCTCTGGGTCATCCCAGTGCACCAGCCCCAAGCATCCTGTATCCTGCATCGAACCTAGACTGGCGATTCGTTTCTTATATGATATTATACATGTTTCAATGCCATTCTCCCAAACCATCCCAGAACTGTGGTGTTGGAGAAGACTCTTGAGAGTCCCTTGGACTCCAAGGAGATCCAACCAGTCCATTCTAAAGGAGATCAGCCCTGGGTGTTCTTTGGAAGGAATGATGCTGAAGCTGAAACTCCGATACTTTGGCCCCCTCATGCGAAGAGTTGACTCATTGGAAAAGACTCTGATGCTGGGAGGGATTGGGGGCAGGAGGAGAAGGGGACGACAGAGGGTGAGATGGCTGGATGGCACCACCAACTCAATGGACATGAGTTTGGGTAACCTCTGGGAGTTGGTGATGGACAGAGAGGCCTGGTGTGCTGTGATTCATGGGGTTGCAAAGAGTTGGATATGGCTGAGTGACTGAACTGAACTGAACTGAGCTGTGAACATGAAAGAAAGGGAAAAATGTAGTAACAGTAAAAGATTGAAGTCCCATTTCTGTGATCCTTGGTTTAAATTTAGAAGATATTCACGATCTAGATATTCCTTTGTGTTGATAGACTCTATGTCATCCTGATCACTTTGGGCTAAGGACTTAGGTGTGACGGCCTCGTTTTTGACTGATTGGTGGTCCTATTCATATGAGGTATTGAAAACTGTTGCAGCTCCTCATGTGAAAAACAAGGATGTGCCCAGACACATTTTGAAACCCTAAGAGTGGAAATCAACCTTCTCATGTTTCTGCTGTCCTCATCCATTGTGGCCTTGGGAGCAAAGTTTTCATTTCTCTCCCAATGTTGTTACATCAGAGATAGTAGCTCCTCTCCCATCAGTTAATTTCCTGCTTCTCCACCCAAATCAGAATCATATTCTATAGGACAATTCTAAAACAGAACTTGCCTCCTGGATTACCTTAATTCACTCCAATGATAGTCAGGAACATAATGAATTCAATTGGAATTAGATGATCTTGAAGCATATTTGAAAGTACGGATTTGTCTAATCTAACGTCACTACTTTTCACATAAACACATTAAGTCAGAGCATGCCAGACTGATGACCATTGCAAGTGTTCCATTAGCTCTCACCAATATTGCACCATATTAATAACTAGTTTAGTCACTATTAGTTGGATATTCTGTTAGACATATACAAAAGCATGCTAATGCTTTAATAATTCAACCACTACTTGAGTATGAAGTAAATAGGGTTTGTCACAGCTACCTGGAATGTGAAGTCAACTGTGCTGTCAATACTCAACCAAAATATCTAAATATTAAAGAATATTTTAATTTTGGTTTCCATATTATCATCAGGATCTTACATATTTATGCAAAAGTTATCCTATCAAAACTTAAATTACTGATTTATCTAATAGCCAACATGTGATCCAGAGTCCCTATAAACTGCTAGGTTTTCCATTATAAAGCATGTTTTATCAGCTTTACCAGTTTTATCAATGTTACCATCATTTGTGTGATAGAAAGCAAAAATGTTTAATAATATATGTTTCATTTATTAGCCCTATGAAACGAATGAGGCCAGCAAGGAAAAGTAAAACTTAAAACATAAGTAACATAATTAATAGTGATATAATTAATCAAACCACAAAAATGTTGAAAATAAATCTTCAGAATAGAACCAGATATTTTCACTGAAGATTTAGTAACTGTTTCAGATTTACAGGATGTTAAATTATCTGGGTCCTATAAAATTTAAAGTTTTTTATAGCATAATGTCCATCAATGGATACAAACTTCCAGTTTTAAGGTGATTAAGTTCCAAGAATATAATGTACAGTGTGATGATTATAATTAAAAATACATTGTATGCTTGAAATCTGCAGTGGGATATCTAGGTTTGTCACAGCTTTTCTTCAAGGAGTAAGCATCTTTTAATTTCATGGCTGTAGTCACCATCTGCAGTGATTTTGGGGCCCCCCAAAATAAAGTTTCTCAGTTTCCTTTGTTTACTCATCTATTTGCCATGATGTAATGGGACTGGATGCCATGATCCTTGTTTTTTGAATGTTGAGTTTTAAACCAAGTTTTTCAGTCTCCTCTTTCACTTTCACTTTCTGCCATAAGGATGGTGTCATCTGCATATCTGAGTTTATTGATATTTCTCCCGGCAATCTTGATTCTGGCTTGTGCTTCATCCAGCCTGGCATTTCGCATGATACACTCTTCATAGAAGTTAAATAAGCAGGGTGACAATATACAGCCTTGACGTACTCCTTTCCTAATTTGGAACCAGTCTGTTGTTCCATGTCCAGTTCTAACTGTTGCTTCTTGACCTGCACACAGATTTCTCAGGAGGCAGGTAAAGTGGTCTGGTATTCCCATCTCTTGAAGAATTTTCCACAATTTATTGTGATCTACACAGTCAAGGACTTTGGCATAATCTATATAGCAGAAGCAGATTTTTTTTTAATTCTCTTGCTTTTTCTATGATCCAAAGGATGTTGGCAACTTGATCACTGGTTCCTCTGCCTTTTCGAAATCCAGCTTGAACATCTGGAAATTCATGGTTCACGTACTGTTAAAGCCTGGCTTGGAGAATTTTGAGCATTACTTTGCTAGTGTGTGAGATGAGGGCAATTGTGCAATAGTTCGAACATTCTTTGGCACTGCCCTTCTTTGGGACTGGAATGAAAACTGGCCTTTTTAGAAAAGGTCAATACTATCAAGGTCATGAAAAACAAACAGTGAGAAACTGCCACAGACCATAGGAGCCTAAATAGTCATAAGAAATGCAGTGTGGAATCCTAGGCTGGATCCTGGAACAGAGAAAGGAGACTAGTGGCAAATCTACCAAATATAAGTTTAGACTTTGTAATTTGATTGCTGTAAGGTCCCAATGTTGGGTTTCTTGGTTTTGATAAATGTAACTTTAAAAAATTTTCTGTTTGAACTTCAGCTGCAGTAAATTCTGTTAATTCTATTTATCAGATTAGCAGGCTGTATGAGGCTACACTCTTGGTTTATTTCATCTTTTTTGTATGACTTGACATTGTCCATTTACCCTAATTTCTACTCTCACTTGCTACCTTCCATATAGCACCACCAAAGGTACTCAGTAAAATCTGATAAACATCCTAACATATGGATCCCTGAATAACTATTATTATTTGTGTGTTTTAATAATAATAAGATTATTATTTTGCATTGCTTATTGATTGTGTCACATTTTTAATATGTCCAATTTTATGATTTATTCTTGGGCACTAGTATAGCTAATTAATTATTCCTGGATTTTGCATAGTATTCGTTATTAGAGTTTTAAAATAATACACTTTTACTTGTCTTACTTTTCTATAATATCTATTAATTTTCTCACTGACTAACATACATATTTTCTAAAAGAATATGGTCCTCTACCAGTAATTTTTATAAGGATTTCATAAGAAAATCATTAGGAAACAAAATCCAGCAATGAAACATATTGAAAACAGAGTCCTGATGGTGATTCTTCAGTGTTCCTTTTGGGGACTGGGTGTTAATGCCTGTGTATTTCATCCAAAAACGGCCCTCACAGAAACTCTGATCTTTCACCAGTCACTTAATGTCACTAGACTGTTTTAATAAGATTTGTAGTTTAATTATATAATATCAAATTACATATTCTAAATTTCTAAGCTACTCTCAGTTGTTTAGAACAGCTACAAAATATAAATTTTATCTAATGGGGATTTATACATGAAGGGCATGGGATTTTCCTTATGCTCAAGCTGTTGAAATTACTGGTGCTCTTCCCCATAGGAATAGGCAAAGCACATTGGATTTCAGAGATAATCAAACCTGTAATCTATGCACTTAACTGTATTAACCTTGTTGAAAATGCTAAACACTAACATATAGAGAGTTAATCTCAGAAAAACAACATCTGCTAGCAACTGCTAAGTTTTTGAAACAAATATTTCTGAGAGTGATATAGGTAATCTTCTGTTTCTAAAAAGAAGCTTTCAGTTCAGTTCAGTCACTCAGTCCTGTCTGACTCTTTGCGACCCCATGAATCACAGCACGCCAGGCCTCCCTGTCCATCACCAACTCCCAGAGTTCACTCAAACTCACGTCCATTGAGTTGGTGATGCCATCCAGCCATCTCATCCTCGGTCGTCCCCTTCTCCTCTTGCCCCCAATCCCTCCCAGCATCAGAGTCTTTTCCAATGAATCAACTCTTCGCATGAGGGGGCCAAAGTACTGGAGTTTCAGCTTTAGCATCATTCCTTCCAAAGAACACCCAGGGCTGATTTCCTTTAGAATGGACTGGTTGGATCTCCTTGCAGTCCAAGGGACTCTCAAGAGTCTTCTCCAACACCACAGTTCAAAAACATCAATTCTTCAGCTCTCAGCGTTCTTCACAGTCCAACTCTCACATCCATACATGACCACTGGAAAAACCATAGCCTTGACTAGACGGAACTTTGTTGACAAAGTAATGTCTCTGCTTTTGAATATGCTATCTAGGTTGGTCATAACTTTCCTTCCAAGGAGTAAGCATCTTTTAATTTCATGGCTGCAATCACCATCTGCAGTGATTTTGGAGCTCCCCAAAATAAAGTCTGACACTGTTTCCACATCTATTTCCCATGAAGTGATGGGACCAGATGCCATGATCTTCATTTTCTGAATATTGAGCTTTAAATCAACTTTTTCACTCTCCTCTTTCACTTTCATCAAGAGGCTTTTTAGCTCCTCTTCACTTTCTGCCATAAGGGTGGTGTCATCTGCATATCTGAGGTTATTGATAATTCTCCTGGCAATCTTGATTCCAGCTTGTGTTTCTTCCAGCCCAGGATTTCTCATGATGTACTCTGCATATAAGTTAAATAAGCAGGGTGACAGTATACAGCCTTGATGTACTCCTTTTCCTATTTGGGATCAGTCTGTTGTTCCATGTCAGTTCTAACTGTTGCTTCCTGACCTGCATATAGGTTTCTCAAGAGGCAGTTCAGGTGGTCTGGTATTCCCATCTCTTTCAGAATTTTCCACAGTTTATTGTGATCCACACAGTCAAAGGCTTTGGCATAGTCAATAAAGCAGAAATAGATGTTTTTCTGGAACTCTCTTGCTTTTTTGATGATCCAGCAGATGTTGGCAATTTGATCTCTGGTTCCTCTGCCTCTTCTAAAACCAGCTTGAACATCTGGAAGTTCACGTTCACGTATTGCTGAAGCCTGGCTTGGAGAATTTTGAGCATTACTTTACTAGCGTGTGAGATGATTGCAATTGTGCTTTAGAGTAATGTAAATTGAGGATCAAATCACAATGCTCACACTTCAAAAACTTTTGACAAATTATTAAATAGCTGAGTATCCCGTCACATGTCAAGTGAGGGTAATGGAATTGTTTTATATACATAGTTACTTGTTTGCTGTTCAACTATATATCATGAATTGTTGGTAGGCAGGACTGAGATTTACCTTTCTTTTCATCCTTTTATTTGAGAATATCTACTAAGGCACTTAGTCCATGTTCTCTGAAAGCTGAAAATTATTAAGTCTTAATCCTAATGAATGTATTTTATGTCTTTATAAATGTACATTTAAAAAATTCAATGAATCTTACTGTACTGAGAATAAGAATTATTTGGCAGCAAGGCACTCAATAAACAAACACTATTTCCACATTCCCATTGCATACAGAAATGAATCATGAACAATGATCCAAACCTGAGTATTCTGTATCATTAACAAAGACTGTGAATAAAGCAGGTCATTACCTGTTCAGGCACTTGAACCTTTATTATACAAATATTTTACATCAGATACTGATCCAATCAGTGATCTATTATTTTGTTTGAACATTTGTAAATTTGCTTGTCTTCATGCAGATAAAAGCACCTTAGTGGTTAAATGTTTTTTCTCTTGGACATTTTTAAAACCTGTAGAGAAGACCTACAGCTTTTGCCCATAAGTAAGTAAAACTCATTATATGTTAATAAAATAAATTAATTTGACCTGTATAATTGCTATTGTTAAACTCTTTATCTTATCAAAGAGCACACATAGTTTAACAAATTATATGTGATCACATGTATCACCCTACTTATTTAACTTATATGCAGAGTACATCTTGCAAAATGCTGGGCTGGATGACTCACAAGCTGGAATCAAGACTGCTGGGAGAAATATCAATAATCTCAGATATGAAGATGATACCACCCTAATGGAAGAAAGCAAAGAGGAACTAAAGAGGCTTTTGATAAAGGTGAAAGAGCAAAGTGAAAAAGCTGGTTTGAAACTCAACGTTCAAGAAACTAACATCATGGCATCTGTTCCCATGACTTGACAGAAAATAGATGGGGAAACAATGGAAACAGAGACAGACTTTATTTTCTTGGGCTCCAAAATCACTGTGGACAGTGAATGCAGCTGTGAAATTAAAAGATGTTTGCTTCTTGAAAGAAAAGCTATGACAAACCTAGATACTATATTAAAAATCATAGACATCACTTTGCTGACAAATGCCTGCTGACAAACCATAGTCAAAGCTATGGTTTTTGCAGTAGTCACATACAGATGTGAGAGTTGGACCATAAAGAAGGCTGAGCACTGAAGCACTGACACTTTTGAACTATGGAGCTGGAGAAGACTCTTGAGAGTCACTTGGACAATAAATAGACCAAACCAGTCAATCTAAAGAAAATCAACCCTTAATATTCATTGAAGGGACTGATGCTGAAGCTGAAGCTCCAATACTTTGGCCACCTGATGCGAAGAGCTGACTCATTAGAAAAGACCATGATGCTGGGAAAGATTGAAGGCAGGAGGAGAAAGGGATGACAGAGGATGAGATGGTTGGATGGCATCACCGACTTGATGGACATGAGTTTGAGCAAGCTCCAGGAGTTGGTGAAGGACAGGGAAGCCTGACCTGCTGCAGTCCATAAGGTAGCAAAGAGTCAGACAGGACTGAGCAACTGAACAACAACAACAACAAGGGAAGCCTGGCATGCTGCAGTAAACCAACTATACTTCAATTAAATCAAGAAATAAAAGTTTTATAAAAGAACAAGGCAACTTCCAAAGTTAGTGATGGAAGGATGTGGCCACTGCCCTAGTGCTAAAAGCACAAATGTAAGAGATCGAAATAATTAAAACCTAGAAACATACAAGAGGGATCTCCTGGAAATGATACTCTGGTTCCTGAGAATAAGACACTAGTCCATTGCTGCTGGTGTCTCTGAATTAAGAGGAGGGGCCTTCTAGGCCTGTGACCTTGATATCTTAGAAAGGGCAACAGGAGGCTAGCACTGATATCTCAACTGCCAACTGCACTTATTTAGCTGTTGCTATTAGAAAAAAGCAATACTGCTGACTGGGGTGTAGAAGCATTTGGGGGGAAGCCAAAAAGGATTAAGTCCTCTGTCCTTGCCCCAGCCTCACAATCATTCTGAAGTGTCGTGTTCTCTTATTCTATGCAAAAACAATGAACCATTTCTCAATCTGATTGTGATGTATGACAAAAAGTGGATTGTATACAACAACCGGTGATGACCAGCTAAATAGTTGGACCAAGAAGTGGAAGCTCCAAAGCACTTCCCAAAGCCAAACCTGGGTGAAAAGAAAACAGATCACAGTCACTCTTTGGTAGTCTGCTGCCTGTCTGATCCACTACAGCTTTCTGAATCCCATGAAACCATTATGTTTGAGAAGTATGCTCACCAAATTGATGAGATGCATGGAAAACTGTAATGCCTGCAGCCAGTATTGATCAACAGAAAGGGTCCAGTTCTTCTCCACAACACCGACCACATGTCACACAACCAGCACTACATAAGTTGAACAAATTGGGCTATGAAGTTTTGCCTCATCCTCCATATTCATGAGACCTCTCGACAACTGACTACCACTTCTTCAATTATCTCTACAACTTTTTGCAGGGAAAATGCTTCCACAACCAGCAGGAGGTAGAAAATGTTTTCCAAGAGTTCATTGAATCCTGAAGCACAGATTAAATAAATAAACCAACTTATCTCTCACTGGCAAAAATATATTGATTGTAATGGCTATTTTGAAAAATAAGGATGTGTTTGAGCCTAGTTATAATAATTCAAAATTTACAGTCCAAAACCACAATTACATTTGTACCAGCCTAATAGTTCAGTGAAAGATTCCATGCTAACACTGATGTTCAGTTTTTATATTTGAGTTGTTTATTAACAATATACAGAAAAAAGATTTTAATGAAGTGCTAATTATTTGAAGTTATAAAATTTAAATTAACAGAATCATTGACCAGAAGCTTTTCTTATTATCCTTCTTCAGACACCCTGCACTCCTCAATGGTACTTAAAAATGTTTTCAGAGTTTATTTTGTAAACTTTTAGAATAACAAAATATAATCCCACTTTATTCTCTTCAACTCTAAGTACAGGTTGCCTGAAAGGAATTTCTCATGAATAAGAGTTTGTAAAACACTCAGCATAGAATCCTGCAATGGTAATGCCAGAGGATTTATCCTACATAAACTTTATTTACAAGGAAAGAAAGCAAAAATGAATTACACCCTCTAGAATCACTTCACTCTCCAAATCTATGCTACTGTAAAGAGAAGATTTTACCAGGGCTTCTATGGGTACTGCAGGCCTCTGACCAGTGCATAGATTAGGAAAATAAATGGTCAGAGCTTATCTCAAGGAAATTGTCATTAACTAATACTGATACCTTAATAATGCCAGAGATGTAATTATAGTTTAATTTGGAATTGAATTTCAAGCTGTTCATCTGTAAAGAATGAGGTTTTATCAAGCAATATTAGAATTCCAAAACCTTATTTGTATTTGTATCCAAATCAATAAAAATTGATTTCAACTTATTGAGACTTTACTGTTAGATACCTGTTTTGAGATTATTAGCTAGAGATGAATATAATTGGAAAGTAACACAGGTAGTATTAAATGAGTGTACAATTGGCTTTAATGATTCAGATTAATGTACATTCAGTGCAAAAATATTATTTATATCATGCAAGCTTCATTTTTTTTGGCTTGTATGTTCTTCATATACAGCCAGATGCATAATTTGAAATTGCCCTGCTGTATCCAAGAACAACCTAGTTGTTATAAGCAGACATAATACCTAATCTATACCCATATACAAGGCACAAATATTTTAGCTTAATAATACACATAATAGATACTATTTATTAATTAATGTACATTAGACACTTGCTAGTGGCCTTTACTCATATTATTGCATTTAATCCTCACAACAACATATAAATCAATGATGTAGATTATCCATTATAATCAGTCAATGATGTAGATTATCCTCACAGTCAACGTAGATTATCCATTATCCCCAATTATACAGATGAGAAAATTTGAGCTTATAAAGCTTGGATATCCTGCCTAAAATGTATGCAGCTTTAAAAGAAATGAGGAAAAACTGAGAAGTCTATTGAAATAGATTATGTGATGTGAATCAATGTGTTACACTGCAGAGTGTGAGTGTATATAAACCAATGTTTTGATCTAACATCATTATAAAGTGAAAAAGTGAAGTTGCTCAGTTGTGTCCCACTCTTTGCAACCCAATGGACTGTAGCCTCCCAGGCTCCTCCATCCATAGGATTTTCCAGGCAAAGATACTGGAGTGGGTTGCCATTTCCTTCTCTAGGGGATCTTCCTAAACCAGGGATTGAACCCAGGTCTTCCATGTTGTGGACAGATGCTTTACCATCTGAGCCACGAGGGAAGCCCATACCTAATGTCATTATGAGCATTATCAAATTTCACTATCATCTATTGTATGCAGAATAATGAATCCCCAACAAGGTCCACATCCTAATCCCCAGAACTTGTGAATACATTAGGTGACAGCATAAGGGGGAACTAAATTTGAAAATGGCAGATTGCTTTTCAGGTGACTTTGAGATGGGAGATTGTCCTAGATTATTTTAGTGAGTTTGATATAATCACATGGATCCTTTTAAGTGGCAGAGGAAGGCAGTATAGTGAGAACCAGAAGAATAACAATGTGAGATATACTTTGCCAAATGTTTCTGTCTGTAATAGTAGAGGAAGAGGAAGGCCATGTATGAATCAAGGAATGTGGATGACCTCCAGAGGCTGGTAAGGGCAGGGCATGGATTTTCTCCTAGAAACTCCAGAATTGGAGTTTGGCACCTTAACTTTAGCCCAATGAGACATATTTTAAGGTTTATGAACTGCCCAATGGTGAGGTAGTAAATCTGTGCTGCTTGAAGCAAATACACTAGTGGGAATTTCCTACAGCAGCAGTAAGAAACAAATTTGTGTTGTTGAGTTGTTAAGTCGTTTCCAGTTCTTTGTGATCCCAAGGACTGTAGCTCACCAGGCTCCTCTGTCCATGTAATTCTCCAGGCAAGAATACTGGAGTGGGTAGCCATTCCCTTCTCCAGGGGATCTTCCTGAACCAGGGATGGAACACACGTCTCCTAAATTGGCAGGTGGGTTCTTTACCACTGAGCCACCTGTGAAGCCCATCAGTTCAGTTCACTTCAGTTACCAACTTATGTCCGACTCTTTGCAGCCCCATGGGCTGCAGCACACCAGGCTTCCCTGTCCAACACCAACTCCCGGAGCTTGCTCAAACTCACATCCATCAAGTCGGTGAGGCCATCCAACCATCTCATCCTCTGTCGTTCTCTTCTCCTCCCGTCTTCAGTCATTCCCAGCAGCACGGTCGTTTCCAAGGAGTCAGTTCTTCGCATCAGGTGGCTAAAGTATTGGAGTTTCAGCTTCAGCATCAGTCCTTCCAATGAATTTTCAGGACCAATGTCCTTTAGGACTGACTGGTTTGATCTCCTTGCAGTCTAAGGCACTATGAAGAGTCTTCTCCAACACCACAGTTCAAAAAGCATCAATTATTGGTGCTCTGCTTTCTTTACAGTCCAACTCGCACATCCAAACATGACTACTGGAAAAACCATAGCTTTTCTAGATGGACCTTTGTTGGCAAAGTAATGTCTCAGCTTTTTAATATGCTGTCTAGGTTGGTCATAGCTTTTCTTCCAAGGAGCAAGTGTCTTTTAATTTCATGGCTGCAGTCATCATCTGCAGTGATTTTGGAGCCCAAGAAAATAAAATTTCTCACTCCTTCCATTGTTTCCCCATCTATTATTTGCCATGAAGTGATGGGACTGGATGCCATGATCTTTGTTTTTTGAATGTTGAGTTTCAAGCCAGCTTCATCACTCTCTTCTTTCACTTTCATCAAGAGGGTCTTCAGTTCCTCTTCACTTTCTGCCATAAGGGTGGTGTCATCTGCATATCTGAGATTATTGGTATTTCTCCCAGCGATCTTGATTCCAGCTTGTGCTTCATCCAGCCTGGTATTTCACATGATGTACTCTGCATAGAAGTTAAATAAGCAGGGTGACAATATACAGCCTTGACGCACTCCTTTCCCAATTTAGAACCAGTCTGTTGTTCCATGTCTGATTCTAACTGTTGCTTCTTGACCTGCATACAGATTTCTCAGGAGGCAGGTGAGGTGGTCTGGTATTCCCATCTCTTTCAGAATTTTCCACAGTTTATTGTGATCCACACAGTCAAAGGCTTTGGCATAGTCAATAAAGCAGAAATAGATGTTTTTCTGGAACTCTCTTGCTTTTTCCATGATCCAACGGATGTTGGCAATTTGATCTCTGGTTCCTCTGCCATTTCTAAAACAAGCTTGAACATCTGAAAGTTCACGGTTCACATACTCTTAAAGCCTGGCTTGGAGAATTTTGAGCATTACTTTGCTAGCGTGTAAGATGATTGCATTTGTGCAGTAGTTTGAACATTCTTTGGCATTGCCCTTCTTTGGGATTGAAATGAAAACTGGCCTTTTCCAGTCCTGTGGCCACTGCTGAGTTTTCCAAATTTCCTGACATATTGAGTGCACCAGTTTCAGAGCATCATCTCATAAACCATCTCAAAAGGTGACAACATGGAGCTGAAAAGTATTCAAAGGAAAAGTGTTCTAATTTCATTTCAGTGCTATCTTTTAAAGAAGTAGAATACTTTATACTAGTGAAAATGCATCTTGCTTTTTTACGTAGTTGGCAAAATATTTATCCAAATAGAATCTAACACTTTGGCAGAGGTGTCACTGAGAAATAAGACATACAAACAAATGTTCTGTTTTTTGCTTATCATCTAGCAATTATGTTACACTATTCATGCAAATTGGGTAAAATAGTCTTTTGAAAATTTCCTTTAAAAGTTACAAATATTAACATGTATTTTCATTACCCAATCAATGGTAGGATTTTATTTAAAACATTTTGAATTCTAAGGAACAATTGCGAATTTTTTTTGGCCAGATATTGTGATAATGCTCCATAATAAAATACCCCCAAAGTCAGTGGCTTACTACAAAACTTTCTCCTTTTTCTACCTAAGCATTAGTGTATGCCATTCTATTTCAAGCTGCAGGTCATCTGTGGTTCATTTCAAGAACTCTGCTTCAGCCTCCAAGTGGAGTGAAGGGTTTTTTCTATGGGTCTCATTATGAACCCAGCATAAAGGGGCAATGGCTACTAGGGAAAATTTTTTCTCATGCTTGTAGTTAAGCTCCCAGATGGCTAAGCAGAAACTTCTGAAGTTTCTTGACTTGGAATTCATAGTTTCTTCTACCACATTTACATGGTTCCAATCAAGTCAATTTCCCATGCCAAAAATCAATGGGCAGGAAGTCTACTCATTCCGTGATGTAGAGACAGGGTGGGTAATGACTATTAGCTGAATGATGATACAATGTATAATACCCAATATTAATAAAAATGAATTTGTCTAAAGTACTAATTATTTTTGTGCTTCCTGAGGTATTGATATTAATTATACCATCACCTAATTATTCAGTGGCAAATGTATATTCCACAATAAAGAGCCCTAATATTAAAGTAAGCCAAATTTTTATTTTCTGTGAATTATACTCAAAATTATACTTAGAGACCTCAGTAAAGCACCCCATGTAGTTTATTAGCTTGAGGGAGAACTATTATAGGTGAAAAATGAAAATGGCCATTTAGTCTAGACCTGGAGACGAAATACACTTTTTCAAGAAATTGCTTTTTAAAACAGAGTCCTGAGTATTTAATATAATGGCCAATTGTAGTCTTTGACACAAGAGGAAGGTCTTAATTGTCTCTTTGAACTGTAAGGGAGTTTTGTTGGAATTCAGCAAATAGTTTCTTTTCTATCTAGGTACCAAAGGGATCTATTTTAAGAAGTTATATTTAGTGCTTTTAAATGTACATTAGACTGGTCAGAAATGTTCTTTGTAGTCTAAACTTAGCCACACAGTTAACTGTTTCATAATGCTCTCCAGCTAACTGGAAAAAATTACAGTGTTACTCATCAGTAATAATAAGCCTTAAATATCACTCTCTGGGATCTAGTCCAATGGCACTCTCAATATACAATAATACTTGTGTGCTTAAAATTTTATTATATCCTAAGTATAGACGAAAACAAAAGCATTTTATTGTTTCTTTTGTCTTTCATCAAGTTCAGTTAATTTCCTTAGAAAGTGCACCTATTTTAAGTCAACTTCTTATATCATTTTTAAACATGATAGTCCCATTTAATCAAAAGAATATTAAATATGATATAATAAGACATATGCCCTCATAAGTTAATGGGTAATTTATAGTTGAAAACTAACTCATCTGTTTGTTCTACTTTATCCATTAAGAAGGAAAAATTTAAAAAAATAATAAAAAATAAAAAAAAATTTTAAAGAAGGAAAAATAAGTCAATATAATGTCCACTATACAAAAGTTTAAGGAATTTTTCAAATTCACATTGTACAGATTTTCTTATTTATTGTATTTTATGTGGATACCCTTTTCTTATGAAACCTGACAACTGCCTAGCCCTAAACTTTTGGCTTTGGTGCTCTTCCTTGGTTTATTTCAACCATAATGTGAGAAGTCCCCTTGACAGCCATATTTGGCCCCTGCATTTGGCCCCTGGTTGAAATAAACTTTCCATCTCACTTTAGGGGAGCAGGACCAAAGAACATGAAAGGTGCAATTAAGTGATTGTATTAGATGCATGCGCATTATTTTAACTGATTTTCTTTACTACAGACATTCCAACATTTTTCTAGAATTACAAGAAAACTGAACCACCATTCAACAATACTTTCCTCCTTTCTTTTGTGCAATGCTATTTTATCCTGTTCCAGTTTATTTAATCAAAATTATCCAGCAGGGACACTGATTTTTAGTGGATTCTCATCCTTAATACAGCAGTTTTCCTGTCCTGGTTCTCTTCTTTTGATATATTTATCATGAGTAACCAAAATAAATTCCAAACCTCAACCACCAAAACTTTATGCTAATTCCTAATTCAAAACTATCTCCTAAATTTTCTCAGACTCTCTTCTACCTACCCATCTAACCATTAGGTTACAAAATCCACAGACACTACAGCTGAACATTCCCCAATTTGAGCTTTTCTCTCTTCTTCCATTTGTCCTAATTTCACTTAATACTGTCACTCTCTACCTAATAACTCAAGTCAAAGGTTTTGACTCACTCTAGATACCTTATTTTTCTCATGCCCTACACATTTCCACAGAAAGGTCTTTGATGAGTTTTTCCATTTGCTCCATCCTCATAATCTTACTTTCACTATTTTACTTTAGATTACCAAGGAACTTACTGAAATGTGCTATTGTTGCTTCAGTTATATAGTCATCTGCTTGCTGTCGCTTTCAGTCTTGCAGTGGTAAGAGTTGGTCAGTTCACTTCAATCACTCAGCCGAGTCTGACTCTTTGCAAGCCCATGGGCTGCAAAATGCCAGGCTTCCATGTCCTACACCAACTCCTGGAGCTTGCTCAAACTGATTGTCCATCGAGTCAGTGATGCTATCCAACTATCTAATCCTCTGTTGTCCCCTTCTCCTCCCACCTTTGATCTTTCCCAGCATCAGGGTCTTTCCCAGTGAGTCAGTTCTTCACATCAGGTGGCCAAAGTATTGGAGTTTCAGCTTCAACATCATTCCTTCCAATGAATATTCAGGACTGATTTCCTTTAGGATGGACTGGTTGGATTGCCTTGCAGTCTAAGGCACTCTCAAGAGTCTTCTCCATCACCATAGTTCAAAAGCATCAATTCTTCAGCAGCCAGCTTTCTTTACATTCCAACTCTCACATCCCTACATGACTACTGGAAAAACAATAGCTTTGACTAGACAGACCTTTGTTGGCAAAGTAATGTCTACATTTTAATATACTGTCTAGTTTGGTCATAATTTTTCTTCCAAGGAGCAAGCATCCTAATTTCCTGGCTGTAGTCACCATCTGCAGTGATTTTGGAGCCCAAGAAAATAAAGTTTCTCACTCTTTCCATTGTTTCCCCATCATTTGCCATGAAGTGATGGGATGGGATGCCATGATCTTCATTTTTTGAATGTTGAGTTTTAAGCCAACATTTTCACTCTCCTCTTTCACTTTCATGAAGAGGCTCTTCAGTTCTTTGCTTTCTGTCATAAAGATGGTGTCATCTGTGTATGTGAGGTTATTGATATTTCTCCCAGCAATCTTGATTCCAGCTTGTGCTTCATCCAGCCCGGCATTTCATGTGATGTACTCTGCATATAAGTTAAATAAGCAGGGTGACAATATACAGCCTTGACGTACTCCTTTCCCGATTTGGAACAGTCTGTTGTTCCATGTCTGGTTCTAACTGTTATTTCTTAACCTGCGTACAGATTTCTCAGGAGGCAGGTAAGGCGGTCTTGTATTCCCATCTCTTTCAGAATTTTCCACAGTTTATTGTGATCCACACAGTCAAAGGCTTTGGCACAGTCAATAAAGCAGAAATACATGTTTTTCTTGAACTCTCTTGCTTTTTCAATGATCAATGGATATTGGCAACTTGATCTCTGGTTTCTCTGCCTTTTCGAAATCCAGCTTGAACATCTAGAAGTTCACGGTTCACATCCTGTTGAAACCTGGCTTAGAGAATTTCGAGCATTACTTTGCTAGTGTGTGAGATGTGTGCAATTGTATGGTAGTATGAACATTCTTTGGCATTGCCTTTCTTTGGGACTGGAATGAAAACTGACCTTTTCTAGGCTTGTGGCCACTGCTGAGTTTTCCAAATTTGCTAGCATATTGAGTGCAGCACTTTCATAGCATTGTCTTTTAGGATTTGAAATAGCTCAGCTGGAATTCCATCACCTCCACTAGGTTTGTTTGCAGTGATGCTTCGTAAGGCCCACTTGACTTCACACTCCAGGATGTCTGGCTCTAGGTAAGTGATCACACCATCATGGTTATCTGGGTCATGAAGATCATTTTTGTATAGTTTTTTTCTGTATATTCTTGTGACCTCTCCTTAATGTCTTCAGCTTCTGTTAGGTCCATACTTTTTCTGTCCTTTATTGTGAATGAACATCTTTGCATGAAATGTTCCCTTGGTATCTCTAATTTTCTTGAAGAGATCTCTAGTCTTTCCCATTCTATTGTTTTCCTCTATTTCTTTGCATTGATCACTGAGGAAGGCTTTCTTATCTCTCCTTGGTCTTCTGTGGAATTCTGCATTCAGATGGATATATCTTTCCTTTTCTCCTTTGCCTTTAGCTTGTCTTCATTTATCGGCTATTTGTAAGGCCTCCTCAGACAACCCTTTTGCCCTTTGCACTTCTTTTTCTTGAGGATGGTCTTGATCCCTGCCTCCTGTACAATGTCACGAACCCCCATCCATAGTTCTTCAGGCACTCTTGTCAATCAGATCAAATCCCTTGAATTTATTTGTCAGTTCCATGCATAATCTTAAGGGATTTGACCTAAATCAAATATATGCTATATATTTGAGTGTGTGTTTATGTGTGTATAGCATATAAGCGTATACTAATATACCCCTATATGGTAGGTCAGACAGGTATATATTAGCAATTATATGTGATTCTAAGTACGTGCTCAAGAAATGCTAACTTTATCAATATCCTCATTATTGTTTTTCACATGAATTACTATAAAACATCCTGTACTTGTTCCTAACTCTACTGTTAGCTTCCATATGTTCCTTAAGTACACCAAATTATTTGGTTCATTAGAAGTTCATGGAGTTCTCTCTGCTCATCATACAGAGTCACCAGGCTGGTTTTCTCTCTTCTTTCATGTGTCCTTTTCAATGTGACTTCCACAGAAAGGCCTTCACTGACCAACTCTTCTGGTAGGTCCCACCTGGTCTTTTGATCCTCAGAGATCCCTATATGAGCTTGGCACAAATGTCATATTTTATAATAATTAATATTTGTTACTTTTCATCTGCTTCTCCTTATCCACTTATCTGTAAAATTAAAGATTTTGTCTTATACACTCATCCTTGTAAAATCAGCCTCTATGACAGTGCCTGCCTCTCAAAAAGTATTAATAGCTGCTGAAAGTGTAGTGAATAGTTGAATAGAAAATAAGAGAAGAGTAATGGAAATATAGGTATAATATATCCCTGTGACCTTAAATTTTTTTCATTGTAAACCCCTAGGTTCCAAAATGAAAATAAAAACCCTAGATCCAAGCCATATTTGCCTTTTTAACATACTCTGACAAACTTTCTTCTTTCCTCATAACAAACTATAGCATAAATCACTTGACTTATCAGACAACGTTTCCTGTATCCTTACTATTTTCTGAATCTGGTATGACTACCCTCTTTTCTTAGCCAAGTTATTATTATCTTTAAGGACTCAGTGTCAAGTACCTTCTCTTCAAAGCTGTGCAATGGATTTCTCAGTCTGATCTGTGTATCCTTCATCTTTGTTAACTTAATCACGTGGTACCAATTTTAGCTCTAGTCACAAATACACTGTATTATTTACTTACACATCGTTCCTACTATACTAAGTTCTGTAAAGCCTAGGGAGCATCCTTTAGCTGTAAGTGAGCCTCTATTTATGGCATAGTGTATAGTAAAAAGTTGGTAATACTTATGTAACATTATTATCCATCCCATATATCATCTAGGCTTTACATTTGGGGCTTAGGCACTCAGAGCTAGTCACAGACCTATTATCTGTTCTCTTCCCACATAGAACAAGAGGAGATGGGTTATGACCAGCTTGTCTTATAAACATACTTAAGATCTAGGTTTTTTTTTTTATTCTAAATAAACAACAAGCATGGTTAGCTGGAGAGAGGGGGTAAAGTGAGTACTATCCCCTTTGTGAAATTAACAGTATATAAAATGCAGGAGTCAAAAACTCTCAAAATTTCATGTTAATCCAAAAGCAAAATATATAACAGCTCATTAGAAAGTGGACACCTGACAACTTCCATCTCTTCCTGATGCTTACCTGTATCCTTTGGAAGGCAGCTATGCTAACCACTATACCCCAACATCTCGGCTTACCTGTATCCTTTGAATTGTTAGTAGAATCGGTGCTGGGTAAGATACATTATTTGTGTGAGCCTGATTTAATAATTAAACTCCTTGCAGTAATTCACATAGTACACCTGAGAAAGGAAACTGCAGACGGGAGAACCACTGTGTCATATTAAACAAAATGTCTACTTTGAGAACCTAATTATATAATAAGATAAAGGTAGAGTGAGATTGGAGGACTTTCCCAGCATACAGGTGGCAGAAAGAATATGAAAGATAGTGTGTTCATGGAGAGGAGAAACCTTGGGTAGTAGTATTGTTACTAGACTCTAAGACCTTTTTCCTCTGCTTGAATCAATGACACTCGAATCTGCAAATGACAAAGATCTAAATCAAATGATACGAGTACTAAAGATAATCATTGGCTTAGGTATCTAGAAAGTGTAATTGCATTAGTTTAAGTTTCTATTACTGCTTTCAGCTCTCCATCCTAACAGAGGTGGCCTAATTCTAAGGCTTCTGCAAATGGAAAGACAAGAACTGAAGCTCTTTGAGGTTTTCCTCATTCTTCTGGTCTGCAATACAAGTTCTGTGGCAAAGCTCACAGAGGGCTCTGACTGGCTAACTTTGAGTTGTGATTTTATTCCCAAATCAGTCATTTTACTTGTGAGAATGGGATGTTCTAAATGGCTAGGACTAGATTGTGTGACCTCCCCTGGCTTTGGGGGTCAGCTGGGAAACTACAGAATCACCCAGAGTGAGAATAGGAGATTCATGGCCCCCCAAAGAAATTCTCAAAAGATTAAAGCACTCTTTTAGCTAATCTGCCAATTCCAGATGTCTCAATGCTTGTCAAAGATACATTTCAGAAACAAAGAGGAGAAGGCTAGTATATACATGTATAACCTGAGTATGCAGGAATAGTGTTTTCTGTTTCCCTTTATAACTTTTAAAGAGTAAAAGTTACAGTTGAGAGAACTGTATGCTTTTCTCTATCTCCCTTCCCTCTTTTTCCCTCCCCTTTCTCTCCTTTCAAGTAATATCTTGTTTGAGATAATTCAATATGAATTTCAGACTCTTACACTATACCTATATGGGAAAATAGATGAAAGAGATGAGGGGAAAAAATAGGGTTAAGTAAGATTAGTTTCCTCTTTTTTTTTAAAATGCTTTAATATCCTAAACATTTCCTAATGAAGATAATGTATTCTGGGTTCTAAGCATTCCATTAGACCAGTCAAAGAGGCAAACTACTAGTTACATGATCCAGAATATATGTAACAGGATGAAGTCAAACCGTTTCTCTAAAGAAACACAGCTATTTCTAAGACCAGAGAGCTATTTCTTTCAAGAGTCCTTATAGAAAAAATCCCATATAATGCAGTATACAATATTGCCAACATTCCTCTTGTAAATACAGCTATTCGATTCATAGAAATATTTGTGTTTAACACTTTAACAATAAACACAGCTATTGGGTTTAAATAAATATTTCTTATAAGTCTGTCGATATAAACTAATGTTACTAAATGAAATTTCAAGTTTATAAAAGCTGTCTACAAAAGGGGTTAATAGAACATGGGTCAAATCAGAACAGGACCTATGAAGACTGCTTTTTCTTCTAATGTCTATAGAAAACTAGTGCAAATTTGTAACCATGGTAGTAATATCAGATTTGATTTTTGAAAAAATATTCCATTAGCTTTTGGGAAAATGGATTGAGGTTTGACATTAGAGTTAAAGTCATAATTATATTTAACAATAAGAAATGGAAAGGGAGGATGCCTTGTCAAAGATATCTTTATACACTCAATTTTATTCCCTCTGCCATTCTAATCTACTTCTAACTCCCTCTGGTTCTCCATGTCTTGCTCTGTGTCATCTCACTCAGAATCTATTTTCACAGTCTTTTACTTTCTCTCAAAAGTTAGGTCCTACTCCTCCATGACCCCTCCTCACCTGTACACTCACTTATATGGGTATGTTTGGGTTTATCTATCTTTCTTCCCACAGAGATTCTGTCTATAATCTCACTATATTTTTGCCTAGGGATACAATACACAATTACAAATAAAGGAATAAATATACAAATGCATAATACAATAAGGATAGAATGTGTTAGTTTCACAGAGACCTATCAAGTCTATCAGCTTCATATGTTAATGATTTTTTTAAAGTAGCAAATACTTTAAATGTTGTATAGGAGAAGGTGATGGCACCCCACTCCAGTACTCTTGCCTGGAAGATCCCATGGATGGAGGAGCCTGGTGGGCTGCAGTCCATGGGGTTGCTAAGAGTCAGACACGACTGAGTGACTTCACTTTTCACTTTCATGCATTGGAGAGGGAAATGGCAACCCACTCCAGTGTTCTTGCCTGGAGAATCCCAGGGACAGAGGAGCCTGGTGGGCCGCCATCTATGGGGTTGCACAGAGTCAGACACGACTGAAGCAACTTAGCAGCAGCAGGGGTATCCAATTAGGATAAATATAAAATCATAGGAATATTGGTAATAAACTATACATCTTCTTGTTTCTTTTAAATACATCTTATTGAAAAAATTAGAGATTGAAAAAATTACTAGAAGGACAAAAATAACTTCATTGCACTTTAAGAGATTGGGTTATTTTTCTTAAAAAAAAAAAAGAGAGAGAATATCTAGTGAACAGCATCAGAGAAAGCATAATGTTTCTTAGCTGTGAGAAAAAAAAAAAATCCAAAAACAGTGTACCCATGCCCTGATTCCCAAATCAAGCCTGTAGGCTTTTTTCTCCTACGACCTTAACTAATAGCCTCCTTAAACCAAGAGAACATTCTCCTATCATTCTACATATCTGAAAGTATAAACCTTCATCTGGCAGAATCATTCTTACAACTGAGTGAATCAAAGTATAAAAGAAAAAAGCAGATTTTACTGCAACTCTTATTTTTCTCAAGCTTCTTTCATGTTTCCTTTCATTAGGTACCATAAGAACCTCTCTTGTTGGTTGTGGCATTTAAGGATATTAGGAAATGAATATGTAAATATCAGTTCAGTTCAGTCGCTCAGTCGTGTCCGACTCTTTGTAACCCCATGGACTGCAGCACCCCAGACCTCCCTGTCCATCAACAACTCCTGGAGTTTACCCAAACTCATGTCCATTGAGTCAGTGATGCCATCCAACCATCTCATCCTCTGTCGTCCCCTTCTCCACATAAATGACAAATGGACCAGCTCATTTTTACCCACTCAAGTGCCCATGGTTACATCAGTTACAAAGACTACTGATTAGAACAGTGAATGGAAGTGTCTCACACTTCAGAAGTGAAAAAATGACTTTAAGCAAGACAGCCATCTACGTCTTAGAGCCCACATTGATTAATCTCTGTCAACATCTATACATTTCACTTTCAACTTTGCTGGTTCTCCAAGGCTATTTTGTGCTAGGTCTCAAGGAGACAGAGAAAAGAGTGGGGAGAATGACACTGTCTTAAATTATAGTGACTCACTTTGCACATTAAAGATCATGTAGGAATATGAAAAAAAAAGGTGGATAGAAATAAATGCCAAGGGACATGGAGGAGAACTGATTTTATTACCATTTCATCACTGTAGTAGATATCTCACTGTGGTAGATGGGCTTCCCTCATAGCTCAGATGGTAAAGCATCTGACTGTAATGCAGGGGACTTGGGTTCAATCCCTGGGTTGGAAAGATCCCCTGAAGAAGGAAATGGCAACCCACTCCAGTATCCTTGCCTGGAAAATCCCATGGACAGAAGAGCCTGGTGGGCTGTACAGTCCATGGGGTCACAAAGAGTCGGACTCAACTGAGCGACTAACACACAGTAGATATCTCAAGATGTTCTAATATCTGAAACTCGTATAAAATGGTATTCTAAATATTCTTACTGATATTGTCATCTACAAATTAGAAGGTGAGTGATAAGGGCTTTCTTTATATAACAGGTATTAGCCATCTCTGCAAAAATAAATTTTATTTTACATGTTATAGTACTCTGTGCAAAACTAAATGTATTTTATTTTTTGCTTCATTATGGCTATCTTATTTTAATTTTAGAAATTGGATATTTGATTCTAGCTTTCATTTTTTTTCCTTCTTCAGTAAACAAATCCAATGGATGAAAAACTTTGTGGTAGCAATTGCTTACTTGATAGTGTTATACCCATAAACATTGCTAGGAAAAATCTCATCCCTTTCTGTGGGTTAAGTCCTTGCTAAGTTAAATTCTGGGAGCAGATAAATTCACTTTCTGTGCAGGGACATGTTCTTGTTAGGGTTTTTTCACCAGAGCAAGTCTGGCTTAGGCACAGCTGCGTGGATTTCTAAAGGGCATTGTTCTGCACTTCAGTGACAAAAAAGAGTGACTGCAGTCCTGGACTTCATCTGTCAGTAACTTTAAACTTACTGCCATCTTTTATAATTACAGAAAGCCAGACTGAGGCACGGAACATTTATATAAGTTTGTCTAGAGCAGCCTCTCTTACACATATCTGATCAGGGAGACTTTTTTTTTGTGAGAAACATAGTTGGAGACATT
Organism: Oryx dammah; assembly: GCF_014754425.2. Classification (NCBI taxonomy): domain Eukaryota; kingdom Metazoa; phylum Chordata; class Mammalia; order Artiodactyla; family Bovidae; genus Oryx; species Oryx dammah. Next base: position 108,200,477 of record NW_024070207.1, on the reverse strand, counting down.
TTATGTACAGGAGTGGGCAGAGGGAAGATGAGCCAACAGAGGATGGGAAGAGACAAGAAACAAAGAACAACAGAGAACTGGAAGAATTCCGAAAAAGAGGGATGTAATGAAGAACAAATTGCAAAGGAGGACATTTTCAGTGGCCAAGTTTTATCCTTGCTTTTTCTTGATGTCTGAAATGTTGCCACTGTTCCTTTCCGCCATCTGAAAGGGAGACTGAGACAGGGAACTTACCCACCATTTTTCATTTTAATGAAAAATTCCAATTGGAAAAATGTAGTCTAATTTATGTCCATAAACTGTACTGATTCTTCTGAGTAATGGAGTAATATGAACTTGAGTCTGACTCATTCATGGAGAGAGAAACAGAGGTAGCCATAGCAAAAACCAAAACAAAATGACAAAAAAAAGAAAGAAAAGAAAAACCAGAGCTCCCTTCAGAACCAAGAATAAAAATAACTTTGTTATTATATTATATATCCTTGGTTGCTGAGTGATTTCCAGTTATTTTACTAAATATTTTTACACATGTTATCTCATTTACCCCTCAAAATAATTACACTGCCAGTGCAGGAGACAGGAGAGATGCAGGTTTGATCCCTGTGTCAGGAAGATCCCCTGGAGTAGGAAATGGCAACCCATTCCAGTATTCTTGCCTAGGAAATCCCATGGACAGAGGAGCCTGGTGGGCTACAGTCCATAGGGTCTCAAAGAGTCGGACATGACTGAGGATATATATATATATATATATATATATATATATATATATATATATATTTCAACAAATTCAAATTCAACAGACTTTATAAAATGATCCACATTAAAGAAAAAGGTAAAAAAAAAAACAATTACAGGAGGGAGGAATTATAACTATTTTATAATGTGGGAAACTACTTACTTGGAGTAATCAGGCTGGTAATAAAAGGATAAAAGGGGGAGAGACACCATTCAAACAGAGGTTATCTGACTCTATAGCATGTGGTCATGGAGCTACCTTCTTTCTGCCATATTATGTTTGGCTGTACCTAGAGTTTTCAGAGTTGATGAGAAAAAAAATTCATGTGTGCACATATGTCAGTGTGTGTGTGTGTGTGTGTGTGTGTGTGTGTGTATCTCTGAAAGAGGAGCCATGGATTACACTGAATCATATGCTCTCAGCTGGACGATGGTCCCCTTCCAGTACTGCAAATCAGGGGCCACTCTTTTGTGCCCACCATCTTCCAATGTCTTTTACAGTCAAATGGTCTACTACTGAGTTTTACCCCTTTGACTGAAATTCTCTTTTGAAATTACTCTTGTGCCCTCAACCAGGATTAAACTGAATTAAATATTCAACAACAAGCACTGTTTTTAAAAAAGCACCTTTTTAACTCAATAGATTTTGGATGCAGACGAAACAAACCCCAAAAAGCAATGTGATAAGGTTTGCCCATCTTTCTTATTCCCTTGTTGCAATCATCTCCGAAAATAGTAACAATCACAATAGCAATGGCAACAACAGCAACAAAAGCAGTTACAAACTGTGAGTTTTATATTCTGGAAGGAGGCCCAAGGAAGGACATTCTTTCATTCTAATATTTTTTCTCAGGTTAAAGGTGACTGGTCGCAGGTGTGACGTAACAATTACCCTTGCACCAGCTCAGGACTTTGCTTTTTCTACATCTCCCACCTCTGTTTTGTTTGTTGGCTTTGATTTCTTCTCATAGGCTATACCATCTGAGACAATCCTTTACCTGAATAAAATAAACCTTCAGTCCTCTTGTCTTGTAAGAATGTGCTTTGTGTATAGAACCAATCAATGATTTGTCTCCCTCAGCTATATCTAAAATGTTGCTTTACCAGTAGTTCTGATGGTAATGAGTCAGAGGGGTCTGAGTGTGAAACTCGGCTCTGTCAAAGATTTCACTTTAATCTGGAGGAAGAGACTTTATCTCTAGGCCTCTGTTATGATTTCTGTAAAACTGCATATATAATACCATCTTAGGATTCTTGGTAGGGTTAAGAAGATAATTATAATGTGTGGCAGTCAGCAGACACTAAACACACAATAGATATTGCTGTTTATCATAGACTACTCCTATGTTTTACTCTCTTAAATTCACAAACAAAACTTGAACTGATAAGATGAATGATTTGCAATTATATTTTATTTTATATTTATATGCTTTATATTTATATTTTATTTTGTATCTCAGAGATTTACAATTATATTTCAAGTATTGATTATTTTATCAAAATTTCCTAATAGTTTATAATAAGACTTTAGCATTTAGGTTTTAACTTTATTTCTAATATAGTTTATAACTCTAAATTCCTAAACAAAACCTCAATAAAATTGTATCAGCTCTGTTATGTCACATTTCTCTCAATATTGTTAAATTTGTTTGTTATTAACTGAATGCCCAAAGTAAAATATATATGTAAAACTTACATAGCTGTTTTTTAATTACAGACTGATTATGACACAAAATAGGCTTTTGTTTTGATGTTTTTGCTCTTCTGTAGTTTCTTAAATTTTTCTTACTGTTAATTTATTAATTTCATTCATTATGGTATTCAGAACTACTCATCCAATGAAAAGCAAAGTCATAAATAGTGGATACATTTATTCACAAAACTGTCTCCATGAGGAATTTGGACTAGTTTCCTCAGCCAGGGCACTTGTCTTCCAAGGTCTGAAGAATCGAGGTAGGGCCTTGAATGGTGGCAGAACCTTGTCCTCCACAAAACCACAGTTATTTGGGCAAAAGAGAGACTGGCGGGAGCTTGGGCACTTTCTGCAGTAGCAGTGCAGATGGTAGGTATTCTGACTTGTTTACCGGTTAGTATCTCAAGTGGGAAACAACAGTTCTCTTGAATGACTAAGGCTGCAGACAGAGAAACCTCCTGCCATACCATGCCTTAGTTTAAGTTTTGGTTTTGTTTCAAAGATTTTTTTGTGTTTTTTTTTTATGTGGATCATTTTTAAAATCCTTATAGAATTTATTACACTATTGCTCCTGCTTTACATTGTGTTTTTTTGGTCATGAGGCAGATGGGAATCTTAGCTCCTTGACCAGGGATCGAACTGGCACCCCCTGCATTGGAAGGTAAAGTCCTAACCAGTGGACTGCCAGGGAAGTCTCCTTGAGTTTTGGATTGAGTCCTTGAGGCTGTCCCTGTTCATTAAAGCCCACACTAGGATTTAAGACTGTCATACTCTTAGTGATAATCACTGATCAACAGTAGATCATGCATGTCTAAATGAGGAAGAATTAAGGATTTTTTAGATAATAATTAAGAAGTCCACCCAGAGATATTACAGTCGTGCTGCATGCACAACCATCTGGTCATACCTGGGCAAAGTCTGAAGTCTATAACTCTTCATCAAGCAGATGAGTGTCTCTGGAGAAATATCACAGGTAACAGATTAAGAGCAGAAAGTCAAGTATTAACACAGAAATCAAAAGTCAAGTTTCATGCCAATTATCTGTGTGCCCATAGAAAAGCTACCTAAAGAGGATTTCCCTGGTGGTCCAGTGGCAAAGACTCCCTGCTCCCAATGCAAGGGGCCCATGTTCAATCTCAGGTCAAGGAACTAGAACCCACATGCTGCAACTAAGAGTTCCCACAACTAAGACCCTGCACAGCCAAATAAATAAATAAGAAATTAAAAAGAAGAAAAGAAAGAAAAGCTATCTAACCTCATTGTGTTTCAATTTGCTAATCTATAAAACTGAGATAATAAAAACTATTTCACAAGGTGTTTTGAATATTACAAATGAAAGTACTTAGCACTTGGAAAAGCACGAAGCCCAGGATAAGCATCCAGTCAATGTTTGTGGTGGTTGTTATTATTTCACTGGAATAATCTAAGATGGTATTAGGTAAGACTCAGTACTTTTCATTATATTTAACTGGTAATCATTTGATCAAAATAGTTCACACTGTTCTACTATTTTAGGGGGGTTTTGCAGTGTTCAAGATTTTATATTTTATCAATATTGCTTAGCAGAAAACACTTGCCACTTGGAACTCCTTTCACTTTTTTTCTCCATTGTTTTTCCTTGGTGATTGTTGAGTGATTGTCCCTTTGAGTTGCAGCTACTTTCTGACTCCACTAACCCACCATACAAAAATATCCATGTGGCAACCAGGTAAATGTTCTCTTAGTTTTCAGTCTCATAGGAGGAGCATACCAATGAGGTATGTTCACTGAGGGATTCACGGGACTTGGAGGTGACGAATATATGACCTTAGTGTTGCCAAACCTTTGGGGTAGTGAGCAATCTTGACCTGTGCCTAAAGTACTAATGGACTTTAATACTCTGAGTTTCCTTAAACCACAAGTGTTACATATGAATGTATTTTCAAAACATTTAAAATATTATGACAAATAAATCTATTGACATGTATTAGACATAACATTTTCACTAACTACATACATTTTCCCTTATCTTTTACGTTTCTATGCTTACAACACCCCTCTCTTCAGTCAGAGACATTCATTTGACTTGGAAAAGATTAGAATTGTTGGAACAGAATTACAAAGAGAAACAAGGATCAATAGTCAGCTTTTGGAATTCAAAATTCACTTTCCAGTTAAAAGCATGATAAGAATCTTAAAAGCTTTTATCAAGATAAAAAGTTTTATCAAGAAAGATGAGGATTTTCATAGTCTTTGAAGCTCCATTAACATATTGAGAGATGGAAGACTAGATTATAGAGAAATCTCATCTTTTTCAGAGCAGTGAATTTTAGTTTCTAAGGAGAAGAAGAAAGATACAATCTAGGACAATTTATAATATAAAACAAGTGGTAAGTCTGCTCTTCTTCCATAGTGGTTTGTGAGAAATGGGAAGGGCAGTGGGAAAAGTTGCCTTCAATCCACTCACAAATGGGCTGGACCCAGGGAAGGGAGCACTTTATAAGTACCAAGGTAAGTATGGAGGTCTTGAGACTATCAGGGAGGTAAGCCATATTTGCTCCCTGGGTAAAACTTGGGGGACTCTAAAAGCCTTGGCATATCTGGCAAGTCTTTCTCTGGACCAAATGCAACAGTCCTCGACCAACAGCAGAGCAGTGGTCAAGAGAGATGGCTAGAGAGATGAGCCTGAAGCTTTCCTATGGCCTGGGCACATAATAAGTGTCCTAGCAAGAAGACTCAGAGGTGCTAAGAGGACAAGTGGAGGCAAAGGTAGACCAAGTGACGGGTTGAGAACAAATGATTGTTGTCTTAGATTCTGAACGTCAGATCCGGGTCTCTTTATTAAACATGATCACCAGTCCACAAACTAGAAGATATCAGAAGCTGTGTATCTGATCCACAGGACAATAACTGAAACTGAATCCCTACTCCCCCTTGCACCAGGAGGACAGATCATTCTCATTTGCATATACTCCATGAATGCAAGGTTCCCTTTTTTCCCACTATAGTAAATAAGGCCCAACCAAACCCCCCAGGCTGCTTATTGTGGAGAATCAAGGAAGCAGGAGAGAAATTAGAAGAACAGAAACTTTGTACATTGATTTATAACAAAGATAAATTTTAACGTTTTAACTTTTATTGTCAGTTTAAAATTTGTTCTTGACCTAGTAAGTATACCTCCCTATCAGCAGAGCTCTCTAGAAGATAATCCATTTCCCTCCCATTTCTACCTTCTAGTGTGCTTAGTTGCTCAGTTGTGTCTGACTCTTCACGACCCCATGGACTGTAGCCTCACCAGACTCCTCTGGCCATGGGGATTCTCCAGGCAAGAATACTGGAGTGGGGTGCCATGTACTCCTCCAGGGGATCTTCCTGACCCAGGGGTTGAACCCGGCTCTCCCGCATTGCAGGTAGATTCTATATCAGCCAAGCTACCAGGGAAGCCCTCTATCTTCTAGAGGCCACCCTTATTCTTGGTTCATGACTCCTTTCCTCCATCTTCAAAGCCAGCAGCATAGTACCTCCCTGGCCCTTTTTCCATTGTCACTTCTCTTTCTCTGCCTCTCTTCAGTCTCCCTCTTTCACTTTCACGGATCCTTGTGATTACACTGGGCACACCTAGATCAGTTCAGTTCAATCGCTCAGTCATGTCCGACTCTTTGTGACCCCACGGACTGCAGCATGCCAGACTTCCCTGTCCATCACCAACTCCTGGAGCCTACTCAAACTCATGTCCATCACGTTGGTGATGCCATCCACCATTTCATCCTCTGTCATCCCATTCTCCTCCCACCTTCAATCTTTCCCAGCATCAGGGTCTTTTCCAATGATTCAGTTCTTCGCATCAGATAGCCAAAGCATTGGAGTTTCAGCTTCAGCATCAGTCCTTCCAATGAATATTCAGGACGGATTTCCTTTAGGATGGACTGGTTGGATCTCCTTGCTGTCCAAGGGACTCTCAAGAGTCTTCTCCAACACCACAGTTCAAAAGCATCAGTTCTTCAGCACTCAGCTCTTTTTATAGTTCAACTCTCACATCCATATATGAGTACTGGAAAAACCATCCATAGCTTTGACTATAATCCAGAATAATCTCCCTATTTTAAGGTGACCTGATAAATTCCACCTACCAGCCTAATGCCTCTTCATCGTATATACAAATATATTCACAGGTTTGTGGGATTAGATTATAGACGTCTTTGAGGGGCCATTATTCTACCTACTATACCCTTCTTTTTTATTTGCAAAGAGAGGCCACCTTGGTCACTATCAGAGAGAGAGGTGAGCAATAGGTAACTGAGTGAATTTAGGTCAATCATAGGATATTCCCTACCTGGTAAAGAACCATTCATAGCGTAAGGAGGCATGTGATCTAAGTAGGAACCCACATAGGGGCATTTAAAACCTTCCTTGGGATTTTCATATTGGAGATTCATCATGAAGCTACTAGAACATAATCTAGAGAGATATTGTTATTTTAATAAATTCTCTTTTGTTCTTTAATTGAGTTCAAATTGGGGTTTCCTTCCTTGCAATCAAGGAGTCTTCTGCATCAATTAACTGAAACTGACTGTACAAGATTTTGGTATAAGGGACGGGAAACATTTCTCAGCTTGAATATCAACATCTATAATTGCTACCAGTTGAGAGTAATATGAACAATAATTTCTTATCTAATTTTTTCTGAAAAAATACTGTGTGAAAATTTCAAGAAAAGACTCATAATCTTATTTCTTAAGTGGATTTCCATCAGCAGCTAAAAGGCTGTGGCACTAGAGGGTAATAAGTCACCTTAATATGCATTGACTAATGGTTTTATAATTTTTAAAGTGCCTGTATTGTTCCAAATCTTGTTAGGATTTTACACTGCATTGGGATGACTTCTTTCTGTAAAAAAGAATATGCTCAGAACTTATTGGTGACCTTCCAATTTTTTTTTTCTTTTTTGCTAAACTGAAACCATGGTAACCTGTGTATGGAGCATGTGATTTTTTCTTTCCTGTGTTAAAGGAATTTCAATCTTCTTAGACTAACCTTTCAGAAAAAAATTGCTTTACTACAGATATATAACAGGAGCATTATTTTCTTAAAACTTGAAATAGCTTCAAATATATTAATTTGCTTACTTTAATACTATCTAAAGTAATTAAATATATATAAGAAAGATATTTTATTCATTTTTTTTCATCAGTTTCAAACTGTTTTCCAAAACAAAATTGGAATTTAACGTGGTATGTTTTCTCTTTCTTTGGTAAATTATGAGAAATAAAAGGAGGACTAAGTGACTAAATTCTCTGGCATGGGTCATGATCCAGTCTAACTACAATCTGAACCTGAGACTACTTGATGTGGATTACATGTGAGCACACAGCACCTTCTCAGTGGTGCTAAGACCAAGAGAGCATTTCATCTAATTTAAGTATAAAATCAATCTATGGGAACTACTTTCAGAATAATACATGTAATAAAATAATAATACTAATCAAAAAGGCAGCATTATAATGTTTTAGATAGTGCCTCTGGCTGGGAATGGAGACATCTGGGATCTGGATATATTTTGGCTGTCCATTCACGATGGATTTCAGAGTGTTTACTGTATGCCAGCCACTGCAGCACACAGTGGAATAATAAAAGGCTGAACTAACCTCCAAAGTCCTCAACCCTCATTGAGTCTAATGTGAAAGAAAATGATGATGGCTATGAGGGATGCTATTTGGGTACCATGAGAGAGTAAAAGGGGTACAGAGATATTGTAGGATAGATAATGCTCCCCCTGGAAGCCCACCCCACCCCCACTACATCCCTCCAAAAAACGCACTCACATCCAAGTTGCTGGACTCTGTGCCTGTATTAATTTATATCTGCAAAAGAGACTCTGCAGATGTGATTAAGGGTTTTGAGACAAGATTATCTTGGATTATCTAGGTTGGCCCAGTATAATCCCAAGGGTCCTTTTCAGAGAGACAAAGGGACCAAGGCACAGAAAGATGTGATGATGGGAGGAGAGGTCAGGAAAGGATAAAAATGGCTACAAAGATGGCTTTGAAAGTGATGAAGGAGCCATGAGCCAGTGAATCTAAGCAGCCTCTAGGAACTAGAAAAGGTAAGGAAACATTCCCCTCTCAATCCTCTAGAAGAAACATGGGCCTGCTGACACCTTCACTATAGCCCAGTGACTAACCCCTCTTGGACTTCTGACCTACAGAACTAGAAGGAAATCATGTTATTTTAAGCCACTCAACTTGCACTAATTTGTTAAAAGAGCAATGGGAAACTACCACTGGAAAGCTCTTTCTGCACAAAAAATTAATCTTAGACATGATTCTATGAGTGGTTCTAAATAGACAATAGATTTTAAGGTAATATTTTCTCTAACTGCAACAGTAACAAAGATACAAAGAGAGAAAGTGTGCATATATTAATATAATAACATTCTAAACATTTCCTTCCTGCTTTTCAGTGATTCATTGTGGTTCCTTTGGCTCTTCATTTTTCTTCTACGTGAGACTTTTTGTTTCATCTTCACTTATTCTCTAATGCTCTTCCTTTTTAAAATATAGATCTGAACTGCTTCCTTATATGATTTTTCTTCTTTCTGAAAAAAATTTAAAACATTTCTTGCAAGGCAGGTCTACTGGAAAAGATTCCCTCAATTTCTGTTTGTCTGAAGAAGTCATTATATCTCCTTCTATCTTAAAGGATGATTCAGTATGCTACAGAACTATAGGTTGGTGGGTTTTTTCTCTCAATGCTATAAATATTTCACTTTACTCACAGTTTAAAATTTTTTATTTTATGTTAGAGTACAGTTGATTAACAATGTTGTGTTAGTTTCAGGTGTACAGCAAAGTGATTGTTGTACATATACATGCATCTATTGTTTTTCAAATTTTTTTCTCATTTAAGCTATTACAGAATATTGAGCAGAGTTCCCTGTGTTATATAGTAGGTCCTTGCTGGTCATCTATTTTTAAATATAGCAGTGTGTACATGTCAATCTGAAATTCCCAGTGAATCCCTCCCCACTTTTCTTCCCACCTGGTAACCATAAGTTCATTCTCTAAGCCTGTGAATCTGTTTCTGTTTTTTCTTTTTCCCCAACTCTATAAAGAAGGCTGAACACTGAAGAACTGATGCTTTCAAACTGTGTTGCTGGAGAAGATTCTTGAAAGTCCCCTGGACTGCAAGGAGATCAAACCAGTCAATCCTAAAGGAAATGAACCCTGAATATTCATTGGAAGGACTGATGCTGAAGCTGAATATGGTATGACATTCTTTATATATGGAATCTAAAAAGAAATGATATAAATGAACTTACTTACAAAACAGAAAGAGACTCACAGACTTAGAGAACAAACTTATGGTTGTGGGCAGGCCAGGGGATGCAGAGGATGGAGGGAAGGGATAGTTAGGGAGTTTCAGATGGGCATGTACACACTGCCATATTTGAAATGGGTAACCAACAAGGACCTAAGGTATAGCACATAGAACTCTGCTAAGTGTTATGTGGCAGCCTAGATGGGAGGAAAGTCTCAGCGAGAATGGATACATGTTTATGTATGGTTGAGTCCCTTTGCTGTTCACCTGAAACTATCACAACATTGTTAATAGATTATACCCTAAAACAAAATAAAATGTTTTTTAAAAGAGTTTATTATTCCATGTTGTAAATATATGGTTATAAAAGGCAAAATAATCAAAACAAAAATTACTTTTGATATTTGAGATGATTAGGAATTTGTTGTCACTTAGATCAGTTTGATTTATCCTATAAGTAAGTAAGTAAAGTCACTCAGTCGTGTCCAACTCTTTGCGACCCCATGGACTGTAGCCTACCAGGCTCCTCCCTCCATGGGATTCTCCAGGCAAGAGTACTGGAGTGGGTTGCCATTTCCTTCTCCAGGGGATCTTCCCAACCCAGGGATCAAACCTGGGTCTCCTGCATTCCAGGCAGACACTTTAATCTTTTTTTTGGTGTTTATATACACTTACTAATCCATATCATTAAAATCTGTGATTTGTTGAAAATACTTCTGACTCTGGAGCAACCCAAGTTTGAACTGCCTGGGTCCCTTTATACATGTAATTTTTTTCCAATAAATATTGGAAAATGTTTTGGAGATTGGTGACAACTTGAAAAAATTCACAGATGGACCATGTAGTCTAGAAATACCTCAGGTTAGGTAATGCATAAAATATATACAGATACTAATCTATCTTATCATTTACTACCATAAAATATATGAGAATTATTAAAAATTAAAATTCATCAAAACTTACACATACACGCACTTACAGTCCATGCAGAGCACCATTCACAGTTGAAAGAAATGTGAACATTAAGATGCAGCATTACATCCTAACTGCCTAATACATACTGTCCTACTATAATAATTCCCTAGCCACCTCCTATTGCTATTACACTGAGTTCAAGTGTCCCGAGTATCTGCTTAAAATGGCCTGTGACTCTAATCATGTCATGTGATGATATGTGTTCATCCCGCCTACACTGTGTATCTCTGTAGACAGTGATCCCCTGGCGTTCTCAGGTATTTCTCATAGTGTTTAGTATGAGGCCATAAACCCTGAGGAACACCATGGGACCCATACAAAGTGCCACTAGTGCTGATGGAAGCATTACCAAGAAACAGAGGGAAGCCATGACATTACAAGAAAAAGCTGACTTGCTTGATATGTAGATTGAAATCCACAGCTGCAGTTGCCGCCATCTCTTGATGAATAGGTTTAGCATAAGGATCATTGTTAAAAAAAAAAAAAAAAAAAAAAAACAAGAAAGAAAAGAAAAAGAAAATTCATGAAACTGAAGCTGTATTTATGCCTTGCACTTTTTGCAAGAAATTCCTTTTTATCTCATATAGGAAAATGCAGCTTTTATGTGGTACAGCATTGCTATCAGCAAAGCCTACCCTACAGACTCTAATAGGATTCAAGAAAAACAAAGTCATTATATGACAACCTAAAGCAAAATGAAGGTAAAGGATCTAAGGCTGTAGGGTTTAATGCCAGCAAAGGATGGTCTGATAATCTGAGAAAGAAGTTTGGCTTTAAAAATGTCAATATGGCATGAGAAGCAGTTTTTGCTGACCAAGAGTTCCCAGATGATGTCCTAAAGGACATCACTGAGGAAAAAGGATATCCACCTGAACAGGTTTTTAATGCCCATATGTGCTGTACAAAGTTGCTTAGTTGTGTCTGTCTCTTTGAGCCCTCATGGACAGCTGCCAGGCTCCTCTGTCCATGGGATTTTCCAGGCAGGAATACTGGAGTGCATTAGGTCCCAGATGCCATAAAGACATCTGTGAGGAAAAAGGAAATCTACCAGAAAAGGTTTTTAATGCAGATGAAAGTGCATTCTGGGGGGGGAAAAAATGCCATGAAGGACACTCATTGGTAAAGAAGAGAAGCAAGCTCCAGGATTTAAGGTTAATTCTATGGTTTTGTACATATTCGGTCAGGTTTATGATCAGGGCAGTCCTTATCTACAGAGCTGCTAATCCTGAGCCTGTAGTTATATTACTGGTAGATTTTCCAGTCAACATAGGCTATTTGCACTTAAGTTTATGGGGAGTAAAATGTTTTCAACTGCATGTGGGCTGGGCAGAGTCACACTGCTCAAGGGACAAAATGAAAGTAGAAGGACCAGTTTTGGCCAATCATGTTTTTAAATTATACAATAAAACATATCTTGAAAAGGCTGCTGTGCTTAAAAAGAATAAATAGTGAAACATTACATTTGAAAAATATGTCATGCTTTTTCTTTTTTACAAACGGCATTTTAAAAGTTAAATTAATAAACTTGGAAAGGCCCTGTGACTTACTGTTGATATTTTCTAGGAGGAGCTGGTGCATCACTGCAAGAGGTTAAGGAGATGCTAGACATCCTTAGAAACTAATTATTTCTTCAAATGTTGACTTCTGGCAATTTTCCATAGACTGGTTCTTAATTTGAATCCTACTCTCCATTTTGTAAAAATAATAAAAATATTTTGCATTGCACCTGTCTTGCACTGGCGATACTGCCAGTTTGTACCAACTTTTTGGATGTATTTTCCCTTTTAATTGCCTCTCCAGATTATACAGCATTTTTATGCACTGAGTTTAAGTAAAAGTAAATGGTGATTAAACACTTTATCCCCCTGAAGAAAGGGTATTGAAACCTTACTGAAATGAAAGCCATTCTTACAAATTCTATTAAAACATGAAAAAATAATTGAGTATTGGGCACATTAACAATGAAATTTATTTCCAGCACATGTGGTTGCAGTTTTGCTGTATATTGTCACCCAGCTTATTTAACTTATATGCAGAGTACATCATGAGAAACGCTGGACTGGAAGAAACACAAGCTGGAATCAAGATTGCTGGGAGAAATATCAATAACTTCAGATATGCAGATGACACCACCCTTATGGCAGAAAGTGAAGAGGAGCTAAAAAGCCTCTTGATGAAAGTGAAAGAGGAGAGTGAAAAAGTTGGCTTAAAGCTCAACATTCAGAAAACGAAGATCATGGCATCTGGTCCCATCGCTTCATGGGAAATAGATGGGGAAACAGTGGAAACAGTGTCAGACTTTATTTTGGGGGGCTCCAGAATCACTGCAGATGGTGACTGCAGCCATGAAATTAAAAGACACTTACTCCTTGGAAGAAAAGTTATGACCTACCTAGATAGTATATTCAAAAGCAGAGACATTACTTTGCCGACTAAGGTCCGTCTAGTCAAGGCTATGGTTTTTCCTGTGGTCATGTATGGATGTGAGAGTTGGACTGTGAAGAAGGCTGAGTGCCGAAGAATTGATGCTTTTGAACTGTGGTGTTGGAGAAGACTCTTGAGAGTCCCTTGGACTGCAAGGAGATCCAACCAGTCCATTCTAAAGGAGATCAGTCCTGGGTGTTCTTTGGAAGGAGTGATGCTAAAGCTGAAACTCCAGTACTTTGGCCACCTCATGCGAAGAGTTGACTCATTGGAAAAGACTCTGATGCTGGGAGGGATTGGGGCAGGAGCAGAAGGGGACGACCGAGGATGAGATGGCTGGATGGCATCACAGACTCGATGGACGTGAGTCTGAATGAACTCCGGGAGATGGTGATGGACAGGGAGGCCTGGCGTACTGCGATTCATGGGGTCGCAAAGAGTCAGACATGACTGAGCAACTGAACTGAACTGAAAAGCAACTCTTAAGTCATTTCTATAAATGTTCATCTTTGTGACATCAATTCTACATAATACTCATTATATTCTTTCTAAAAGATAGATTCATGACGTCAAAGTACTGCGGTTCTTGGATATTACATACTTATTTTATAACCTCTAATGTGTAAAGTCTCTTTTACTGTTTCAAGAAGTTACAGTCTTTGTTTTTTTTTCTCAGAGTACTTTATATAGACAAAATCTTAGTTTTCCACTGTTTATAAAAGGTAAATTATCCTTAGCTAATTATCCAAGTTCTTATAATGAATATAACAATTTATGTTCAGGAGGTGAATAGCCTTTTTATTTTGCTATAAGAAGAAATACTGGGTTGGCCAAAAAGTTCACTTGGGTTTTTTGTAAGACAGGACTACCTGAACGAACATTTTGGCCAACCCAATAGATAAAACATGTTTCCCCAGTCTAGTCTTTAATTCATGTCATAGATTTAAATTATCTGCTGCTTCTGAATCCACTGTCATGTATTTAAATCAATTAGGGAAGAATCAGAGGGTAAACACAAATGTTTTTAAGACTAGAAGACAGGTTCAAAGATTCATTACTAGGATCCAAGTTTTCTATTAATGCAAGGATATTGTAATCAGAGAACTATATTATCTCAGCAGCCTGGAGCCCTAATGGCACTGTGAAAGGCAGGTTTCTGATTCTAAAACTCTGAACAACAGGCAAGTGTCCGCAGGCATGCCATTGTGGTGCACCTGCCTTAAAATGGATTTGGCAACACAGGGATTTGTCCTATTTTATCTACAAAACTTTTTTATCATTTTCTTTCCACACTCCTAATTGAATAAATTTTTTATTACTAAGTCTGAAAAAGCTTCAGTCCGTTTCACAAGATCCAGATGTAGCCTGAGAAATGCTTAAGAAGTATCTTACAGGCTTTGGCAGCTAGTCAAATAGAGTAACTGAAGAGATGTACTTTTAAATGTTTCCCTTCCAGGGACTTCAAAATCTTGTCAAATATTCTTAGAATATTCTGAAGATGATATCATAGGCCATAAGTAAAACCCATTTGCAAACCATGGATTTTATATAGGTATCATTGTTGGAGCATAGTTTAGTGAAACTAGAAATCAAAAGCAAATTTTTAAAATTAAAAAAAAATCAAAATATGAGGGAAAAATGCACTTCCAGAAATATTTTAGAAGAAATTAGAATAGAAATGTTCCATTATTATGTATAAATCATAATAAAAAGTAAAAGAAAATTAAATCCAAGAGTTAGACAAACAATGATCAAATAAAACCAAGAAAATTGGGAGAGAAATTTAATATGAAATCATTAAAAAGTAGAGGAACATCACATTTTTGAAAAATACAGGAACTTTGCTTAATAAATATATAGATCCATGATTGGCAAACCTATTATGTAAAGGATCATAGAATAAATATTTTAAGCTCTGCAGGCCATACTAGGTAGTCACTCTAAGCTGCCATTGTACCATGCACACAGGTCAAAATAAATATGTAAATGAATGAGTGTGGCTATATTGCAATAAATTATTTACAAAACAAGTAACAGACAGGATTTAGCCTGTTTGCCTTAGCTGGATGACTTCTGGATTAGACTGAGCATTCTCAACAAGAATGACTAATAATTTTCTAGGATGACAAAAGCCTTTAGGGCATGAAAAACTATTAATTAATGCCTTGACTATTCAGAGGAAACAAAGAAAAAGAAAACAACTGTACTTATTTTAATAGCAAAAGAAATGTGTATATAGCATAAAATGTTACACAATGTATATGGATTTATCAATGAAACACGAGTCTAAAGAAAAACATCCTTCTTGCAGAAACCTAGGAAGCTGAATTCACTGTTAACAGGCTTTGGAAAAGCTCAAGAAGCACTGTAGCAAAACTAAATCCACAAGACAGAAGACATAGATATACAGTATTAGAAGAGGAAAAAGATATGGCAACTTCCACATAAGAGTGTTATAGAACCTCATATTTATTTTTTATAAAAGATATATATATATATATAAATATATATATATATATATATTTTACATGTAAGTAAGAAGCACCATACAGACCTTTGCCAAAAAAAGTCCGTCTAGTCAAAGCTATGATTTTTCCAGTAGTCATGTATGGATGTGAGAGTTGGACCATAAAGAAAGCTGAGCACCAAAGAAACGATGCTTTTGAACTGTGGTGTTGGAGAAGACTCTTGAGAGTCCCTTGGGCTGCAAGGAGATCAAAGCAGTCTGTCCTAAAGGAAATTAGTCCTGAATATTCATTGGAAGGACTGATGCTGAAGTGGAAGCTCCAATACTTAGGCCACCTTATGCGAAGAACTGTCTCATTGGAAGAGACCCTGCTGCTGGGAAAGATTGAAGGCAGGAAAGATTGAAGGCAGGAGGAGACGACAGAGGATGAGATAGTTGGATGGCTTCACCAACTCGATGGACATGAGTTTGAGCAAGCTCCAGGAGTTGGTGATAGACAGGGAAGCCTGGCATGCTGCAGTCCATGGGTTTACAGAGTCGGACATGACTGAGTGACTGTGAACTGAAGAAGCACTATGATCAGGTAGGATTTATTTTATTTATGTAATAATTATGCAATTTTTGAATATTTTATTTGTAAATCATAACAAAAATCCAAGATAAAATCATGTAAGAATAGCATTTATGAACTTTTCCTCTGATAAAATAAAAATAACCCTTTGTTTTAAATCAATACCCAGTAAAAATGTTTTATGAATGAACACAAATAATAGAGGAATAAACCTAATGAGAAATGCACACAGGAAAATGAAGAAAAATTTAAAACTATTGAAAGGCAAAAGTAGTTTTGATAAAATGGAGACATGTCACTACCCTTTTAAGAAAGATTCAATATTATCTATAAAAACTTCAATCAATACCTAAATTCTGATTGCTATAAAATTACATTAGCATGTGTAACTTGGCAAACTGATTATGAATTTAGTCTCAAAAACCAAAAATGATATTTGCCTAGATTTATGAAAGGAGTTGCTGATCAGCAAGGGCTGTGGTGAGCAGACCATCTACAACTGTAGGTTCCTTTATGAGTCAACTCACCGAGTGTAGCCTACTCTTATTTATCCTCAGAAAATAAGCTCAGATTCAGATGTAACTCCCTACCACTCCCACACTGGTCTTTTCGCAGCTCACATTTACTCTGTATAAAAAGGCCTTGAATGATGAACTGAGAGAAGAAAACCCTGGGCTTGCTCTGCTGATGTCAGGACAGAATATGGGACAGTTTTGAAAAGGAATAATGACTATCTTACAGGCACTCTCACAAATGACTTTAAAGAGTGAGGAGGCAAAGAAAAAAACTTGTAGTTATCAAAGGAGAGGAATAAACTAGGATCTTGGGATTAACAGGTGCACACTACTATATATAAAATAGATAACAACAAGGATCTACTGCATAGCACAGGAGATTATATCCAATATTTCATAAAACCTATAATAGAAAAGAATCTGAAAAAGAACATATATATGTATGACTGAATCACTTTCCTGTATACCTGAATCTAATACAACATTTTAAATAACCTATACTTCAATTAAAAAAAAAAAAGACTGAGAAGGGAAAATCTACCCAGTTGATAGAATTGAGAGTCAGTCGCTTTAGCTAAAATAAGAAATGACCACAAGTTATAGTCTGTATATATTCATGAATAGTGGTAAATGGCCTGGTCAACAGCTCAGGGTCTGGAAGGAGAAAGACTGAGAGATTAGAGACAAGAAGGTCTGGCATAAAGGCACGTGGATAGACATGAGAGGGACAACTAAATGGGAGTATCTTTTTATTATGTTAACACCCTCTTAGTGGAGGAAAGCATCCTCCACTAAGAGACATTAAACGACCAGACAGACAAAACAACATGGCCAATTGATATTAGCCAACATTCGATGCTGGCCACCCCAGAACTGCTATGATGGGCACATAAGTGGAATGGTTGTGATGGCACAGATGGAGGGTAGTCTGGTCTCAACAACATGGTCTCCATGTATACCAAGGCTCATCTAGCTACTGTTGCCTCTGAATGCCTGCAAGAGACAAGACCATCAAACTCCTCATATTCTTCATGGAGATTCCTGAAAGAACCTCATATATCATTTAGGTATGAATACCTATCCAGGGTATCAGATTTTAATTCTTGCCTGGAGTATCTCAGCCGGCATCATCATTGGTAACCATTAAAAAGATTCTTTAGATACATATTTAGTAATTTAAGAATATGGGACTTTCCTGGTGGACCAGTGGCCAAGATTCTGCACTCCGAATGCAGGGGCTGCCCATTTGATTCCTTGTCAGGGAACCAAGACCCCACATACCACATAAGCCACATAGAGTGGTGAAAAATTAAAAAAAAAAAAAAAGAGCATGAGATTCCATAATCATTTAACTGTACTTGTATGTGTATATTTTAAAGAATTGTTCCAAATAGACTACGATGATAAGCTAATGGTTGGACTTTGTATGAATTTTTCCCTTTTGTCCTCTTGTTAGTGTATTCATCCGGTCGTGTCCGACTCTTGCGACTCCATGGACAGTAGCTTGCCAGGCTCCTCTGTCCATGGGATTTCCCAAGTAAGAGTATTGGAGTGGATTGCCATTTCCTTCTCCAGGGGATCTTCCCAACCCAGGGATTGAACCTGTCTTCTGCAATGGCAGGCAGGTTCTTTACTGACTGAACTACCAGGGAAGCCTGGATAGGTTGGGTATGCTATAATCTTAAGTGTCTTAATTCAGTGAAACACTGAGTGTGTTGGCAGCAGGGGTGGTTTTTAAGAGGACTGTGGTTGTGGTTCAGTAGAGACAATGTGACAGTCCCACGATCAAATGAAATGGCTGAAGTGCAATGATAAGAGAAAGCAAAGCCCAACTTTTCCATATTCAACTACAGTTGTTTGAAATGTCTAGTTTTGGGTTTTGAGATTGAAGGCAAAAGGAAAAGAGGGCACCAGAGGATGAGATGGTTGGATAGCATCACCCATTCAATGTAATGAACTTGGGTAAACTCCAGGAGATAGTGAGGAACATGATGGCCTGGAGTGCTATAGTCCATGTGGTTGCAAAGAGTTGGACATGACTTAGCTACTGAACAACAACAACAACAATTTTAAAAGTATCACTGCTTAGGTAAATTCTACATGCAGTGAAATAGACAAATCTTAAGTGGACACTTTAGTGAGTTTTAACAGATATAGCTACCATGAACCCAAACCAAATTTGGCACATCTCCATCATGCCCCCAAAGTTCCCATATCCCCTGCAGTCAATCCCCATCTTCACAGGCAACCATTGTTCTGATTTCTTTTTGCTACAGATGAGTTTTGTTTCTTTTTGATATTAATATAAACAATCATGCAGTATCTGCTCTGAATCCTTTCACTTAATGGGATGTTTTTGAGGTTCTTCTACACCGTTGCTTGTACCAGTAATTCATTTTTGGTATTACCAAGCTGTTTTCTATTGCACAAATATACTACAATTTATTACATCCATTTGCTTAGTCATTCTAGTTTGGGCCCATTATGAATAAAGTTGCTATGAAGATAAAGTTTCATCTATCTTATGTAAATACTGAGGAAATGAATGGCTGGGTCAAAGGGAAGAAGTTATTTTTAATTTTACATATGAAATTGCCAGTTTATAAACAAATCTTTCCATTTTACATTTTATACTCCCATCAGCAATGCATGAGAGTTCATTTGTTCCACATCCTCACCAATGTTTGGGGCTGTGGATCTTTTTGATTTTAGCCATTCTAGAGGGTGAGTGGTAGTATTTCATTGTAGTTTTAATTTCTAGTTCCCTGATGGCTTAATGATGTTGAACACTTTTTCATGTGTTCATTAGACATTTGTTTATCATCTGCATTGTTTCTGTTATAAGAATTTTGTCCATTTTTAAATTGCATTGCTAATCTTTTGTTACTGATTTATAGGAGCTCTTTATATATTCTGGATATGAGTCATTTGACATATATAATATACATATATGGGCACATATGTGTGCATATGACAAATAAACATATATATAGTGCTACAGGCTAATTATTCTATAAGAAATATGAAATACTCTATAATACATATTGTAAACTTTAAAATCATTATAAAACCTCATTACTTCTCACTTGAACACAGAATCAGTAAAGGCCATCAGAGTTTTCTTATGTGCCATCTCTCGCAAGTCAACAATTTGTTTTCCAAATAAAGCTGTGAGTTTTGTAGAGAATCTCTGAACTGATTAAGCTTAATTCTATTAGACCATGTTGGGTATCATTTTCACATTTTCATCCAAAACTGCTGCAGCCAATAGGCCTAGAGAGTACAATGCTTGAGTCCTGGGTTCATTTGAAGGATTCCAGCTAAGTATACAGGCAAGGGCCAAAGTTTATATCTCCTTCTCAAATCTTTGGCAGAATAGCTACACTATTAAATAAAAATTCACTTTGTCTCAAATAGTCATATATATGTGTGTGTGTGTGTGGTATATATATATATATACCTTCTTCCCATCTTTTTTACGAGAGGAGGGTTGGTGGAAAATACAGGAGATTTTTATCAAATGTATATAAAGCAAACAAAACTTCTGGATGTGCCAATAAGCATGTCCCTGGGGATCCACAGACTGTCTAACAGCTGTGAGTCTGTGACTGTTATCTAAAAGCAACCTTAAAAAGGCTCCTTGGGAACAAAACAATATAGAGTATGAATTGCTTGTTAATTTTTTGTAAGGGATACAGTAAAACAAATAAGAATTTATTTTGCAGCTAATCAATTAACCATATGTGTTTGCTAACCCATGTCCAATAACATTAGTATTTATTTTTCATTCTTACATTATTGCAAAGAAAGATTAATAGGTATCACATTTATACTTAGAAATGTACAGCTAAGACTCAGAGCTGAAAATGAATGCCTTTCAAAAATATTTATTATTTTATCATTGAAATGTCTTTCTCCTTACTTTAGCAAGCTCATTCTAGAAACAGATAACTAAAATAACACACTCATCTTAGTTCTATCTTATATTCTGAAGGACTATAGTGTATAATAAAGGTATGGATGGTTAAAAGTTCTCCATTTTCAGGTACTGGGAATATGATGAATGCTTCCTCAATTAAATGAATATATTTAACTCAGATTTCAACATTAATGTAACAGACACTACCTTCATTATTTCATTTCATGACACAAAGTATTTCACATTGACCTTATTTTCAGACTAATATCACATATAATAAATGAATGAAGACCATGAAAATAAGAATATGAAATCAATCATCATTAAATACATATAGTTCAAACAGCATAAAGATCTCTTCATATTTTCAGAGCAACTAAAGTTTCAATTAGTTTTCAAGACCAGTATTTAATAGACTGAAGTATAGTTTCCAACAGATTATCTAAGTGTTAAATTATAACGTAACATCTCTATATATTACAAAAGTCAATTCAGTATTATTTCACTTATTCATGAGTCTTAGCTATCTTTTTTTTCAATCATTTCTATCAATTAATATCAAGGTAGGTACTACATACAATAATAATGCTGGGTGTTTAGAAAGCCTTGTAAAAAGCACTCTCTTGAACTAGAGCTGTTTTTACCCACTACTCCTGAGACTTATTTTGTAAGCTGGAAGAAAGGCTCTATCAGCAAATTACAAAATGCTGTTTGCTCTGTTACTCTGTTCAGACAGGATTTGTCCAATCCCATTTCTAGAGGAGAGGCAGTTGACTTAAGAAGAGGTAAAAATAACAACAGTAACTTCTAATAAGAGGTCAAGCTGAAGCTACTGTGGAATAGGACATATAAATTGCCAGAGATTGAACAGAGTTTCTAGTTAGAGTTGTCAAATGCTGCTTCCTCTGTCCCTTCAACAACAACAAAAAAGGTGCAGGTAATCCAAAAGGTCACTCTATCAGGTAAACACAGGCATCACTGTGTATGTTGAAGGATCCAAATAACCACAGGTTAAATAAGATAGAAGCTTATTTTTCTTTTAAATGATAGCCTAGACAGTTATTCTGAAGATTTTACAGCAGGTACAGAAGTGATGTGTACAGTGTGTAGTGATGTGCTACCATTCTTTTATGTGACTTCCTTGTGGTTATCAGATGGCTGCTCTAACACCAGACATAACAGCTGCCTTATGGCTAACTATTAAGAAAAAATGAAGGATTCCTCCTCTAAAGAAGCATTCTCCCTGTAAAGAAACATCCCAGAATTTTTTATACCACTCTAATATATATTCAGTTATCCAGAGCTAAATCACAGAGCCACACTTAGCTGCCATGGAAGATGCAATATATAACTAGTGTACTGTATGTGTGCATGTGTGCTCAGTGACTCAGTCATGTCAGACTCTTTGTGACCCCATGGGCTATAGCCCACCAGGTTCCACTGCCCATGAGTTTTCCCGGGCAAGAATACCAGAGTGGGTTGCCATGCCCTCCTCCAGGGGATCTTCCCAACCCAGGGATTGAATCCATGTCTCCTGCACTGGCAGGCAGATTCCTTACCACTAGGCCACCTGGGAGGCCCATCATGTACTGTGAAAGTGAAAGTTGCTCAGTTATGTCTGATGCTTTGTGACCGGATGGACTACACAGTCCATGGAGTTCTCCAGGCCAGAATACTGGAGTGGGTAGCTAGTCCCTTCTCCAGGGAATCTTCCCAACCCAGGGATTAAACCTAGCTCTCCCACATTGCAGGCAGATTCTTTACCAGCTGAGACACAAGGGAAACCCAAGAATATTTCTTTCATATATGCACATATATAAGCTTTCAAATATATTTGTTGTATCCTTTTCCTAGTGCAATCGTCTGAAAAGAAATCATTTAATAAACAAAGAGTTATAGGTATCTATTTAACTCAAAATGGATTAAAGACCTAAATGTAAGATCTGAAAGATCAAACTCCTAGAAGATAACGTAAAATATTGTTTTTAACATAAATTAGAGCAATTAAAAGACACTTGCTCCTTTGAAGAAAAGCTATGACAAACCTAAACAGTATATATAACTAATTTGCCACTCATGGGTTTGGGTGGACTCCAGGAGTTGGTGATGGACAGGGAGGCCTGGTGTGCTGTGGTTCATGGGGTCACAAAGAGTCGGACACGACTGAGTGACTGAACTGAACTGAACTGAACTCTTCCTTTAGTTGGTATTTGAGTACTAATATTTTTCATATGCTTGATATTATTTTGCCTTTGTAATTTACCAGTTAAAGCTCTTCCCAGTTCATTATATACACTTTTAATTTTCCTTCTGTTTCTGTAAAACCATCATAACTCTCAATGATATTAACTGATTATGGACTCTGAAGTGACAGTCTTTAAACGACATTCCCTATTCTATAACCTAATGGTTATAGCATCTGGGAGAGAAAACACCCTATGTTTTTCATTAGTATAAAGTTTAGTATAAATAATGAACTTGCATTGGCCACACACGTCCAATTTAAGCCTTTTGGTGCCATATGGAAAAATAAGCCTCCAAAAGTTTGCATTAATTTATGATGTCCCAAACCTTGGGATTGGTTGAATTGGCATCAACCATTTTACATATAGCTAGTCTGGAACTTTAATCAAGAATGTAAGAGTAGCTTCCCAACATTTCATGATGCAACCATGGGAAAAGAATATATAGTTTAAAAGTATGAATACTGAACTGGTCAATGGCAATGTTGACCCTGACCTAAGTAAGTTTAAGCAAACTTATTAATTACAGATAAAATACATTCTAGCATTTTAAAGACCCTTTAAAATATAAGAAGTTACTAGTTAATCACCAATTATTTAAGTACATATTATTTCCCTACTATATTGCACTTTAATACTGCCATGGTAGAGGTCTCTGGGCCATGACCCACACAGGGTTCTAGATCAATGTATTTCAGACTTTAATTCACGTACAAATCACCTCAGTTCAGTTCAGTTCAGTCGCTCAGTCGTGTCTGACTCTTTGCGACCCCGTGAATCGCAGCATGCCAGGCCTCCCTGTTCATCACCATCTCCCAGAGTTCATTCAGACTCACGTACATCGAGTCCGTGATGCCATCCAGCCATCTCATCCTCTGTCTTCCCCTTCTCCTTCTGCCCTCTCCCAGCATCAGAGTCTTTTCCAATGAGTCAACTCTTCGCATGAGGTGGCCGAAGTACTGGAGCTTCAGCTTTCGCATCATTCCTTCCAAAGAAATCCCAGGGCTCATCTCCTTCAGAATGGACTGGTTGGATCTCCTTGCAGTCCAAGGGACTCTCAAGAGTCTTCTCCAACACCACAATTCAAAAGCACCAATTCTTCGGCACTCAGCCTTCTTCACAGTCCAACTCTCACATCCATACATGACCACAGGAAAAACCATAGCCTTGACTAGACGGACCTTAGTCGGCAAAGTAATGTCTCTGCTTTTGAATATACTATCTAGGTTGGTCATAATGATACTGTTAAAATGCAGGTTTTTATTCCTAGCTGGGACTTGAACATTCTGAATTTCTATTTATTATTATTATTATTATTTTTTTTTGTCACATGATGTCACTTACAGAATCTTAGTTCCCAGATCAGGGATAGAACCCAGACCCTCCATGGTAGAAGCTCAGAGTGCTAACCACTGGATTGCTAAGGAATTCCCAAGATTCTGCATTTCTAAAAAGGTCCCAGATGGTGTCTGGCAGCTTTTCTAAACAAAATTCATACAATAACCTTCCAGGATACTTGGAACAAATATAACTTAGTAGGAAGGCTTTGCTTTTAGAGTCACCAGATCATTTACTGATTCAACTCAAGTCTTTGGTTTACATATATTAAAATGGACTACTGTTACTTGATTATAATGCAACATTTTCATTTATACACCAACATTATGCTTGAAATGAAACAGTGCTTTTCGTTGATAGTACTAAAAGAAATGGTAAATTAATTTTGCCTGGGGAAAGCCAGTCTCTAAATATCCTGCCTTCCTTTGTGAACTGGAGAAGCCCACTGGCAAGATTCTATGTAACTACAATGCTTAAGTCCTGCTTGCACCCTTCCCCCATCCCCACCCCATTCAGCCTTAGTAAGAGGGAAGGACAGACAAGCAAATGTCCTGTGCTGTTGTTATCTCCTGAGATCCTGTTTTAGACAAACTAGAAAGGAACAATTTGTATTCTGACAAGACATCTCTGTGATCCAGAGAAAGAAATATCCTTCTACCCTTCTCGATTATTCTGTCTGGTCTAGGAACCAAACTAATGTAAGATAGATCAATAAGGAGAAAAAAAAATCAAACAAAAGTTTAATAACATGGGAAAGACGCAGGAGAACTGAGTAACTCACCAATTGGCTGAAACCCTCACCCTAAATACCACTCTAAAGACAGAAGAGGATGTTGGGGGGAGTGATTTCAGACCTAAAATCTGGGGGAAGTCACTTCACAAGGAAATGGAAAAGCAAATGTTCGGGAAACAAATGTTTGCTGGTCCACCACATCTAGCTCAAGTCTTTGAAGAAATCTCTCCTGATAGCTCTATTCTGATTATAGGCTCTTTCTATAAAGTCTTTAGGCAGCTAAAGGTAGAAAGAAAGATTGCTTGGGACTTTGGGGCCTTGACTGTTTTTAGTTCCCCAAGGAGACATTTTAGGATGGCCAACTTTGCTCCTCTACACAATCAGTTCAGTTCAGTCGCTCAGTCGTGTTCCATTATTTGCAACCCCATGGAGTTCAGCACGCCAGGCTGCCCAGTCCATCACCAACTCCAAGAGCTTGCTCAAATTCATAACCATTGAGTCAGTGATGCCATTTAACCATCTCATCCTCTGTTATGTTGCTTCTTGACCTGCATACAGATTTCTTGGGAGGCAGGTAAGATGGGCTGGTAGTCACATCTCTTGAAGAATTTTACACAGTTTGTTGTGATCCACACAGTCAAAGGCTTTAGCATAGTCAATAAAGCAGAAATAGATGTTTTTTTCTGGAGCTCTCTTGCTTTTTCTATGACCCAATGGATGTTGGCAATTTGTACTCTGGTTCCTCTGCCTTTTCTAAATCCAACTTGAACATCTGGATGTTCACTGTTTACATACTGTTGAAGCCTGGCTTGGAGAGTTTTGAGCATTACATTGCTAGTGTGTGAGATGAGTGCAATTGGGCGGTAGTTTGAACATTCTTTGGCATTGTCTTTCTTTGGGATTGTAATGAAAACTGACCTTTTTCAGTCCTGTGGCCACTGCTGAGTTTTCCAAATTTGCTGGAATTCCTTCACTCCCACTAGCTTTGTTCGTAGTGATGCTTCCTAAGGCCCACTTGACTTCACACTCCAGGATGTCTGGCTCTAGATGAGTGATCACACTGTCATGATTATCTGGGTCATGAACGTCTTTTTTGCACAGTTCATCTGTGTATCCTTGCCACCTCTTCTTAATATCTTTTGCTCCTATTAGGTCCATACCATTTCTGTCCTTTATTGAACCCATCTTTGCATGAAATGTTCCCTTGGTATCTCTAATTTTCTTGAAGAGATCTCTAGTCTTTCCCATTGTATTGTTTTCCTCTATTTCTTTGCATTGATCACTGATGGCTTTCTTATCTCTCCTTGCTATTCTTTGGAAATCTGCATTCAGATGGATCTATCTTTCTTTTTCTCCTTTGCCTTTAGCTTCTCTTCTGCTGCTGCTGTTAAGTCACTTCACTCGTATCTGACTCTGTGAGACCACATAGACGGCAGCCCACAAGGCTTCCCCGTCCCTGGGATTCTCCAGGCAAGAATACTGGAGTGGGTTGCCATTTCCTTATCCAACGCATGAAAGTGAAAAGTGAAAGTGAAGTTGCTCAGTCGTGTCTGACTCTTCGCAACCCCATGGACTGCAGCCTACCAGGCTGCTCTGTCCATGGGATTTTCCAGGCAAGAGTACTGGAGTGGGTTGCCATTAGCTTCTCTTCATTTCTCAGCTATTTGTAAGGTGTCCTCAGACAACCATTTTGCCTTTTTGCATTTCTATTCCTTCAGGATGGTCTTGATCACTGCCTCGTCTACAACGTCAGGAATTTCCGTCCATAGTTTTTCAGGCACTCTATCGGATCTAATCCCTTGAATCTATATCTCACTTACACTGTATAATTGTAAACGATTTGATTTAGGTCATACCTGAATGGTCTAGTGTTTTTCCCTACTTTCTTCAATTTAAGTCTGAATCTTACAATAAGGAGTTCATGATCTGAGCCACAGTCAGCTCCCAGTCTTGGTTTTGCTAACTGTATAGAGCTTCTCCATCTTTGGCTGCAAAGAATATAATCAATCTGATTTCAGTATTGACCATCTGGTGATGTCTATGTGTACAGTCTTCTCTTGTGTTGTTGAAGAGGGTGTTTGCTCTTGGCAAAATTTTCTCCTCTCAGTAAATCTTTAAGCCAATTTTCTGTTGATGGGTGGGGCTGTGTTTCCTCCCTGTTGTTTAGCCTGAGGCCAAACTATGGTAGGGGTAATGATGGTAATGGTGACCTCCTTTAGAAGGACTTGTGCAGGCACTGTTGTATTCAGTTCCCCTGACACTGTAGCAGGCCACTGTTGATCCACACCTCCACCAGAGACTCCTGGACACTCACGGACAAGTCTGGCTCAGTCTCTTGTGGGGACACTGCTCCTTTCTCCTGGCTCCTAGTGTGCACAAGGTTTTATTTGTGCCCTCTAAGAGTCCTCAGTTTTCCCAGTCTTGTGGAAGTTCTGTAATCAAATCCCCCTGGCCTCTGAAGTCAAATTCCCTGGGGATTCTCAGTCCCTTTGCTAGACTCCCAGGTTGGGAAATATGTTGTGGGTCCTAGAACTTTCTTAACAGTGAGAGAATTTCCTTGGTATAATTGTTCTGCAATTTGTGGGTTGTCTGCTCGGCAGCTCTATGGTGGGGCTAATGGCTTTCTGCTGTCAATTTGGGTCAGTTCCCACATGGCACTTAGAAATACTAACCTTTAATCCTATCTTTAGTTAGGGAATATTGTGTTTCTTTTCTATCAGGTCATAAGTGGGGAGGAAGATGCCATTAAATTCGGTGAGTGTTTCTCGGTGTAATAGCTGTGCATGACTGCAACCTTAGGAGCTTTTAAAAATATATCTGGATCTCATCCCTAGGTGGTTCTTGGCCATGCACATTTTTCTGAAATTGTTCCTGTGGTTCAAATACAGAGTCATTGTTTCAAATTTCTAGACTAGAGGGAAAAGAGACTATTCTAGCTCCCCATCTAAAACTAGAAAATAAACATTAACCTGACTAACAAAGGTATGAAGAGAAAGAAAAGGAAAAAGTCTAAAATTTAAATTTTGGATTAACAATGCATATTGTTGTATAGCTATATCCCATGAAATATTTGAGACTTATGTTATAAAAGTATGCATTATTTATTTGAAACTGAAATTTAACTGGACCTCCTGCATTTTACCTGGCAAGCCCAATTACAAGGGTTGCTTCAGGCTGCTTGGGAAGAAAATGTAGCTAAGAAAAACTTAGAATAAGGTATACATCATTACAATTAGAAGGATAACTTATTGCATTAACTGAGATTTAAAATCAATACACTAAGAGGGGGAAAAAAAAGCATTGATTTCTTAAAAGTTACCATTTTGCCCAGAGCTTGACAAGTGATACTAGTTTCAGTGTAGTGAGTTTTCATATTTCTGTTTGAGATTTGGTTTTGTTTCTTCCAACTACAGAGTTCCATCAGTGTGTAGTTGAGAAGAACTGCAACTTGGGCTGCTGGCCTGAAATCAAGTTCAAGTTGGTACCCTGCTTTGACCTTTTAATGGTAACCGGAAACTGCCTTGTCAGAACACATGTTTGTAAAATGTCCTCTCTGATTTCTCATCATTAACCTTCCTAGCCATTCTGTTCAGGTATCCAGACCCTCTTTGAAGAGACATCAAAGCACAGCATGCGACTTGGATGATTCATTGGCTCAGACCGAACTCAACTCTGTTCTTCTCTACCTTTTTACCATCTTTACCAGTCATTGAGACCAAATAGAAATTATCTGACTGTGAATATAAGACCAAGAGTGCTGGATGGAGAGATGATGATATTATTCAATAAGAAACACATAGGTATTAGAGCAAAGAAGTGATGAAATGTCATTGTTCTCTCCCCAATAGGTGTGGCAGTGTAGCACATGATGGAATGGGTAATATGCATGAGTTCGTTACTATAATAAAAGGTATAACCTCCAGGGATTTGTGACTTCTTTTACTTTAAATAACTTAAATGGATGTCCCAACTGTAAGAGACAAAATATAAATAAAACAAAACAAACAACAACAAGAAAAAAAAAAACACACCTCTTCTCACTAAAGATGGCTTAAAATCCTGCTGCTTGGGACTCCTCCAGGACCTATGGCAAACTTGAGTCAAAGTAGAGCATAAATGGCCCAAGAATTCAGAAAGAACAGTAACTTCTGGTGAAGATCAAAAACTGGTGTTAAGAAACAGCCTCACAGACTTAGAGAAGGAATTTACAGTTACCAGCAGGGAGGGTGGAAGAGAGGGATAGGTTGGGAGTTTGGGATGGATATGTACACATTGTTATATTTAAAATAGATAACCAACAAGGGCCTGCTGTATAGCACAGGAAATTCTGCTCAATACTCTGTAATAACCTAAATGGGAAAAAGAACTTGAAACAGATGCAAGTCTGCTGCTGCTGCTGTCACTTCAGTCGTGTCCAACTCTGTGTGACCCCATGGACGGCAGCCCACCAGGCTCCCCTGTCCCTGGGATTCTCCAGGCAAGAACACTGGAGTGGGTTGCTATTTCCTTCTTCAATGCATGAAAGTGAAAAGTGAAAGTGAAGTCGCTCAGTCGTATCCGACTCAGCGACCCCATGGACTGCAGCCTACCAGGCTCCTCCGTCCATAGTATTTTCCCGGCAAGAGTACTGGAGTAGGGTGCCATTGCCTTCTCTGAGATACAAGTCTATGTATAACTAATTCAGTTTGCTGTACACTTGAAACTAACACAATATTGTCAATCAACTATACTCCAATATAAAATAATAAAACTTTAAATGTCTAGAGACAACATAAAAAATTAAATAAATATAAAAACTGGTATTTGTATCTGACCTTGGAAAAAAGAAATCTTTTAAAGCTAGAAGATTAGAAATAGAATTTCATAAGCAGAGGAACCTAAAATCAGAACATTTAAGGAAACACAAAGGTACCAGTATGCTTTTATGGGAAGGTTTATAGTAGTACAGTAGCACCCAGAGATCTGGGCAAGAGGATGTGGGACTCAAGTTAGGTCCCACATGTCACAGACATGTAAAAATAAAGTGGTTATATCACCCTGGGTGGCTGTATTCTGTGGGGTCTGATGCTCACAGAATAACTTCTACACCCTGAATATTTGCTCTTATCAAACTCTGTTCAGATTCCAGGGAAACTCTTCCCCAGATGCTCTTTTAAAAACTCAAGTAAAATTGTAAAAAGGTTGTTGGTTGTTGTTTAGTCACTCAGCCATGTCTGACTCTCTGCAACCCCATGGACTGTAGCCCACCAGGCTCCTCTGTACATGGGATTCTCCCGGCAAGAATACTGGAGTAGGTTGTCATTTCATTCTCCAAGGAATTGTCCTGACCCAGAGATCAAACCCAGATATCCTTCATTGCAGGCAGATTCTTTATTGCTGTGTCACCAGGGATTACTGCATCCAAATGCCATAAAGGTTTAAGAGTTGGATCACTGCCCGTGTGAAAGATGAATACTATTTCAGAATTGGGGGAGGATTTTGAGTGACAGGAGCATTTAAGGAAAAGACAAATTAATTAACTTGTTAAATTCTTTCCCTCAGCATGAATACAAACAAGGTCCTCCTGTTGGAACAGAATCTCCCAGGACTTCTTAAAAATACTCATCTTTTGCCCCTCTAAATGTTCCAACATATGGTTCCAGAGGTACATAGGAAATAGCATGGAATTCTCCAAAGTTGCACATGACAGCTGAGGAATATTTGGCAATATTACAAAATTTAAATTACTTTTAAGTTTGCATTCACATGTGTAGATATAGACACATCATGGTTTACATTGTCAAGTGGACAGACACTAAATACTAGAAGTGCAAAGAGCCAATACTGTACAAAATATTTTATAGAGTCAATAATACATTTTTAAAATTAAGTTAAAACTGAGTTTTCAATGATTTTGATTTAAAATTTTTATATTCACTTACGAATTATACTGCGTCTTCTGATTTTTGATGAATACAGTTTCATTTTGGAATAAAATAAAAGCATAAATTTTATTTTATATACTATATGACTTGACTGGTCATCTTTGAAATACTTAGATATATGGCATGTGGCCTTTCTGTCTCTCTTTTTCCAGGCCTAAGACAAATGGGTTTATAGAGGATAAGGTTGAAGGCATTGACCAGATTGTCAATTTCAGGTTTGAATATTATTTTAACAATGATGTGCTGCCTAATTAAAAAATCAAAGCCATATGATACCATATTATATAGAGAATGGTCTTGTGTAGAGTATGAGGGAAAGACACAGGACTAGAGAAGCAGCACAGGCAAAACCATGTGTATGTGTGTAGAACCTCATTCTTGAGCTCTCTGTGAAACTTTAAGCACTATCACTTGAATTCATCAAGCTTTAGTTTTATGATCTATAATATCAGAGTAATAGCACACTTCTCAGTGGATGACTTTAAGAATTAGAGACAGTGTGGGTCAAAATGCTTGGTAGATACCCAAGTGTACAGAGTGTAACCATAAGAAATCATAATATATTTTCAGGCCAATAATAATTATTCACCTTGACTACATGGTTCATTTTATGTCTAGGTTTATAATATTCATAAAGAGCATCCATGTGATATTTTTCTTTTGTTAAAAAAATTAAGATCATTTTGGATCCTAAGTCCCTAAGTTCTAAGGATTCCACAACTAAGCAACCATGGCTAGAAATATGACAAATATCATAAATTGTTCCAGGAAGAAACACAAAAAGATTTGCAAAGTGTGTTATGCATTTATAGAAGTTATTATTTCAAGAAAGCAGAACAATCCAATCATTTCTATTCACACTCAGTTTAGGTCACTATTTGTCAGGGGCTTCCCTGGTGGGTCACTTGGTAAAGAATCTGCCTGCAATTTAGGAGACCTAGGTTTGATCCCTGGGTTGGAAAGATCCCCTGGAGAAGGCAATGGCTACCCACTCCAGTACTCTTGCCTGGAGAATTCCATGGATAGAGGAGCATGGCGGGCTACAGTCCATGGGGCCACAAAGAGTTGGACACCACTAAGCAATGAACACTTTCAACTTATTTCAAATACTTAGTACCAAATGAATGGGCAGACCAAAAGACTTAGAGAGAGAGATATCTAAAGTACATGTTGAGAGCATATCATTGCATACTTAAAAGGTTTCTGAATAAACAGACTATAAGTTTCTCACCTTTGAAAAGTTGTATTTCTTGGATCAGAATTAGTAAGATAGAAAAATTAATGTCTTTAATAGCCTATTGGTCAAGGCAAACCCATAAAGTCAATGTAATCAAATATGCAGACGTAAACTAAATGATCAAGTACTGGTGTTTAAAGACTATGCTGTTGCCAGAAATACTTAACAGACACCATAGGACTTGTTGACTCAACACCTTGTTAATTCACGAGTTAACTACAGTGGTATGCAGAATTATAATTAGTTATAAGTCCTATTACAGTTACATCAAAGACATGCTTTTTGAACAGCTTAAAAAAGGCACTCTGACAAGCAGATAAGTCCATAAATAAATTTTTTAATGCTGCATACATCATCAGAAACTGCATCCATTTGCTTTTCTAGAACATGCTATTTTAGTCATATCCGTACATTTTAATAATCTAAAAAGCTCCCTAAATATCAAGTCCTTAAAATCATTTGTAGCAATTGTAATGATACCTAAGTAATATATCTAAAAGTCACTAGCTAATTAATATCTGCCATATGTCAGATTATGTATTAAACACTTTATTGGGAAAAAACATTATTTAATGCCAGTAATAACACTATTTTTTACATCAAAGGAAAACTGAGACTTCAGTTTCAAGTCTCTTCAGAGACAAGTGCAACTAAATGTAACTGAAACACACCCTGCCTCCTCACTCCCCACAACCCCACCACAGCCTGATTTGGAACACACCTGTCTCAGAAGAAGTGGGTGTGGAAAACTACCACCTTTTCAGAAAATAAACTTCATCACCAAAACTACCAGGAAGGTCATCACTAGACACTCTCAATATATTCAACGAAGAATCAGTAAGAAGAAACCCAAGGTGTCTCACTTATTACCCATCACCAGGAACTCATCTCATATATTCTGGGCATTCTCTAAGTTTACATCATCATTGCCCCTCTCCAACACTCAACATCTTTTCACTCTGTTCTCTGGAAAATCCCATCTTTCCTGAATGTTCTTCTGAGAGCACCCACTCCTCTGAGGACACTATGCTCCATGTAGCCTCAAAGTAAGGTCAGTGTCTTTCCTCTTTCTTATTGCCACTTTCAGGCAACTGTACTATTACTCTCTATCTCTGGAAATTTCAAATCTAAAGGTAAATATCATTGACATATCACTCACTATTATTCCCTCCTTGATGCAGGCATTTATGTACCATGGCCCCTTCCCTCATATTTAACACATAGTTGCTGGCTCACTTCTATTCTAAAAACTACTTTCATGATTCTTGGCAACCTTTATTTTCAAATTGATACCCATGTAATTCGACTTCTCTCACTGGTATGAATGAATTTGCTGTGGTCCTGGTTAAGGCAATACTTCCCCAAATGCAAAAAAAAAAAATAATTTTTTTTCTGCAGTTCTCTTAACTCCATACTATTCCTTTCTAACCTATGAGATAATTCTAATTGCAGCAGAATGTGCTATAATATCACGTAACTAGTGGCTTAATTTTTCTGCTTTCTTTACAATATAAATCCTCCCAAAATTGTCTATACTCACTGTTTATACTTCGTTTCCTCTAATTCTTTCTTGCTTTCATGCCACAGAGGATTGGGGGATGCTATAACAATAACTTATTTTTGACAAGGTCACAAACAACCTCAGTAGTAACAACTTTATCAGTCAATTCTCAATTCTTTAATCAGTAGATTACTGGCAGCATTTAACACTGTTTTTGTCTCATTTTTCCCCCACTTCAAGGACACATCTCACTCTGGGTTCTCCTCCTACCCTCTGCCGACTTTTCCTCTCTTTTACCAATGCTTCCTTAGCTTCCCATCCTCTAGTGATGGAGTGTCTTAGTGTTGCGTCTTTTGATTACTTCTGTCTCTGTGCTAGGTCATCTCAAACAGACTCAGACTCACTTTGCAATTCATATATCCTTGGAATGTCAGTTATTTAACTGCCCACTTGACATCTGGATGTGAATGTCTAATAGACATGTCAAACCTGTTAGGTTAAAAATTGAATTCCCCATCTCCCCCACTTGCCAAACCAGTTCTTCCCAGTCCTGTCATTTCTCTTAGAACAAAAAGCTTACCCTCATCTACAAGATTCTACAGGCTCCGGTCCTCTGAGACTCCCCTGATATTATATTCTACTCCTCTCCCTTCTCTTCCTCAACTTCAGCCAAGTGGCCTTGCTAATCATGCAAATAAACCAAAGGAAAAGATGTCCAGGCACACACTGCCAGGCCTCAGTGCAATTACAAGCTGTTCTGAGGCCAACACTTAGGCCTTGGTATTATGGAAACTGGTGTGATAGGCATAAGCTCGGCCATGTTGTTCTCCTGATGATTTCAGTGGCACTAAATAAAGCACCAGGAATGTAATCAACACTCAACAGACATTTGTTAAATAAAGGGATTAAATGAATAATTACACTAAAAATAAAGTCAAAATGTATATATATATATATATATATATTTTTTTTTCTAATTAGAGCCTAGTTGAGGTACCTGGATTGTCCAAATTGGGATAAGCCAAATTAGACATGCTTAAGTATGTTTAGAATAAATTACTACTAATAATCATTTTCCAGCCCTTTGGTTCGCTTAAATTTCTTCTCATTAAATTGTTTAAAATTTGCTCCTCTTTGATTATTTTACCTTCTAGAGGTACCTTAGATAACCACTCACTTGATTTTGATTTTACGACAGTCTTGGGGTTTGATTTTGCTCTTAGGATATGTTTCTTCTATAAGTTTGGTTCCCACTTGAGCTCAGCATCTGTCTAAAAGAAGAATTAAGTGTGGTTTGGAAAACTGAAAGCAATTTTTCTCTCAATATATTACCTTCATTTATCCAAGTATAAATTATTGGCTGCTATGAGATGCCTATTTGCAACAGTAGCTCTGGATAAAAGCTAAATAAAGGGTTGTGCTTGATTTTGTTGATAGGATGAATTTAATTTTTCTTTCTCCCAAAGCTGTCACATTAGCCTTGTCTCCTGTGTATTAAATGTGACTTTCCAAACTTCTTATTTGAAGATATATGTAGTAAAAAATGCAGAATTTGACTACTATTTACCCACTGAGGGGACCTATTATGATTTTACTTATAAATTGTCTAGAGTTCTTAATTTTGAAACATATGAAGACATGTAGAAAATATATTTTACCTCATGAGGCTAGTTTATCTACTTAAATATTAAATATTCACAAATTTACAGTAATTAATGTTAGTTAAATAACAGTGACTACTAAATATTCACATTGTATCATAATATGGATCTTACTAGCCTTGGGTATGAAGAAAGCAAATGGATAATATTAAATAAGCTACAATTATAATTTTGAAGCTAATTTTTAAAAGATATTGCATTAATCTATTTGCAGGATAAGATTTCAGTGGAGAAATATTTCTACTTAAGCTGTCTTTATTTAATTCATATTTTATAAGGATTTATCATCATTACAAGTACAGAATACTTATAATTGCTTTTTAAAAATATCACCTTCAGGAGAAAAAAAATGTGTATTTATTTGCTTGTATCTATGTGGCCACACAATTTCACTCATTTTACAAACTAGCAAAGTAATGTTCAAAATTCTCCAAGCTAGGCTTCAACAGTACAGGAACTGAGAACTTCCAGATGTATAAGCTGGATTTAGAAAAGGCAGAGGAATCAGACATCAAATTGCCAACGTCTGTTGGATCATAGAAAAAGCAAGATAATTCCAGAAGAACATCTACTTCTGTTTCATTGACTACGTGAAAGCTGACTGTGTGGATCACAACAAACTGTGGAAAATTCTTCAAGAGATGGGAATACCAGACCACCTTACCCACCTCCTGCAAAACCTGGATACAGGTTAGAACTGGACATGGAACAAAGGACTGATTCCAAATTAGGAAAGGAGTACATCAAGGCTGTATACTGTCACCCTGCTCATTTAACTTATATGCAGAGTACATCATAAGAAACACTGGGCTGGATGAAGCACAAGCTGGAATCCAGATTGCTGGGAGAAATATTAACAACCTCAGATATGCAGATGACACCACCCTTATAGCAGAAAGTGATGAAGGTGTAAGAGGAGAATGAAAAAGCTGGCTTAAAACTCAAAATTCAAAAAACTAAGATCATGGCATCTGGCCCCATCACTTCATGGCAAATAGATGGGGAAGCAATGGAAACAGTGACAGAATTTATTTACTTGGACTCCAAAATCACTGCAGATGGTGACTGCAGCCATGAAAATAAAATACGCTTGCTCCTTGGAAGAAAAGCTATGACAAACCTAGATGGCATATTAAAAAGCAGAGACATTACTTTGCCAACAAAGGTCCATCTAGTCAAAGCTATGGTTTTTCCAGTAGTCATGTATGCATGTGAGAGCTGGACCATAAAGAAAGCTTAGAACCAAAGAATTGATGCTTTTGAACTGTGGTATTGCAGAAGACTCTTGAGAATCCCTTGGACTGCAAGGAGATCAAACCAGTCAATTCTAAAGGAAATCAGTCCTGAATATTCATTGGAAGGACTGATACTAAAGCTGAAGCTCCAATACTTTGGCCACCTGATGTGAAGAGCTGACTCATTGGAAAAGATCCTGATGCTGGGAAAGATTGAAGGCAGGAGAAGGGGACAACAGGAGGATGAGATGGTTGAATGGCATCACTGACTCAATGGACACGAGTTTGAGCAAGCTCCGGGAGATGGTGAAGGACAGGGAATCCTGGTATGCTGCAGTCCATGCAGAGTCAGACATGACTGAGTGACTGAACAACAAATATGGCTATATAATGGGTTTGTTTAGGGAATACCTACTGTGAAGTACAGAAGGTCTTATTAGTATTTCTTTATTAAACAGATGTACTGAAAAATACATATCTTAGACCTAGCAATTAATGGTGTTGTAGCTAGATTTTTCATCTCTGTTAGATTCTCTGAGTGAGTGAGTGAGTGAAAGTCATTCAGTCATGTCTGACTCCTTGCGACCCCATGGACTATACAGTCCATGGAATTCTCCAGGCCAGTATATTGGAGTGGGTAGCCTTTCCCTTCTCCGGGGGATCTTCCCAACCCAGGGATCGAGCTCAGATCTCCCACATTGCAGGTGGATTTTTTTTACCAGCTGAGCCACAAGGGAAGTCCATGAAAGTCACTCAGTCTTGTCTAACTCTTTGTGACCCCATGGACTGAATTCTCCAGGCCAGAATACTGGAGTGGGTAGCCTTTCCATTCTTACACATCATAAAGGGTCCCCTTCCAACTCTTACAAATAGCTACTTTTTTTTCCCACTCCTAGAAGAGGAAACATGATTCTTTAAAATTTTTTAAATTATCTCAATCTGATAAAGGGCACATATGAAGTATTTACAACAAACCTCTTACTTAATCATGCTACACTGAACACCTTTTTACTAAACTTGGGAAAAGAACAAGAACATCTGCTCTTACCAGTTTCATTAAAAATTATTCCGGAAGTTATAGTAAGTGTAATAGGACAAGCAAATGAAATAAAGGCCATACCATTTGTCAAATAATAAGCAAAAATGTCACCAACAACCTTATCTCCATAAAATAGCCTAAGAAGTCTAAATAATCCTATGAGAATTAAAATGTAGATTTTACCCACCTCATGCAAAGAGTTGACTCATTGGAAAAGACTCTGATGCTGGGAGGGATTGGGGGCAGGAGGAAAAGGGGACAACAGAGGATGAGATGGCTGGATGGCATCACTGACTCGATGGACGTGGGTTTGGGTGAACTCCGGGAGTTGGTGATGGACAGGGAGGCCTGGCGTGCTGCAATTCATGGGGTTGCAAAGAGTCGGACACGACTGAGCGACTGAACTGAACTGAACTGAGTATGTAAGATTCAAAATTTATATAGAAGCATCCATTTCCATATGGAAGAAAAACTTGGGAAGTGAAATAACCAATCTATTTAAAAGGGCATAAAATGTAAATATATGTAACAAAAGATATACAACTCCTCTCTACTGCCAAAATAAAGAAAAGCGAAATAAATGTAATCTCTGCCAAGTTTACATATTTGAATACTCAGTATTGCTAAGATTTCTTCTTTCTCTGAATTGATCTATACATGCAGCATAATTAAAATCTCAGTGGGCAGGGAGGTGGGAGGGGGGTTCAGGATTGGGAACTCATGTACACCTGTGGCAGATTCATGTTGATGTATGGCAAAACCAATACAGTATTGTAAAGTAAAATAAAGTAAAAAAAAAAAAAGAAAAGAAATATGGAAATGCAAAGGAGCTGGCATAGACAAAACAATTTTGAAAAGAACAAAGTTGTCAGACTTACATGATTTGATTTCAAGAGTTACTGTAAAGTTTCAGCAGTCGAGGCAGTGTGTCCTTATCTGAGGTAATATACTTTGATCAATATAACATCAAGTCCAGAAATATACACATATATAGATTAACTGATTTTGACAGAATTGTCAACAGAATTCAACCAGGAAAACAATCTTCAACAAATGACAAAGCAACAACTGAATATCCTTCAAGGAAAATACAAGCCTCAATTTCTACTCACATGGAAAAATGAATTCAAAACAAAATATAGACATAGAGGTAAAAGCTAAAACTATAAAGCTTCTTAAAAATAAAACAAAAAGATCTCAACTGTCTTGATTAAGACAAATATAGACAGACAATAAATGCACTAAACAAAAAAGTAACATTTGAAACACACATCTCAAACAGGCCTTGTATCCAGAGTGCATTAAGAACTCTTACAACTCAAAAGTCTCTTTTGTGAACAGACTCTTCACAAAATAAGTTATATTAAAAGTTTTTTTTAAAGTAATAAGGCAATTTCCTTACTTGAATTTCTGCAGAAATGTTCTGGAAATGAAGCATATGAATCTCCTAAGCCCATTTAGAAATACCTGTGAATAAATGCATAAAAAAACAACCAAAAAACAATAAAGACAAAAATGACAGTAACAATTGATTGTAATAAATGAATATTATTTGTTATAAACTACTAAAACATTGCTCTTACTTCCTTCCCAAGAACACTGGGGATAGGAGAAGTTTCAGTTCAAATATAAAATCCAGAACTACCCTCTGAACTACACACTATTCATCTGGTCCCTTCATACTCACTACCGATTTATTTACTTTTGCCTTTAAACATCCATTTTATGACTTAAGATTTTGGGTGGCAATTTTGGAAAGGATTCCTTAGGAGATAACATTAAAGTGTACTTGAGGTAATTTTATCTTACTCTTTAATCTAACTTCATCACACATTCACTCTCAAGCATACAATAACAATTATCAAAATTTTTGATCCTCAACACATGATTGAAACAAGGGCCGTACAGCTACTTAATGCAAATATTTCTAAGACCTTTTAAAAATTACGAATTTCAAACACAGATGCCTACATTGAATATGAAGTGTCTTAGAAGAGCTGTTAATAAGGTGGGATTTAGAACTCTTTCACATTACTGATACAGAATAAAAGATTAGATATACAGAAAAGAAATAAGATTATAAATGTTATACATCTTTTCATATTTCAATATCCTTAAGTTTATGACCGAGTGTAAAAGGACTGAGATAATAAATGAAGGGGTTACTGTGTTGTGAGCCCCGTTGACTGCTTAAACAAATTTTCTACCAGAATAAAACCCATCACTAAGAAGAAATTACTGGTAGTATAATCCAAGTTAAGGAGGACAGGACCAATGGGAGAAAAGAAAAGAGAAGTTTTTCAAATAAAATTTAAGGAGAGGAACAGAGGAGCCAGATCCCAGAATATATGAAGCAGGATTTATTGTTAATTCATGAAAACAGTAAAAGAACAAACACGAGAATGATGGTGTAAGGAAAGCTGTCCTGGCCTGAATTGTTCTGTTAAAGAACAGGAAAAGGAATTTGATTTCAAAATACCAAACAAAAAATGGATCCTGGTTAAAACTCCATACAAAATTAAGATGTGGAAAAAAAAAAAGAACAAACTAATGTATAGACAGTCAAGGTACAGAAGAAATGCCTGCCCACAAACTAGATTTTTAAAAAGTAACTTACATGTTACTCAAAAACTATTTTTTCAGCTCTATTGACATAAAACTGACACTGTAAGTTTAAGGTATACAAGGTGATGATGTGATCACCCATGTATCATCACCTTTTTTTTTTTAATGCTGAGAATGTTTTGGATCTACTCTTAGCAACATTTGAGCAACATTCAACTATAGTCACCATGCTATACATTAGATAACCCCAAATTATTTATCCTGTAACACAAAGTTTGTACCCTTGGATCAACATCTCCTCATTCCCCTCTCCCCATTCCCTGACATCCACCATTCTATCATCTGTTGCCATGACTTTAGCTTTCTTTAGATTCTACATGTAAGTGAGATCATATAGTATTTGTCTTTCCCTGATTTCTCTTAGCATAATGTCCTCAAGGTCCATCTCTGTGGTTGCAAATGGTAGGATTATCTTTTTTCAAGGAATACTATTTCATTGTATATATACACCACATTTTCTTTATACAGTCACTGGTCCATGGATACTTAGATCTTTTCTGTGTCTTGACTATGGAGAAAAGTGCTGCAATGAATATGAGGTGCCCCTAAATCTTCATTAAATTTTCAATTTTCTTCTCTTAAATTTTAGTGTAAGTATTAGATTATAAGGAAAAAGAGAAATATTCAGGCAAAAATTTAGTCACATATAAGAGAAAGATAAACTATTATCAGATTTTATCAAAGTATATACTTAATATCAGAAGACAATGGAAATGACTAGTTATTAAACTTTAGTAAAGAAAATCTTAGCTAAGAATTTTGTACCCAGTCAATAAATATTTAAATGTTAAGGCCAGGGCCAGAGACAATCTTTTGAACATGTAAGAACTCAGCAAATATTTTTGCCATGAGACTTCAGCTAGTAAAGTTCCAGAGAATTATCTTTAGGCATCCCGAAGGACTGGAGAGAGAGTGACTTCAAAAGTGACAGTGAGAATTGAGTATTACCTGTACTTAAGACCACTGGTTGGTTATAAGGCTAATAATGTAATATGCAATGGCCAATACCTGCTGAAAATACAGATCATCTCACCTAAAATGGAAAGAGATGGAAGAGAACACAAAAAGTAAAATAAACTTTTGGATTATATAAAGCATTAAATAAAAGAAAAATGACTGATTCAAAAGTGACACTAAGAGAAAAGGGAAGAGATGGAAAAGAAGGTATTAACTAGCTAAAACTAATTTCATAGCTGGGAACCAATGAAGTATAGCTAAATGAAAAAGAGGCCAAGGAGACTAAATATATAAGAAACTAATTATAGAAAATAATAAAAACTTCCTTAATTCCAAAAAGATATGGCAGATAGAAACAGAAACATAGCAAGAAGTATAAATGGGTTGAATTCATCTACTCAAAAACAAATGTTTTCACACTAGCTAACAGTGCTAAATTCAATAATATGCTATATATGAGAGAAACTTAAATTGAAAAAAACTAAAAAAATTAAAAGATGTGCATAGAAAGAATGTGTAGTTCAGGAGGTTCTAAATTTTCAGTTTCCCTTTAGACATTTGGCATTGTATAATATCATAAAAGGAAAACATAAAACTTCAGTAGGGAAATACATTAAAATAAGGACAAATGCAATGATCCATTTAACATCATCAAAATATATTCAACAGGCCTACATTCTACATTCTCTCTTTTTAATGGTAATAAAAGGGCCACATTCTACTTTGATTCAAAAGCATTCTAGGACAAACCATTCATTATAATCATAGCATCCATTCATTCTCAGAACACCAGTAAGTAATTGCTGAACTTTCTCTGAGACAGGGTTAGAAAAGAGACAACTAGCAATTACAAATATTATGGGAAGTAATAACATAACATTTAAGAAGTTTATTTTAAAGGCAGTCCTTTGAAAGTGAATTTGCCTGTTTAACTGCAGAACACATCAGTAAAATTCAAGTATTGTTGAGAAGCAGCAATTAATGTTTCTTTCTTAATCTTGATGTCTTAATATCATCTATCACCAAACTTTCATCAGAATATTTTTGAGGAGGCTTAAGAACAGCAAGAACTTATTCTCGTTGACCTGTTTGTACCATTTCTCACACCCCCTTCAATTAACTGCAGAATTTCACTTGTATTATAATTATGACTTCAATCATAGTGTCTTGAAATTCTTAACGTGACTAAAGTGTTGTTCTGTTTTAATTTATATCACATCAAGGCTTGCAAAGTTCCTCATCAATGGGGGGAGTTTATTGTACCCTGAAGTTCTGTCTCCCTCTAGGTTTAATCTTTGTTTGACCTCACCTCTACTGCTTTTGTTTTGTTTTTCATTTTCAGTCCTTGTATCTCCAGGCAAAATGAGCCCTCTGAAAACTTTTCTGTGACTCACTCGTCCTTTTCAGTAGATGGCACTGTTATTTAGGCTAAACAATTTGTCAACAGGGGCAAGGTAATTATTCTCCTGAGATATTTTTCCTAGAACAATAGGGTGTCTATGTTTGTAAAATTAACACTGACTCATACTAAAAAGGGAAAATGAGCTGAAGAAAATCCTCATGAACCATGGCTTTACCAAAATCATGAAAATATTTAAAATATCACAAAACATCCAAGTGAACTCAAACTGAAATGTTCAGTTACCCTTTTTGTATTTCTATTTTTGTTAAAAAAAAAAAATCAAGGGTGATTTGGT
This sequence comes from Oryx dammah, assembly GCF_014754425.2. Lineage (NCBI taxonomy): Eukaryota > Metazoa > Chordata > Mammalia > Artiodactyla > Bovidae > Oryx > Oryx dammah. The sequence goes on along the minus strand of NW_024070207.1, from coordinate 108,157,692 downwards.
CAAAGAGCTAAAACCAAAGGCTCACTTTTGGTCCTCCCAAGTTTCAATGATCAATAAATTGACCTTATATAATTTATATTGCTTTAGCATCATTCCTTCCAAAGAAATCCCAGGGCTCATCTCCTTCAGAATGGACTGGTTGGATCTCCTTGCAGTCCAAGGAACTCTCAAGAGTCTTCTCCAACACCACAGTTCAAAAGCATCAATTCTTCGGTGCTCAGCTTTCTTCACAGTCCAATTCTCATGTCCATACATGACCACAGGAAAAACCATAGCCTTGACTAAACGGACCTTTGTTGGCAAAGTAATGTCTCTGCTTTTCAATATGTTATCTAGGTTGGTCATAACTTTTCTTCCAAGGAGTAAGTGTCTTTTAATTTCATGGCTGCAGTCACCATCTACAGTGATTTTGGAGCCCCCCAAAATAAAGTCTGACACTGTTTCCACTGTTTCCCCATCTATTTCCCATGAAATGATGGGACCAGATGCCATGATTTTAGTTTTCTGAATGTTGAGCTTTAAGCCAACTTTTTCGCTGTCCTCTTTCTCTTTCATCAAGAGGCTTTTTAGTTCCTCTTCACTTTCTGCCATAAGGGTGGTGTCATCTGCATATCTGAGGTTATTGATATTTCTGCCAGCAATCTTGATTCCAGCTTGTGCTTCCTCCAGCCCAGCATTTCTCATGATGTACTCTGCATATAAGTTCAATAAGCAGGGTGACAATATACAGCCTTGATGTACTCCTTTTCCTATTTGGAACCAGTCTGTTGTTCCATGTCCAGTTCTAACTGTTGCTTCCTGACCTGTATATAGGTTTCTCAAGAGGCAGATCAGGTGGTCTGGTATTCCCATCTCTTTAAGAATTTTCCACACTTTACTGTGATCCACACAGTCAAAGGCTTTGGTATAGTCAATAAAGCAGAAATAGATGTTTTTCTGGAACTCTCTTGCTTTTTCCATGATCCAGCGGATGTTGGCAATTTGATCTCTGGTTCCTCTGCCTTTCCTAAAACCAGCTTGAACATCTGGAAGTTCATGGTTCATGTATTGCTGAAGCCTTGCTTGGAGAATTTTGAGTATTACATTACTAGCATATGAAATGAGTGCAATTGTGTGGTAGTTTGAGCATTCTTTGGCATTGCCTTTCTTTGGGATTGGAATGAAAACTGACCTTTTCCAGTCCTGTGGCCACTGCTGAGTTTTCCAAATTTGCTGGCATATTGAGTGCAGCACATTCACAGCATCATCTTTCAGGATTCTTTGGAGGGAATGATGCTAAAGCTGAAACTCCAGTACTTTGGCCACCTCATGCGAAGAGTTGAGTCATTGGAAAAGACTCTGATGCTGGGAGGGATTGGGGGCAGGAGGAGAAGGGGATGACAGAGGATGAGATGCCTGGATGGCATCACTGACTCGATGGACATGAGTCTGAGTGAACTCCGGGAGTTGGTGATGGACAGGGAGGCCTGGCGTGCTGGGATTCATAGGGTTGCAAAGAGTCGGACATGACTGAGCGACTGAACTGAACTGAATTTATATTGCTAAATGTTTTCAGGTATCTAATTATCTATAAATAGATAAAAGAGGTTGGATTCTATTGGAGTTGGGGTTGAGAAGGATTCAAGGTGAAGGTGCTTTCAAACTGTGGTGCTGGAGAAGACTCTTGAGAGTCCCTTGGACAGCAAGGAGACAAAACCTAAAGGAAATCAACCCTGAATATTCATTGGAAGGACCGATACTGAAACTGAAGCTCCAATACTTAGGCCACCTGATGCGAAGAGCCAACTTATTGGAAAGACCCTGATGCTGGGAAAGACTGAAGGCAAAAGGAGAAGGGGGCAACAGAGGATGAGATGGTTGGATGGCATCATTGTCTCAATGGACATAGTTTGAGCAAACTCCAGGAGATAGTGAAGGACAAGGAAGCCTGGTACACCGCAGTCCATGGGGTTGCAGGAGTCGGACATGACTTAACGACTGAACAACAGCAAGGCAATCACTTATTAGCCAAGTGAAATCAGCATTTCACGGGTCTCAATTTTATCCATAAAATAGAAATGATAATACTGAAATACAGGGTATAAAGGGAAGAGATAAAACAAACAGAAGAGATAATGTACATATATGTATTTGGCCATGCCATGTGGCATGCAGGATATTAATTCTCAACCAGGAATTGAACCTGTGCCCCCTTCAGTGGAAGCACAGAGTCCTAACCACTGGACTACCAGGGAATTCTCAATGTGCATAATTATTATTTACCTACCAGCTCAAATAAGCAAAAAAAGGAAAAAGAAACAACTGAAGGAACAAGATTAAAGGTAATATTCATTTGTCTAACAAAAGAAGTGATTTCTGCACACATTTCAATGTATGCATTGCCATGACATCTCAGAACACCAACAGTGGCCTTACAGGTTTCACTTTTGTATCTAGTACCTGATTCTTTTAACACCTAAGCCAGGAGGTCACACCACACTTTGTACTTGCCAGGGCGAGGCTGTTCATAATCACACAATTCAACTTTGTATGTATACAGGGATCATCATGGAACTGTCTCAGGGACTTTGAACCACATTCTTAAAGCTTTGTTTTTGTAAACGAAAGGATCTCAGGTCTCTCCTAGCACCTCATTATTCCAAACTCTGACTGCGCATGTATTTTATGTACTTGCTTCAACTATCAACAGATAGAATCTATCATAAATTGATTTCAATCTCCCATATTGAAAAAAAAAAACTGTCAACTAAAATTCTTTGTAACCAATACAGTGTTCAGATTTTTTTTCCCCCTACAGGGAGAATAATGAGAAGGGTCTTATGATTCCACTAGCAGCACTGCATTCCAACTCACCCCCCTCCATCACCTCCTCCAATTACAGGTTTTGGGAAATTGAAGAATCTTCTTATTAAACATGGGGATCCCCTAGAGGGGATTCTCATATCAACTACATTAAAAACATCTTCTTCTCTTTCAAATGCCTAGAAAAGGGTTTTCAGATTCCTTAAAGATTACCAACGTAACTCGGCGGCGGCTGCTGCTGCTGCTGCTAAGTCGCTTCAGTCGTGTCCGACTCTGTGTGACCCCATAGACGGCAGCCCAGCAGGCTCCCCCGTCCCTGGGATTCTCCAGGCAAGAACACTGGAGTGGGTTGCCATTTCCTTCTGCAATGCATGAAAGTGAAAAGTGAAAGGGAAGTCACTCAGTCTTGTGACCCCATGGACTGCAGCCTACCAGGCTCCTCTGTCCATGGGATTTTCCAGGCAAGAGTACTGGAGTGGGTCACCACTGCCTTCTCCAAAATGTAACTTTACACTAGAGCAAATAACAAATATACCCTGGAATTGCAGGTATTCCCATAGCTAAGGCTGGAGGAGGAAATGACAACCCACTCCAGTATTCTTGCCTGGAGAATCCCCATGGAAAGAGGAGCCTGGTAGGCTACAGTCCATGGGGTCATAGAGTTGGACACAACTGAGTGACTAAGCACCATAGCAAAGGATGGAATTAGTTGGAAAGAAATTGTTTTCTCAGGGAACAAGAAGTTCTATCTAGTCTGATGAAAACCCTTCCATTCTTTTCTAAGGCTGAGTAATATTTCATTAATATGTGAAATACATGTGCGTGTACATACATGTGTGTGTCACACATTTCTATCCATTCATTTTGGCCAGAAAAAAGAATGAAATATTGCCATTTGCAGCAACACAGATAGATCCAGAAAATATCATACTGAGTAAATCAGAGAAAGACAAATATCATATATCACTTAGATGTGCAATCTGAAAAATAATACAGGTGAACTTATTTACAAAACAGAAATAGACCCACAGAGATAGAATGCAAACTTATGTTACCAAATGGGGAAAAAGGTGAGAGGAATAAATTGGGAGTATGGTGTTAACAGATACATGTGACTATATATAAAGTAGACAAACATCAAGGACTTACTGTGTAGCACAGAGAACTATATTCAATCTGAAAATAAACCATAATGGGAAATATGAAAAGTATATAACTGAATTACTTTGCTGTATACCTGAAACTAAGTATTGTAAATCAACTATACCTCAATTGAAATTTTTTCAATAAATTATAACCCTTGCCCCTAGAGATGGTGGTAAGTATTCACAGTTCCTGAGCAGGGTATTTCAGATACAAGGCATGCCAGCACACCACTGAGGTGGCCTATAATTCTTTACATGTCTTATGAATTGCAGAAAAGGTAGATGCAAAATAGATCAACAAGTTGTCTACATCAGGAACATGAAAGAAGTTTATCTGAGTTTTAAATTTTGAAAAAAGATCCTTAGGTGATGGTGACACAAACTTTAGCAGGGATTTAAGAGAAGATATAAAAATATAAAGCCAAACCATAAATATGGCTGCCATAATCTAGATGAGGTAAGCACAAGGTCAGGGATTTTGCTAGTTAGGGTAAAAGTACATATAAACTGTGTAGATCAAATACTAAAATTACTTTTGTATTAATTTATAGGAATCTATAGTAAGAGTAATTGTCACTATTTCTGATAGTTCCAGGAATACCAGAATAAGAGACTGTAACAAGAAAACAATATTCTATGAAAAAAATTACCAATAGTATGACTGCTCCCTATATAAAATCTAAACAAATGGATATAGATTCCATCCACATACAAATAGATTTTGGTTTTATTTCACCTTGCCCTCAAGGTCATCTTTGGGGTTGTTCCTCACAGATGAGTAGATGAAAAGAGTACTTCTAAAAAATATAGTATAAACAGTGCTGCTTTTCTTTTTTGATCTTTGATGGAATTGGATTTATTTTGTGGTTCAGCAGCCTTCAGAATCTTATTAAAAAGTCTTCTGCCATGGTATGAATGTCATCCGCACAATACTCTTAGTGGAAAGTTTGTCCCAAATATGAGATGGCTTTCTACAGAAGGTGAAATACAACCATTAAGTTAAAAAATAGTAAAATTAGTTTCAAAAGCTTACATTTCTCATGCTAGCCTCAAACAAAGGGAAAATTTTAGTTCCAAATAGAAAATTAAAACATTCACCTTCTATGCAATTTAAATTTCAGTCTAAGGCATATATTCTAACAGTGTGGTCCAGGGACCTCCAGTCTTCCCTGAAACTGTCCCAGGGCTCTGCAAGCAAAACTATTTTCATAATAATAATGTCATTTGGTTTTTTCAGTCTCATTCTCTTTCAAGCATTACAATCAATTTGCCCAGTGGTTCATTAAATGTATATGAGAAATGAAGTGCCTTCTGTTGAGCCATGTGGTTCAAGATGGCTGCTCAGGAAGTTCCTGAACTCATCTGCTTCCCCAAATACACCAAATCTATGGAACAGTTTTCTCTGAAAAAATACCTGCAAACTAGTTGAGCAGCTACTTCATTCACATCAGGCAAAGGAGAAAAAAAGCCATATTGAGCAAGTAAGAAAGGCAGAGAACCGGTTTTACCATAACTTCCCCTTCTTCCACCCTTGGCAACAACCCATGATAAGGGAGGGGATTCATGAACTTGGAGCTTTGCACACCTGAGGAGTGAAGTGTTCATACCCTACATTGGGCAACCCCAATTTTGAGAACTGCACCCAGAGCATTTGGCTTTCAAAAAAGTGAGGGTCACCTCCATGAGACCCAAAGAGCTGTACAGATCCTCATCTTAAGGATTCACCAGAAGGGCAGAGGCCTCCTGGGATTCTCTCTGGCGAGGGAGACTGTGGGGTATCATTTTCATGCTCTCACTCAAAGCCAGTGGGTGCCATTTTGTCCCCTAATAAAACAGTTCTAGATATTTAGGAGATTTTGAGACATGTAAAACATTGCCATATTTAGCACTACTTTTTTACCATGAAGATACATTTTTAAAATAAAATTATATCTACATGTAATGGGTTTAAATAATGTTTTACATTCTTTTCAGTTTTAATTTCTAATATGATAAATATCAATAGGTTCAATCCACATCAACACTAGCTTCTGAGGAGCTTCCTTAATGTTTTAAGAATTTAAATAGCTTTTCTGAGACCAAAAATTTTGAGGACTACTGAAGACTTGAGTATTTCTATCTGTTCTTTATCTCAAAGATTTGACTTTTGTTATTTTCATAACAGTTCAAAAATTTTGACCTTTTAAGTAAGACAAATATGTAATCATATTATTTTCAAAATGTGCCTTAAAAGATTTGACCCAAAATGAAGGCATATAAGGCAGTAAGTTCAATACTTGTGGCAATGTGCAATGATGGGTAAATACTGAGAAATAGCACCAAGATGAAGAGGAGCATTTCTTTCAGAGAAAAAGTGTTACTCATGCATATACATTACCCTTAATTTCCTACAGCATACCACAATTTAATATACACTGAATTTTTAAAAAATCTTAATTTTTAATCAATCATTTTAATCTTAATACTTAAAAAAACACATAATTTAAAAATAATCTGGGGGACTTCCCTGGTGGTCCAGTGGTTAAGTCTCCACACTTCCACTGCAGGGGGCACGTGCTCCATTCCCCATCAGGGAACTGAGATCCCACATGCCATGTATACAAAAATAAAATAAAAATGGAGTATTACTCAGCCATTAAAAAGAATACATTTGAATCAGCTCTGATGAGGTGGATGACACTGGAGCCGATTATATAGAGTGAAGTAAGCCAGAAAGAAAAACACCAACACAGTATACTAATGCATATATATGGAATTTAGAAAGATGGTAACGATAACCCTGTATACGAGACAGCAAAAGAGACACAGATGTATAGAACAGTCTTTTGGACTCTGTGGGAGAGGGTGAGTGTGTGATGATTTGGGAGAATGGCATTGAAACATGTATAATATCATATAAGAAACAAATCGCCAGTCTAGGTTTGATGCAGGATACAGGATGCTTGGGGCTGGTGCACTGGGAGGACCCAGAGGGATGGTATGGGGAGGGAGGAGGGAGGGGGTTTCAGGATGAGGAACACGTGTACACCGTGGTGGATTCATGTTGATGTATGGCAAAACCAATACAATATTGTAAAGTTAAAAAATAAAAAAATAAATAATTTTTAAAAAATAAAATAAAATTTAACATAAAAATAATCTGAACTCAAGAAATATTTTTCCTGCATGTTTCTCACTTGAGGGTTATGAAAGAGCCACCAAATGGCAAATACACAGCAACTTATCAAAATTATTTCATAGGATGGTCAAATAAAACTCCCTATTTTATGTTAAAGAATTGTGATATACTGCTCTTTCTTTTAAAAATAATTCTTTCAGAGAGCTCAGAAGAAGGCTCATTTTCACCACCAGGCTCTGACAAGATATCTAAATCTTGTGTTGAAATTGCTGGTTCAGGCTTGGACTACTGAGAAGTACCTGCCAATCAAGCAAAATTGTGTGGTGGCTTGTCAATCCTTGTCCACAAGCAATTAGAAGAAAATGACCTACAGCATTTCCATTTGTACAGAGAGAATTTAAAGGCCTGTCTTTAAAGGTGAAAGGTGATTTCATTAAGCCATTGCTGACAGAGAAAGAAGACCCTCTTGATGGGAGTTCAGCCCATAAATAACACAGTCCTGGCAATAAGCACTAGTAATTGTGCCTTACAACTAAAAAGGAATTAGGGCAGACATACTAAATATAAAGCAACAGGCCTACATTACAACAACTTGCTTTACATTGTTTTTGTGTTTGCGCTCTTAAACTAACATTTTGGTAGATCTCCCAGATTATGTAAACTTTTTGTCTTAGCTATGACTTCAGGTATTTTAGGGCTATAGTAAAAATAAAGCTAACTAATGGCTTGATAAATGAAAACTTTTCTCTCTTGTATATTCCTAATACCAAGTATGATGCTTAGGAGTTTTGGGTTTACTTTTTGTAAAATTCACATAACACAAAATGTTAACATTTTTGAGTATACAGTTTAGTAATATTAAGCACAGTCACACTATGCTTAAGCAAGCATCACCACTATGTCCAGAAGGTCCAATGTCACAAAATCAAAACTCCATACCAATTAACAGTAAGTCCCTCTGACCTGCTACTCCAAGTCTTGAATTTTTTCTACCTAGCTGGTATGATATAAGTGGAAGAATAGAGTTCCAAGATTCTGAAGATCTGGTTAACACATCTCTGTAATCATCTCAACTATCATTAGATACTCTTTGACTATCATTAGATACTCTTTCTTGCTTTATAGAAAACCACTTGACCCTGCTACCTTAAAAGATGGGAAACGTTTGGTGAACTGATATGTATAATCAGTGAAAACCATGCACACACCAGGGTACCTCTCTGAGAATTGGATGGGAATGTGGAGAGGAAAGACTGATCTAATTATCTAACATGGTGGTTTTCTTGCAACATTATGTCCGTCCTGCGCATAGGAGCAGAGAAAATGGTTTGAAAATAATTGAACTACATAAATATAAAACAAAATTTTGTTATTGGTGGCATTAAAGAAAAATATCAAGGGATTTTAAGCAAAGAATACGTGGGTCCAAATCCAATCTCCAAAATTTTTTCTTGCTTTCTGACCAAGTTATTCAAGCTTTGTGAACTTCATTGTCTTTACCAGACACATACAAATGGTGATCATTACCTTAAACCAGTGGCTTTCAACTTGAGGCAATCCCACCCTCAAAGCAACACTTGGGAATATCTGTAGGGACATTTTGGGTTGTCACAACTGGAAGGGTTGCAACTGGTGTCTAGTGGGTAGAACAGTGTGGTGCTAAACATCCTACAATGCACAGCTCACCTCCCCACCAAAAATTAAAAATTATTTGCCCAAAATGTCGATAGTTGTAAGGTTAAAAACAATTTTGCCTTAGAGCGCTGTTGTGAGGCTCAAAAGAGATCCCCTGTATTAACACAACTAGCAAAATACTTAGGACATCAAAAGTGCTCAAAATACTAGTAGTCTCTTTGTTAGCTTCGTTGACCTGTGAGTATAAATGTATTATTTACAGCTAAATTTGGATATGCTGAGCTTCCATCTATTTTTTTAGCTGGATGTCTAATCTTTTCTTTGAGTTCCTCTCCTAAAACTGTACAAGAAGGCCCAAGAAAACTTCCACTTGTTAAATACATATTTCTGTAATCTTTTGTATGAGCCCCAGATAAGATGGTTTTTCTTCTAGTGTCTTTTGGGGTTGGAGTGGGGGGGTTGAGGAAAATGCAATCCACTGCCTGCAACTCTGCACATCCTTTGGCTTATTATCTTCAAATACAGTACAATTACAAAGCAACGTTTCAGCGACTGAAAAAAATCGTCAGAAAGCTGGATAATTCCAAATATTAGTAGATACAGGCTTTAGGCTACTTCATTTATTACTGGTGTGAGCAGACAATGGTGCCATCTGACCTAGTACAATTAAATGTATTGATACTCTAAAATGCAGCAATTCCAGGCTAAGGTGAACAGCCATGATGACCTGCACTGTATTATTTTGGGAATCTGAGAATTGATGGAAGTTGGAGATCATGTGGTAATCTGACTGTCTCTACCTGCAAGAGTAGATAGATTAAAAACTAGCCATTGCATACCAACAAGTACTCAGCAAATAGAAGCAATAAATTATGTCATAAATACATAGTTGGAACCTAAAACACAGTAACTTGTAAAGAAAGCAAAGCAAGAAACAAAAACCAGAATGAGATATATATTATTGTGTGTATTAGTTGCTCAGTCATGTCTAATTCTTTGTGACCCCATGGACTGTAGCCCACCAGGCTCCTCTGTCCATGGAATTTTCCAGGCAAGAATACTGGAGTGGGTTGCCATTTCCTTCTCCAGGCGATCCCCCCAAGGGGGATCGAACCTAGGTCTCCTGCATTGCAGGCAGATTCTTTACCATATGAGCTACAGGGAAGTCCCCATATATCATTAAAGTAAATTTTTTGAAAATCTAAATAAATTAAATTTTTAAAAAGAGTTAAAAAATCTTCCCCAAAAGATTAGAAATTAGTAAAAAAAATAAAATAAAATAGTAAGTACAATAATTTGACTGTATATCACTGGTGGCATGTACTCTGAGGACAAAAGAAACTTAAAAAAAAATAACCTCAAAATATTTTCAATAGTCAATAGGTTTTTGCAATGTTGATACTGTATTCAAACATAGTTGTATATGTACTGTGTGGTTAAAAAAAGAAAAAATTATGTTGGTCAACTGGTAACTGAGGTTTTTTTTTTTGCTTGATGTGGGAGGGGAAAAATAACATTTCTGAGAGTAATTAAAAGCCTTCTTAGGGTTATGAACTTGAATTGAGAGCATTGAAAGGCATGGTATAAAATTCATGGAAAAAAAAATGTATTTCAGGGACTTCCCTGGGGGTCCAGTGATTATGACTCCATACTTTCACTGTAGGCGGTGCAGGTTCGATCCCCAGGCAGGGAAATAAGATCCCATTTGCTGCATGGTGTAAGAAAAGTTTTAAAAAAAATAAACGTATTTCATAGGTCTCTTCACTGAAAAGGTTTCGGAACTAGGACTAACCCAGTAGCAATTTGTACTACTAGCACCCAGACTGTGGTCTCCAAATACGATTTCCTATTAAGAGGAAAGGGAGTCTCTAAACAAATGGCTGATTCCAGATCTGGTGTAGGAAATATATGAGTAACCTGGATCACCTTGTCATACTGTTAAGCAAGGGAGATTTCAAAAATTATTGAAGGCATAGCAGAGTGTTTCAGGAGCCAACTTGAGTTGTCTCCCACTAGCCAAAGTTGTTACCATTTAAGCAACAATAAAATGAAGACTGCAGTGGATTGGAACATTAAGTGTGCTTACATTAAAAAACAAATTATAGTGGCATTTAAGAAAATAAAGTACATCGATCCCCTCTGGAGGACTATTAAGTAACTGAGTCATTATTGTGAAATAAAGGAAAAGACTCAAATATTTTTCATGCTTCTTTTACAAACTGCTGCTGAGTGTAACAAAATGTTGATGAAAAGCAGATTATCTGTATAGATCTTACACTAACGGTGGCAATTAAACAGAGTTAAATGGTCTAAAGAAGACTTAAATGCTGGATCATCGAAAAAGCAAACAGAGTTCCAGAAAAACATCTATTTCTGCTTTATTGACTATGCCAAAGCCTTTGACTGTGTGGATCACAATAAACTGTGGAAAATTCTGAAAGAGATGGGACTATCAGACCACCTGACCTACCTCTTAAGAAACCTATATGCCTGTCAGGAAGCAACAGTTAGAACTGGACATGGAACAACAGACTGGTCCCAAATAGGAAAAGGAGTACGTCAAGGCTGTATATTGTCACCCTGCTTATTTAACTTATATGCAGAGTATATCGTGAGAAATGCTGGACTGGAAGAAGCACAAGCTGGAATCAAGATTGCCAGGAGAAATATCAATAACCTCAGATATGCAGATGACACCACCCTTATGACAGAAAGTGAAGAGGAACTAAAAAGCCTCTTGATGAAAGTAAAAGAGGAGAGTGAAAAAGTTGGCTTAAAGCTTAACATTCAGAAAATGAAGATCATGGCATCTGGTCCCATCACTTCATGGGAAATAGACAGGGAAACAGTGTCAGACTTTATTTTTGGGGGCTCCAAAATCACTGCCGATGGTGACTGCAGCCATGAAATTAAAAGACACTTACTCCTTGGAAGGAATGTTATGACCAACCTAGATAGCATATTCAAAAGCAGAGACATTACTTTGCCAACAAAGTCAAGGCTACAGTTTTTCCAGTGGTCATGTGTGGATGTGAGAGTTAGACTGTGAAGAAAGCTGAGCGTGGAAGAATTGATGCTTTTGAACTGTGGTGTTGGAGAAGACTCTTGAGAGTCCTTTGGAATGCAAGGAGGTCCAACCAGTCCATCCTAAAGGAGATCAGTCCTGGGTGTTCATTGGAAGGACTGATGCTAAAGCTGAAACTCCAATACTTTGGCCACCTCATGCGAAGAGTTGACTCAATGGAAAAGACCCTGATGCTGGGAGGGATTTGGTGGCAGGAGGAGAAGGGGACAACAGATGATGAGATGGCTAGATGGCATCAGCGACTCGATGGACGTGAGTCTGAGTGAACTCCGGGAGTTGGTGATGGACAGGGAGGCCTGGCGTGCTGTGATTCATGGGGTCGCAAAGAGTCGGACACGACTGAGCTACTGAACTGAACTGAAATGGTCTAAAGATGACCTATATGACTGAAAAGAGCACTACTTATAAATCCAAAATTTATTGCAGTAATAGGATACAGTATAGCAAAATCATTAAAGTCAATATATGCATCACAACAAAAGGCTGTCTCAAAGCAAGTGAACCCAGAAAAGCCAGGCTCCTCATCTCCTATAAAGCAGTCTTGCAAAAAAGTCAAACCTGAAGCTGATCCATCTTGTATCAATCTATTAGTTGCCCTGCCACAGGGAAGACAAAGGAACATAATTAACAACACTGTGTGGACACAATCAGCCAAGTACATCTTGTAGAAGTGTCCGCCAAAAAAATTACTTTTTAATATAATATTTGAAAGGAAAAAGAAGTGGGTTTATAGAGTAAATAGATGTAAAAGCATATCAATCAATTGCCATTTGTGGTTAGTGTTCTGATTCTGATTCAAACAAATTGTATATAGAAATTGGGGAAGTTCAAACACAGGATATTTAATTACTTTAAAAAATAAAAGTTTAAAAAAATTAGGTGTGATGATGACATAGCAACTACAGTTTTTTAATCTTTCAGATACACTGCCTTAGTGTTGAGGTTAAATGAAATAATGCACATTTCTTAGCATAAATCACTATGCAATAGATGATGGTTATTAATAGCATTTTAAATTAAAGTCAGAATATATTCACCTTCAGGAGTCTTTTCTACTTTATCAGGATTTCTTAAATCATGCCATTTAGGTAAAAATAAAAGGAAGTTAAATTGAATATACTCTACTGATGTTCAGAACTTTATCTGGGCTGCAGTAATACAAGGCCCATACAGGCCATTCAAATAGATTTAAATTGGCAAGGGCAACAAATTTGCACTTGTTCAACAGTACCTTAACAAATCATTTTCTCCTTTCTGCATTCAGAGAGAACAATTATGTAGAATCTTAAACTTGCAATGACACTGACATGATATTTTTAAAGTGATAATGAACATTTTGCATAATTTGAGAAATTACACTTAATAATTTATTTTTGTTCAATTCTAAAAGTGAAGAGAAAATATCTTTGCCTGAAGCAGAACATTTAGTATAGGCTGAGTTAGCATCGAAAGTGAAGTGAAAGTCACTGTCATGTCCAACTCCTTGCAACCCCGTGGATTATACAGTCCATGGAATTCTCCAGGCCAGAATACTGAAGTGGGTACCCTTTCCCTTCTCCAGGAGATCTTCCCAATCCAGGGATTGAACCCAGGTCTCCCTCACTGCAGGTGGATTCTTTACCAGCTGAGCCACAAGGGAAGCCTGAGTTAGCATTACTCATATTAATATTCACATATATCTTGAGGCAACATTGTAGACACACTATTGTGACTTTTATGTAAAGACTTCTGTGTAAACAAAAGATAGAGATTCAGTACAGTGAAACAAAATCCAAAACACATTCTTTATTTCTGGGTTAAATTTAATCACCTGACCTTCCTAAGGCAAATGAATGGAGAAAGATGTTTAATGAAACAGTAACACTCATAATTTGTCTTTTGTTTTTTGGCCATGCCACATAGCATGCAGGATATTAGCTCACTGAACAGGGATCAAACCCACGTGATGATCTGATGTATGTATACACTGTAAAATAATTATCATAGTCATAACATTCATCACCTCACAGGTTTTTTTTTTTTTATGTTTTTGGTGCAAACAATTAAGAGCTACTCTCTTAGCATATTAAATGCAAGTATACAGTACAGTATTATTAACTATACTCACCATGCTGTAATATTAGATTCCCAGAACTTATAACTGAAAATTTGCACCCTGGCCAACATTCCGTTAATCTGCTCTCTGTCCTCGGCCCAACTCGGTAACCACCATTCTACTGTTTCCACACGTAAGTGATGTAAGTGACACCATAGGTTACTATGACAAATTCTATTTGTCCTCTGTCTAGTTTATTTCACTTAGCACTCAGCTTACAACCCTCAAGGTCCACCCAGGTTGTTGCCAGTAGCATGATTTCTTTTTTACTATTTTTTAAGGACTGTATAACATTCCACTGAGTGTGTGTATGCATATATGTATGTATGTGTGTGTATATATATACACACACACACACATGCCTATGCATATACCCCAAATGTGCACACATATGTATATACTTGCATAATATGTACACATTTGTTGTTGTTTAGTCACACAGTTGTGTCTGACTCTTTTGTGACCCCATGGACTGTAGTCCATCTGGCTTCTCTGTCCATGGGATTTCCCAGTCAAGAATAATGGAGTGGGTTGCCATTTCCTCCTCCAGGGGATCTTCACAACCCAGGGGTCAAACCCATGTCACCTGCATTGGCAGGTGGGTATTTTTACCACTGAGCCACCAGGGAAGTGTGTGTGTGTGTGTGTGTGTGTGTGTGTATTGCATGCGCATGTATAATACTCTGTGTATGTGTATCTCACATTTTCTTTGTATGTTACATTTTCTTTATCCATTTCTCCATCAATGGACACAGGCTGGTTCCATGTTTTGGCTATTGTAAACAGTGCTGCTATGAATGAACATGGGGGTGCAGATAACTCTTCAAGACAGTGATTTCACTTCCTTCAGATATACCCAGAATTGAGATTGCTGGTTACTACAATAACTATTTTAATTTTTTGAGGAACCTCTGTAGTGCTTTTAATAACAGATGTTATCAAGTGTTCCTACAGTGTACCAGCTTCCCTTTTCTCTACATACTCACCAGTATTTGTCACCTCTTGTTTTCTGATAATAGCCAACCTAACAGGTATGAGGTGATAGCTCATTGTTTTTGATTCACATCTCCCTGATGATCAATGATGTTGAACATCTTTTCATGTGCCTGTTGGCCATTTGTAGGTTTCTTCAGAAAATGTCTATTCAGGTCTATTCCCCATTTTTAAAAGCAGTGTATTTGCTGTTTGTCATTAAATTGTAAGAGGTCCTTATATACTGTTGACATTAACCCTTTATTGGATATATGATTTTCAAGTATTTTCTCCCATTCCACAGGTTGCCTTTGCGTATTGTTGAATGTTTCCTATGTTGTGAAGAAACTTTTTTTGTTTGACATAGTCTTACTTGTTTATTTTTGCTTTGGTTGCTTGTGCTTTTAATGTCTGATCCAAAAGAATCACTGCCAAAACCAATATCCCCAGATTTTATGTTTAAGCCTAAATTCTACCACCTAAATAAGAAGCCCAAGCTCCAGAAAGTAACAGGCTCACACCTTGATTTCAGCCTTCCAATACCTTAAGTAGAGAACCTGGCCCCAATGTGTTCAGACTTCTGACTTACAGAAGTATGAGCTAATAAATGGGTTTCATTTTAAATCACCAAGTATGTGACAATTTTTTACACCAAACTAGAGAGTTGCAGGCAGCTTCCCTGGTGAAGAATCTGCCTGCAATGCAGGAGAAAAGGGTTTGATTTCTGGGTGGTGAAGATCCCCTGGAAAAGGAAATGGCAATCCACTCCAGTATGTTTGCCTGGGAAATCCCATGGACAGAGAAGCCTGGTGGGCTACAGTCCATGGGATCACAAAGAGTCAGACACAACTGAGTGACTAAGCACCTTATCACCTTAGAAAACAAATGCACCAGGTAAGACATAAACACAAATGTGCACTCATGTGATTTAAATAGAAATGTCATTGAAAAAACAATAAATTGCCTATCAGGTAGCATATTCAGAAACAGACTTGTTTTTCAAATTATAAACATTTTTTTTCCATGTACAAAACTGTGAGGATGAGTATTTGGCAAAGCAACAATTACATCAATCATGATGCAAGGATCTTTGAAGGGCAGTGCCTTTAAAGACTTCAGAGTCCTTTGAAGGCAGTCAGTCCCTAGCACATAGCTACTCTTCTAAAACAATTTTGCCAAATGGCTTCTTAGAAATCCCTAGGTTGGGCTTTCCTTCTGTTAGGTTGAATTTTCCTTAGAGAGATTTGCACTTACTATTTAGGATCAAAGGGTGAACCACTTTGGTGTGCTGTGTGCTGGAGGAGATTTATGAAGCCATCTCCTGAAGCTCTGGGGTTATTTCTAGGAGTAAGTTATTACTTTATTATAAGCTGCATTTTCCAAACGCCAAGTGGATAGGACAGGACTCGAGTGGATAAAGTCCCTGGAGGCCTATCTCTTCAGAAGTTTCAGTGTAAAGGTAGAGTTTAGCCAGAGGAGTATGTCATCAAGAGAAACTTTTGATGGTGAAATTCTCTTTAAAAAGCCTTCCAGACTATTCAGAGCATCAAAGAATTGTTTCTAAAAAGTGTATAGAACATATGGAAGTATTTTGTGAGAACATGAACTCATTTTGTTCATGGCAATCAAGACCTAAAGAGATTTATGGGGTTGTGATGGCTTTTTTTAATTTTTATTTTTAAAATTTTATGTGGGGGTATAGTTGATTAACAATGTTGTGATTACTTAATTTTCAAGAGCTGTTAATCTCCTGGTGCATGGAAAATTCCATTTCAGTTTTGGACTCTAACAGTGGTCATACAGGAACTCAGTGTGAGTTTTCCTCAAAAGACAATCAATCATACTTAACTTTGTGAAGGGTGTGTGTTTGTGTATGTATAGAGACTTAATTCATACATTCATTTTTACATGCCCATCTTACTTCTTCCAGTTCTCCCTTGAGTCTGTGTTCATGACCACACATTTTTCCATGTTATTCTTGATTTAAATCAAAATAAGGTGTGAAAAAAATAATAACGGGTAACTTCCCTGGGTGGCTCAGTAGTAAAGAACCCGTCTGCCAATGCAGGAGACTCAGGTTTGATCCCTGGGTTAGGAAGATCCTCTGGAGAAGGAAATGGCAACCCACTCTAGTATTCTTTCCTGGGAAATCCCATGGACAGAGGAGCCTGGTGGGCTACAGTCCATGGGGTCACAAAAGAGTCAGACATGATTTAGTGACTAAACAACAACAATGCTTAGAATATATTCATAATCCAAAACACCTCTCCCTTTCCTCTGCCCCTGCTTCCCTTGTTCCATTCCACCCCTACTCTTATTCTCCTCTTTCTGTCTATAATACTTTATATATATAATTCCATTATTTATAACTATATACATGCCATACAAGTTATTATGAGACACTACTTAGATTTTTACTTGATATTTTCATAATTATTCCACTGCCAAAGGACCTTTTACCACAAGTCTTACTTCATTTTGGTTTTGTTCATCTAGATTTTCTGCCTTAGATTTCAGTCTGTGGTGTGGCCAGTGTTCATTCAAGGTGTTCAATGCCTAGCACTGTACCACCGACACTTAGCTGCTTATTAAGACATGTTGTTATGTAATATTAACTAGTGACCTAAGAAGAAGATTAATATACATAAATATATATAAATATATATATATACATACATATATATATATAATTTGACCTTAAAACCCATCTCTGAAGCATTCTGGCATTAGATCCTTTAGCAAATAAACACAAAAATCTTAGTTTCCTAATCTATAACTTTCCTACCTTAGAGGCATTTTTGTGGAATTAATAACATGTGAATCACTTTTAGATCCACAGATGAAAAAGCCTTCTCTAAATGCTACGGATTGGCTAATTATACCATAGGGGACATTTGGGTTTATATTGTAAAGCATGCATATTTATAGCTCTTTTATTTTAATTCAGGTTATTTTAGCTGAGGAAGCTATTTTTACTACTGAGGATGCCTGGTACTTTCTTGTTAATAACTTTAAAAGATATAAATAGTATACTGAAGCATTTAAACCTAAAGATCAAACATGCTTGATGCATAAAAGGGGTGTATATATTATCAAACCTTTTTAATCACAAACCATATGTCATTGGTGTTTGCACACTATTTAACCCGTGAATGGAGAGATTCATTTTTAGTATAGAAGGCACCATGGGCCTAATTTGTCTCTAACATCTTGATATGTAGCTTGCATGTTCATTAAGAAATGGTGTTGAATAAACAGTGGGTTTTTTCCCATTTCATAGTCTTTGTGAAAAAGATAGTTTTCAACCATCTACTTTTCCATCTAATCCACATGTAATAATATATTCATCACACTGAAGCTGGTAATGTATACAAACAAAGTCCAGCTCTATTCCTACAGAACGGCAATCTACCAGGGCAGCCAGAGATAAACAGATTACTTTAATACCACTAATTCTATAATAGTGGCTTCAACACAAAGTTTCTAGAAGGGAAAACTTCTTTCTTTTGATATCTAGGAAAATTTCAAAGAGGAATTGATACGTGACTTTATAGTGTGGACCATGAACAAAAAAATGGAGTCACTTCTGTCAAAAGGATCTAAAAATGGAGCCAGGAAACCATTAAGGAAGTGAAACATATGCAAGCCGCCACCACCCTCCCTCACCCCCAGTGCAACATAAACTTTTGACCCAGCCATCCTGAGACAATCTGGAACTTGTATTTACTCCCTAGAGACCATAGCATAGCAAACAAGGTGCTGCTGGCAAAAGACTGAATGCTTCCCAGCACTTACTGTACAATAGATCTGCAAAGATAACCTAAATTACTTATCTGGAATGTCTTTCTTTGTTGTCTTTATAAATGCCCATCATTTTCTATTTTCCTCAGAGCACATTTGAGTTGCTACTCAAATCAGTGCCTCCTGAATTAAAATTCCTAAGACTCCATATAAACTCTATTTCTTATTTGCTGCCTTCTGCATTGCTTGGTCGACAAAATACAATTTACCTAGGTGTTTAAGGAAAAGAGGCATCACATAGAGGCATCACAAAGTCTCCAGGACTGCATTTAAACAGAGAGGAAGGTCATCCAGTAGTTGGACCTGAGGGCTTTCATCCTATTATACCATCCCCCACCTACTTCCTGCTGTACACCTGACCTGTGACTCTAGGGGCTCACACTCATGTACTATAACACAGCAGGTGTGGTGATGTGCACACCATGGGTGTTTTCTCTCCCTCCTCCTACTTGTCAGCAAAACCTGCCATCCATGATGGATGCTGAAGCCGTATCTTCCCGGTCCCAGCCACTTGCTAGTAAGGGTGTCTATTTAACTAAATTCTGCCCAAGACAAGTCTCAGAAGAGAGAAAGAAGGGTTACGAGTCAAAGACAGGAATGATAATAAAATGAAAACTCTTATCTACTTAGCTGTACAGATATCATATCTGTATGGCCCAAGTATCCCCAGGCAGTAAGAATTCTGAGAATGAAAAGCCAGCACTCTAAGTGTGAAGGGAATCATTTTGGCAAGTGTCTACTTAATAACATTGCTAAGCATCTCAACTTATCCTGGAGATCCGTCTCTCTAGGCTTTTTAGAAGATAAGTACTAGACTTGATGTCATAACTCTGCTAATGGATACAATATTAAGATGGAGCTCTCTAGGGTCATTTACCAGATGATTTTATGTTAATAAATGGTTTGATATATTTTAGAGTACCTACTTCAACATGCAGTGTCTAGAAATGTTAACTAATAGCTAGTATTTAAAAAAATAATTTCTTAGTAGATGTATTTATGGATTCTGAAGAAGTAACACATGGTTATTGTTCTTAGTATAATAAACTGGATTGGCTCATGCACTAATTGTGGCAATCAGAAAGGATGTGATTGGTAAACACAGCTCACAGGACTGAAACAGCATGGCTTGTGAACCAACAGTTTATTTTGAGGAAGGGGTATGACACAGAAAAGGAATCAAAGCCAGGATCTGAAGATGTCAGGTTCAAGTACCAATTATCCTTGCTCTGAAATGCCTATTCCAAGACATGATCAGGGAGCCCAAATTGAGTCTCAGCTTGGGCCTCTTACACAATTCTGTTCACTTAGGCATATTCTTGCTATGTAACCAGCTTGTGCCAGAACTACATATTAAACCAGTCTCTACATAATCAGTAAATAATGCTCAAAAGTTGGTATTACCTCTTGAATCCATGGTGACAAGAACAACACTATTATTTCATGTTCTGACCATTGGCCAGGTTGGGCACAAGTCTTTTAGCAAGACAACATAGGTCAGTTTCAGGCCTGCTAGAATTAACCCTCAGTGCACAGGAGGTATGACAAACCCCACAATTCATACTTCTACTTTAAACAAATTATCTGAGCAATATTATACATATCTGTAAGCAACAAATTATCTTAAAAGTTATCTGAAAATTATCTGAAAACCAAAGGTAATAATTTCTTGAAAAGGAAACATTTTAGATATGAAGAACTAAACAAATATATTATTTCTCACTGCTACTGTTTGGTATACTAGACCTGTTCTCAAACATTTTGATTTCGGAACCTCTTTATACTCTTAAAAATTATTGAAGACCATCAAAGAATATTTTTGTTTGTTAGGGGTGGGGGTGAAGGTGAAAGTGTTAGCTGCTCAGTCATGTCCAACTCTTTGCAACCCCATGGACTGTAGCCCACTAGTCTAATCTGTTCATGGAATTCTCTAGGCAAGAATATTGGAGTGGGTTGCCATTCCTTTTTTCAGGCGATCTTGCCGACCCAGGGATTGAAGCCAGGTCTCCTGCATTGTAGGCAGATTCTTTACCTTCTAAGCCACCAGGGAAGTCCTGCAGGTTGGGGTTGGTGTTATTTATTAATATTTAGCCTATTAGAGATTAAAACAAATTTAAAATTCTTTTTAAAGAAAGAAATATATTTGCCAAAATATAAAACATTTACACAGAAGAGTAGGACTGTTTCACAATTTTGCTAATTTCTTAAATGTCTAGCCTGTTAGATGACAGGCAGGTTCTCATACATTCTACTTTAAATTGGCTGCGATGTTACGTTGGTAGATATACATATATGAACAAAACATGGCCTATTATAGAGAAGTACTTGGAAAGGGGAGGGCTATTTTAGTAGACTTTTAAGGTACTTTTGGATACTCTTATTTAATACTACATCCAAACTTCCCAAGTCGTAGTTTCATAAAAGTTACAATGCAGAGTCAAACTCTATCAAAGGTCTTTTTGTACCCTGCTAACATTAAAATCCATTGATATATATTGCACTTTTAATCTATCTTTTTCATGCCTGTAATTTTGTAACATCAAACATTGGTCATTGCAGAATTTTGGTTCACTGACACTTCTTTATGTTATATAAAAATCAGCTTAAGGACTTTTCTAATGATTATACTGGTGATATTAAGCACTAAGAAGCTTTCAAGCTTATGGAAGTGTTTACAAGGTTTCCAAAATTCTAATTTTCAAATGAAATTTCAAATTTTTTCTTTGGCAACAAATATTGTCAATCATTTCCCGTGAAGTGGCAGCCTCACTTCTAATTATTTTGAGAAACTATCTTCCAAAAGCCCAACTCTGCATAACCATTACTTTCTGTCTGGAGTTCTTTCAAGTAAAAATAACGCCACATGAAAAACAAAGCATCTACTTCAGCTCAGAACGAAACAACCACACAAATACATTCCCTAGAGCCAATCATTGGAGAAGGAAATGGCAACCCACTCCAGTATTCTTGCCTGGAGAATCCCAGGGACAGAGGAGCCTAGTGGGCTGCCATCTATGGGGTCAGACAGAGTCGGATATGACTAAAGCAACTTAGCAGCAGTAGTAGCAACAGCAGAGCTAATCATTTACTTTAACATCCAGAAGAAATGCGTTCTCCATACTTCCCAGGTCAACAGACAAAAATCTCAGTTCGGTTCAGTTCAGTTGCTCAGTCGTGTTCGACTCTTTGTGACCCCATGAACTGCAGCACCCCAGGCCTTCCTGTCCACCACCAATTGCTGGAGTTTACTCAAACTCATGTCCATTGAGTCGGTGATGCCATCCAACCATCTTATCCTTTGTTGTCCCCTTCTCCTTCACCTTCAATCTTTCCCAGCATCAGGGTCTTTTCCAAAGAGTCAGTTCTTCGCATCAAGTGGCCAAAGTATTGGAGTTTCAGCTTCAGCCTCAGTACTTCCAATGACTATTCAGGACTGATTTCCTTTAGGATGGACTGGTTGGATCTCCTTCCTGTCCAAGAGACTCTCAAGAGTCTTCTCCAACACCACAGTTCAAAAGCAGCAATTCTTCGGCATTCAACTTTCTTTATAGTCCAATTCTCACATCCATACATGACTACTGGAAAAACCATAGCTTAAACTAGATGGATCTTTGTTGGCAAAGTAATGTGTCTGCTTTTTAATATGTTGTCTAGGTTGGTCATAACTTTTCTTCCATAACTTTTCTTCTTAAAAGAGTAAGTGTCTTAATTTCATGGCTGCAGTCACCATCTGCAGTGATTTTGGAGCCCCCCAAAATAAAGTCTGTCACTGTTTCCACTGTTTCCCCATCTATTTCCCATGAAGTGATGGGACCAGATGCCATGATCTTAGTTTTCTGAATGTTGAGTTTTCAGCCAATTTTTCCACTCTCCTCTTTCACTTTCATCAAGAGACTCTTTAGTTCCTCTTCCCTTTCTGCCATAAGGGTGGTGTCATCTGCATATCTGAGGTTATTGATATTTCTCCCAGCAGTCTTGTTTCCAGCTTGTGCTTCATCCAGCCCAGCATTTCTCATGATGTATTCTGCATATAAGTTAAATAAGCAGGGTGACAATATACAGCCTTGATGTACTCTTTCCCTATTTGGAGCCAGTCTGTTGTTTCATGTCCAGTTATAACTGTCGATTCCTGACCTGTATACAGATTTCTCAAGAGGCAGGTCAGGTGCTCTAGTATTCCCATCTCTTTCAGAATTTTCCACAGTTTATTGTGATCCACACACTCAAAGGCTTTGGCATAGTCACTGAAGCAGAAGTAGATGTTTTTCTGGAACTCTGTTGTCTTTTTGATGATGCAGCGGATGTTGGCAGTTTGATCTCTGGTTCCTCTGTCTTTTCTAAAACCAGCTTGAACATCTGGAAGTTCACAGTTCACATACTGTTTAAGCCTGGCTTGGAGAATTTTGAGCATTACTTTACTAGCATGTGAGATGAGTGCAATTGTGTAGTAGTTTAAGCATTCTTTGGCATTGCCTTTCCTTGGGACTGGAATAGAAACTGACCTTTTCCAGTCCTGTGGCAACTGCTGAGTTTTCCAAATTTGCTAAGTGCAGCACTTTCACTTCATCATCTTTTAGGATTTGAAATAGCTCAACTGGAATTCCATCACCTCCACTAGCTTTATAGTGATGCTTCCTAAGGCCCACTTGACTTTGCATTCCAGGATGTCTGGCCTTAGGTGAGTGATCATACCATCATGATTATCTGGGTCGTGAAGATCTTTTTTGTACAGTTCTTCTGTGTATTCTTTTTTTTTTTTTTTAAGTGAAGTCACTCAGTCGTGTCTGACTCTGTGCTACCCCATGGACTGTAGCCTACCAGGCTCCTCCGTCCATGCGATTATCCAGGCAAGAATACTGGAGTGGGTTGCCATTTCCTTCTCCCGGATCTTCTGTGTATTCTTGCCACCTCTTTTTAATCTCTTCTGCTTCTGTTAGGTCCATACCATTTCTGTCCTTTATTGAGCCTATCTTTGCAAGAAATGTTCCCTTGGTTTCTCTAATTTCCTTGAAGAGATCTCTAGTCTTTCCCATTCTGTTGTTTTCCTCTTTTTATTTGCACTGATCACTGAGGAAGGCTTTCTTATGTCTCCTTGCTACTCTTTGGAACTCTGCATTCAGATGCTTATATCTTTCCTTTTGTCCTTTGCTTTTGGCTTCTCTTCCTTTCACAGCTGTTTGTAAGGCCTCCTCAGACAGCCATTTTGCTTTTTCGCATTTGTTTTTCTTGGGGATGGTCTAGCTCCCTGTCTCCTGTACAGTGTCATGAATCTCCGTCCATAGTTCATCAGGCACTCTGTCTATCAGATCTAGTCCCTTAAATCTATTTCTCACTTCCACTGTATAATCATAAGAGACTTGATTTGGGTCATACTTGGATGGTTTAGTGGTTTTCCCTACTTTCTTCAATTTAAGTCTGAATTTGGCAATAAGGTGTTCATGATCTGAACATAGTCAGCTCCTGGGTTCGTTTTTGCTGACTGTATAGAACTTCTCCATCTTTGGTTGCAAAGAATATAATCAATCTGATTTCAGTGTTGGTCATCTGGTGATGTCCATGTGTAGAGTCTTCTCTTGTGTATTGGAAGAGGGTGTTTGCTATGACCAGTGTGTTCTCTTGGCAGAACTCTATTAGTCTTTGCCCTGCTTCATTGCGCATTCCAAGGCCAAATTTGCCTGTTACTCCAGGTGTTTCTTGACTTCCTACTTTTGCATTCCAGTTCCCTATAATGAAAAGGACGTCATTTTTGGGTGTTCTAAAAGGTCTTTTAGGTCTTCATAGAACCATTCAACTTCAGCTTCTTCAGCATTACTGGTAGGGCATAGACTTGGATTACCATGATATTGAATGGTTTGCCTTGGAAACAGAGACCATTCTGTCATTTTGAGATTGCATCCAAGCACTGCATTTTGTACTCTTTTGTTGAGTATGATGCCTACTCCATTTGCCCACTGCTGCTGCTGCTGCTGCTAAGTCGCTTCAGTCATGTCCGACTCTGTGCGACCCCGTAGACGGCAGCCCACCAGGCTCCCCGTCCCTGGGATTCTCAAGGCAAGAACACTGAACATTGGAGTGGGTTGCCATTTCCTTCTCCAATGCATGAGAGTGAAAAGTGAAAGTGAAGTTGCTCAGTCGTGTCCAACTCTTAGCGACCCCATGGACTGTAGCTCACCAGGCTCCTCCGTCCATGAGTAGTAGATATGTCATCTGAGTTAAATTCATCCATTATAGTCCATTTTAGTTCTCTGATTCCTAGAATGTGGACATTCCCTCTTGCCATCTCCTGTTTGACCACTTCCAATTTGCCTTGATTCATGGAACTAACAATCCAGGTTCCTATGCTGTATTGCTCTTTACAGCATCGGACCTTGCTTCTATCACCAGTCACATCCACAACTGGGTGTTGTTTTTGCTTTGGCTCTGTCCCTTCATTGTTTCTGGAGTTATTTCTCCACTGATCTCCAGTAGCATATTGGGCACCTACCGACCTGGGGAGTTCCTCTTTCAGTATCCTATCATTTTGCCTTTTCATACTGTTCATGGGGTTCTCAAGGCAAGAATATTGAAGTGGTTTGCCATTCCGTTCTCCAGTGGACCACATTCTGTCAGACCTCTCCACCATGACCCTCCCGTCTTGGGTGGCCCCACACGGCATGGCTTAGTTTCATTGAGTTAGACAAGGCTGTGGTCCATGTGATCAGTTTGGCTAGTTTTCTATGAATGTGGTTTCAGTCTTTCTGCCCTCTGATGCCCTCTCTCAGCACCTACTGTCTTACTGGGGTTTCTCTTACCTTAGACGTGGGGTACCTCCTCTCGACTGCTTGCCGCTCCAGCATAAGTCTAAACACAGACTGAATATATAGATTCAAGTTCTAGGTTGCAATTTTCTAGCTACAATGTCAGGGAAATTTTTTTTTCTTTCTCTTTTTTAAGTTTTTTTTTTTTTTTTAAGTTGGGAAAATGAATGAGACATTCGCAGGGTCTTTTTGTTCCCCTCAAAGTTAATAGCTTATACTTGTAAGGACAAAATGAGATAATGTAAAAGAGCATTTTATGCAAAATAATAAATGCTATAAAAATATATTTTAGTTACCACCACCACCACCACTGGTTTTTCATAAACACATAAAACACTTAATAGCATCCTTTAGCATTTAGGTATGCCAGTGCCGTGTGTTGGCAACACAATGTTACATAATGTCTTTCTGTAAGAAAAAAACAAAAAACAAAAACTTTTCTCTTAAGCAATTAAAATTAAAAAGATTGCTAAAATCCATTTGCCTCAACCTTGTTGATGCATTAGTAACTGTAACAACTTTGGCATCAGTGTACCATTTAAAATATCAGGAAGACACAGATGGTCCATTACCAGAAATAAAACATTACTGTCAGAATACCACTGCACACAGAAAACTAGTAAGACCACAGCAGATTACAAGAGTTTACCTTGGAGAAGAATCATGGAGTTGCTCGAAACTGGCTTTCTTTCCTCTTCCTGTTTTAAGGCGCTCCAGTGAATTTGCCCATCTACCTTCCAGTAAAATCCCTGGTATCTTAGCACACTTCCTTTGGTTTCCTGTTTGGTGGAGAACCATTCAGATGTTACAGGTTTTTTCTTAAAGGACCAACATCTGCTAGTTCCAGACTTTTCAAAGAAAGAAGAGGTTTTTAAATCAATTACTCTAGAAAGCCCCACCCTCAGAGACTCTGACTTGGTAGGTGAGGCTCAGGTGTTGGTGTTTGTAAATCACCCTAGCTGATATCCATGTTACTAATATTAGGACCCTACTTTCAGTAGACAAACTTTTCTCTTCTTGAAGAAGCGACCATAAAAATAAACTTCAGGTATTTTATTGTAGGGGAGAAAAATTTGCCACCTTAAAATGCGTCTCTTTAGCATATGGGTTATTTTGAGCTGAAAACAATCAAGGCCCCAAAGACTTCCCCCAAATCATTAAGGCTCGGCTAGCTGCCTAAATGAATGCAGATAGAGGACTTGTTCCAGGAAGGGGGCCGTCATGACAGCCAAGGACAGAATAATATGAAGTAGGTGTGGTAGACAGGGAGGAACTTAGGGAAGACTGGTAAAACTTCTCCCAGTGTCCCACTGTCTCTGCCAGCAAACATTTGTTTACCGAACATTTAAATTCCATCTCCATGTGAAATGCCTTCCTCCCTTTTGAAATCCCAATCCACTAGCCCCAACTTAATCTTTAGTTTTGAGCTAAAGATAATATTTGAGGTGAGGGCTTCCATCATTTTGATGAGTTAATCAGTTTTTCTTGGATCTCTCTCATGTGTACAATGTTATTAAAATTTTGTTTGATTTTTTCCTGTTAATCTCTCTCATGTCAATTTAACTCTTAGGGCAACCAAAAAAAACCTAGAAATACAGAGGAAAATTTCTTCCTCCCTGACACTATCACACCATCAGAATCACGGGCTGGTTTTTTTTTTCTATCTTAGCAAGATAACCAGGCCTGGCTGAGTGGTAAAGAATCCTCCTGCTAAGCAGGAGATGCAGAGTTGATCCCTGTATCTGTAAGATCCCTGGGAGAAGAACATTGAAGCCTACTGCAGTATTCTTGCCTGGCAAATCCCACAGACAGAGGAGCCTGGTGGGCTATAGTCCACGAAGTCCCAAAGAATTGTACACAACTGAAAGATTGAATAACAACAAAGGCAGAGAAGCAGAGAAAATCTGCTTTCTATATATTAAAAAGAAAAAAAAAAGTAAATCCAAAAATTCAAACCAAAAGAAAGCAAACAGCTCCTAAATGACAGCATTGAACTGGCAGTTTAAATTTAGTTTAAATTTAAATTTAAGTGAATTAAGATATGCATATCAAAGTAAAAGGTGGATGATATTTAATTTTTCCTTTCTCTTATTTTAAAGACTCAGGGATTCACCCAGTTCATTGGTAGATGAAGACAGTTTCTGTTGACTTTTCTTTTTCCCTCATGTAATTTTTGTTCCTTATTTGTTTTATAGGTTGCATATTTTAGAACTTGAACTTTCCTTTAGAAATTATTTTTTCAACTTTATGTGAAGTAATTAATTCTTTTTTACTAATAAATCATTGGTAGGACTGTGTTAGCCTAGAAGA
This sequence comes from Oryx dammah, assembly GCF_014754425.2. Classification (NCBI taxonomy): domain Eukaryota; kingdom Metazoa; phylum Chordata; class Mammalia; order Artiodactyla; family Bovidae; genus Oryx; species Oryx dammah. The sequence goes on along the minus strand of NW_024070207.1, from coordinate 108,129,932 downwards.
AAATTAAAGTTTCTAAATCTGTTAAAGGGCAGAAATCAAAAATCCTTAAAACACTTGAGTGGATCAGTTCTTCTAGCAGCCATTTATTTTGGAAAGAAGTCTTGGAATTAAGTCTTAGAGGAATTTGCTGTGAATGTTCACAATAGCCTGTTAAATCATTTTAGAGGGAAAAAACCAAATTGCTATTTATTTGCTGATTATTTTGAAAATTTAAAGCCCAAAGTGGTAAGAAAGTAACTTTCAGTAGAAAAACTATTCCAAACATTTAGCCTATCTTCCAAAGAACTTTCAGAGAATACAGCACATTTGCTAAACACATCCATGAATGAGATAAAAACAGGCGAGGGGGGTGGTTGTGGGATAGAGGGGTAGAGAAAGTTTATTCTTTGAATATGTTTCAGTGATGAGGTGGATGATGGAAATTGCTTAAAAGTGGATGATATTTTGAATGTTAGGAATTAGTTTGACAATTAATGTGCAAACACTGAAGACCATGTTCCAAGGTAATGGAACAGATCAACCATTCTCCTTTCATATTTGAGAAAATTTCCTTGAATGACTTCCGTCAGGGCTTTATTTTTCTTGTTGTTGTTGTTCAGTCTCCATGTCTGACTCTTCGTGACCCCATGCACAGCAGCATGACAGGCTTCCCTGTCCTTTACCATCTCCCAGAGCTTGCTCAAACTCACGTTTATTGAATCAGTGATGCCATCCTGGCTTCCCTGGTCATCCAACTATCTCGTCCTCTGTTGCCAACTTTTCCTCCTGCCCTCAATCTTTCCCAGTATCGGGGTCTTTTCCAATGAGTTGGCTCTTCACATCAGTTGTGAAGTAATTAATTGAAGTATTGGAGAAGTATTGGAGCTTCAGCAGCAGTCTTTCCAGTGAATATTCAGGACTGATTTCCTTTAAGATTGACTGGTTGGATAGCTTTGCTGTTCAGGGCTCTGAAGAGTCTTCAACACCACAGTTTGAAAGCATCAATTCTACATTACTCACCTTTTTTATGGTCCAATTCTCACATCTGAACATGACTACTGGGAAAACAATAGCTCAACAAAGGTCTATACAGACTTTTGTTGGCAAAGTGATGTCTCTTTTTTTTTATTATGCTCTCTAGGTTGGTCATGGCTTTAAAAGGAGCAAGCATCTTTTAATTTCATGGCTGCAGTCACTGTCCGCAGTGATTTTGGAGCCTAAGAAAAGAAAATCTGTCACTGTTTCCATTTTTTTGCTTTATATTTGCCATGAAATGATGGGACCAGATGCCGTGATTTTCGTTTTTTGAATGTTGAGTTTAAAGCCAGCTTTTTCACTATCCTCTTTCACATTCATCAAGAGACTCTAGTTCTTCTTCCCTTTCTGCCATAAGGGTGGTGTTATCTGCATATCTGAGGTTATTGATATTTCTCCCAGCAATCTTGATTTCAGCTTGTGCTTCATCCAGCCCAGTGTTTCTCATGATGTACTCTGCATATAAGTTAAATAAGCAGGGTGACAATATACAGCCTTGACGTACTCCTTTCCCAACTTTGAACCAGTCTGTCGTTTCATGTCCAGTTCTAACTGTTTCTTCTTGCCTGCATATAGGTTTCTCAGGAGACAGGTAAGGTGGTCTGGTATTCCCATCTCAAAGAATTTTCCCCAGTTTGTGGTGATCCACACAGTCAAAGGGTTTAGTATAGTCAATGAAGCAGAAGGAAATGTTTTTCTGGAATTCCTTTGCTCTTTTAATAATCTAAGAGATGTTGGCAATTTGAGTTCTGGCTCTTCTGCCTTTTCTAAACCCAGCTGTACATCTGGAAGTTCTTGGTTCACATAGTGTTGAAGCCTAGCTTGAAGGAGTTTGAGCATTACCTCGCTAGCACATGAAATGAGCACAAATGTACAGCAGTTTGAATCTTCCTTGGCATTGGGATTGGAATGAAAACTGACCTTTCCAGTCTTGTGGCCACTGATGAGATTTCCAAAATTGGTGACATATTGAGTGCAACACTTTCACAGCATCATCTTTTAGGATTTGAAATAGCTCAGCTGGAATTCCATCGCCTCCACTAGCTTTGTTTATAGTAATGCTTCATAAGGCCCACTTGACTTTACATTCCAGGATATCTGGCTCTAGGTGAGTGATCACACCTTGTGGTTATCTAGGTCATGAAGATCTTTTTTTCTATAGTTCTTCTGTGTATTCTTGCTACCTCTTTTTAATCTCTTCTGTTTCTGTTAGGTCCTTACCGTTTCTGTCCTTTATTGTGCCCATCCTTGCATGAAATCTTCCCCTGATATCTCCAATTTTCCTGAAGAAATCTCTGGTCTTTCCCATTTTATTGTTTAGGGCTTCTGTAGCCAAAATTATTTCATCTAATCCAATCACTATAGCATTTAAAAGGTATCTAGCTCTCATTTTGCTTAACATGGGATTGTATATGTATATTTGTATGTGTGTGCTAAGTCACTTCAGTTATGTCTGACTCTTTGCGACACTATGGACTATAGTTCCTCAGGCTCCTCTGTCCATGGGATTCTCCAGGCAAGAATACTGGAGTGGGGTGCCATTTCCTTCTCCAGGAGATCTTCCCGACCTGGGGATCAAATCTGCATCTCTTAAGTCTCCTGCATTGGCAGGTGGATTCTTTACCACTAGCACCACCTGGGAAGCCCCTAAGTATTGATATATATGCACTTCCGGAATAAAGAACTATTAAGGAACAAACTGATTTTATTCGATGATTCAGGAGTCAGCATTCCATCTAGCAACTAGAAGCGTATTTTGAGGGGTTTATACAGAATTGAAAGTCTTTATAGGAAGAAAAGTGGGGCAAAGAATCTCTTAGTAAGAGGAAAAAAAAATATTTGTAGGCCAGGACATTGTTAGGGATGGGGATGGGGGGATGGCAAGGGTTTTTATCACACAGATTGCCTCTTCCACTAGGGCAATAGAGAGGGTCAATGTGACAGATCACCTTATTGAAGCTGATCAGAAAATTTTTAGACTGGTTGATTAAGATTACTTACCTACAGAAAGTCAAAACTGCAATTAAGTCTTGATTTGCTATTGAAACCCAGCAGGACTCTGTGGGGGGCTTCCCAAGTGCAGGACTCTGTGGGGGGCTTCCCAAGTACAGAGCCCATTACCTGTCCCCCTTGTCTTCCTGAGTACTAAGGGGCAGATTCAAATGGTTGCTAATCAGGGAAGGGAGGGGGTGCAGAGACAAAGGAGAAGCAGTGAGAAACAACAGTGCAGCCTTTAAAGCACTGTCCTAGCTCCTCCTCAAGGAATAATATATATATATATATATAAAATATATACACACACACACACACACACACACACATATATATATATATATATATATCTTTGAGTTCTTCTTCAGGAACTAAGGCACCCATCCAAGTGAAGGATGGTAACTTCAGGCTGAGCACAAGCTTCCTGGAGCACCACCTTGTTCAGTTCAGTTCAGTTCAGTCGCTCAGTCATGTCCGACTCTGCGACCCCATGAATCACAGCACTCCAGGCCTCCCTGTCCATCACCAACTCCCGGAGTTCACTCAGACTCACATCCATTGGGTCCGTGATGCCATCCATCCATCTCATCCTCTGTCATTCCCTTCTCCTCCTGCCCCCAATCCCTCCCAGCATCAGAGTCTTTTCCAATGAGTCAACTCTTCGCACGAGGTGGCCAAAGTCCTCGAGTTTCAGCTTTAGCATCATTCCTTCCAAAGAAATCCCAGGGCTGATCTTCAGAATGGACTGGTTGGATCTCCTTGCAGTCCAAGGGACTCTCAAGAGTCTTCTCCAACACCACAGCTCAAAAGCATCGGTGCTCAGCTTTCTTTATAGTCCAACTCTCACATCCATACATGACCACAGGAAAAACCATAGCCTTGACTAGACAGACCTTAGTCGGCAAAGTAATGTCTCTGCTTTTCAATATGCTATCTGGGTTGTTACCTCACCACCAACCAATCAGAACAAAGTCACACACCCTGCAGCCCTTGCCCCAAATTTTGCCTATGAAAACCTCTCTCCCAAAACCATTGGGGAGTTTGGGGGTTTTGACCATGAGCCACCTGCTTCTCCTTGTTTGGGCCTGCAGTGAACCTTCTCTTGCTCAAAACTCTGACGTTCTGTTTTGTCTGTTTGGCCTCCCTGTGTTGAATGACACTGTTACGGTGGGGAAATGACTATATGTGGGGCCTGTGCTTTCTGTTATGCCTCTTTTAACAGACCTTTGTGAACTGAAAATATCTCCTGCCATGTTGATCAACAAGAAATGTCACAGCCATCAACGATTTCTGGCTTCCAAATATGAATGAGGTCTCCCAAAACACTGATCCAGCAGATGCCACCATCCCCCACAGTGACTGCTGAAGAGCTGGGGGAATGCAAGAAGCAAGGTGAACAAAGAGACAGGATTGGTCCCAGATAGCTGAGGTGCCTATGAAAGGAATGAACTCAGTGAGCCCAGAGGCTTGTGTCTTCCCATATGCAGGATGTTAAATTCCTTAACTTGATACCTGATCTTTGATGATCAGACTGCCTGCTCCCTTTGTTGCAAACTTGTATACAGCCTGACTCCCCCCCTGCTTCCTTGGAGCAGTTTTCTCAGAGCTACTGAGATGCTGTCTCCTGGACTCGGAGACTCTGAGACTCCTAAACATTACCACCAAATAAAATAACTCACTTCTTTCAGGTTGTGACTATATTTTTAGCCGACACCTTTAAATGTGTACATGCTGGACCTTTGTTGTTTCTTCTCCTTGAATGGGAGATTAGCAAATGCATGCACAACATTATAAATCAACTATACGCCATTAAAAAAAAAAAAGCAAAATGCTTTTAGCAAAGAAAACACATGGGCTAAATCTTGGACTAACTGGCATAAGTCAGAGAAGGGAAGGAGGCTATCCTGAAGCATAGAGATCATGGAGATTATGTTACCATATTCAGCTCATCCTTAATGCAGTATAGGGATCCATGGGGCTCTTATTAAAATCTGCATTAAATCATGTCATTTCCCAAACATGGTAATAGCTTCCCATATTAAGACAAAGCATTTACAATACCTTTAAGGCACTTATATTATCTAGCCCCCTTTTATCTCACTTTCCCTCTGTTCCCTTTGCTTGAGCCACAGGCCTTATTATTCCTCAAAAAGGCCACTGAAACTACCTCCTCAAAACTGTTAATAGAAAATCAGCTGGGTACATTTTAAAGCTCCATTTGACTTCACTGAATGATTCGTGAATTGATCAGCATCCTCTAGTGAGTAGTGGTGGGCTTCATAAAGGGCAAGGGTTTTACAAAGGAGACAAGGAAGTCATAAATGAAAGAAGTCATTTCAGGTCAGATCATTCAGCCAGCCTATGGTGGATGAAAGGGGTCTATGGGGCAGATGATCTCATCTTCCTTTGGGGGATGGAGAAGGCCCTTGGGATGTTACCTCATTGGTGTTGATGAGAAAATTTCTGACTGAGTGGTTAAGACTACATGTCTGGGAGACATGAAAACTTCAATGAGGTTAGTGGTATGGCCTAGAAAAACTGACTCCATTTAGGGCCTAAGGTTGTTGTTTTTTTGTTTGTTTGTTTTGCTTTTAAACAGTACCTCTGTGTTTACTGGTGAGGGTAGGAAAAATATTACTCCTTCTACCCTTCTAAGTTCTGGGCTGAGACACCCATACAATAAAAGGCAGACTAATAAGAGAAAGACAAACAGAAGTTTCATAGCATGTATACCTGGGAGATGCCCAGGAAAACTGAGTATCTAACTCCTGATATTGGCCTAAACCATCACCTTAAATGTCATGTCCAACTAAAAACAAAAGAAGATGGGGGTAGAAGTAGGGGAGGCCTGTTAATGGGATATTGCCAGGAAATACACAATAGACAAGGGTAAGTTTATTATGCAGATGTAAGTTCACATGTTCTTCATTGAGAAGAATTTCTAGAGATACAATCATCCCTTCTTGCTTCCAGTAAAGGGGGGTAACAGGCTTACAAATGGAGCCTTCCCTTATACACGTAAATGTCTCTTACAAAAGGGTAACTTTTATTTGATTTTCAGAGCTTCTCATCTATCTTCTGCTTCTTAAAAATAATCAGCCTAAAATAATCCTTATGCCAAATCATCCTTATGCCCAATCCTTCTGCTCCTTTACACCTGAATTAATCAAAACTCAGACTTAATCTTGATTTAAAAAAATTTTAAATTGAAAAATGAATCTTCACAGCATACTGCAAAACAATATGAAGTGTTCCTGTGGTCCTCCCTAGTAGAAATCCTTTCCATACCCTCCCCCCACCACCTCCCATTTCAAAAAGTCCAGGCCTTTTAAGACAAAAAACCACAAGTTGCTAAACTTGCTTGGTAAGAATTCTGATTGACTCTGATTCAATTCAGGAAATATTTGTCCTTAAGGAATCTCAAGTTGCTTTAGGATAAGGGACTGTGAAGTATTACTTTCTGGCAGATGTTCTTTTAGGACAATAAGTAATCAAAAGATCAGATTGCATCCAGGCTGAGACATACATAAGTCACACTTCCTCAGAGACCTCCTTCCTCCACTTTAGAGAGCTCTCATGCAATACCAAATCCATTTTGATTTTACTTGTGCAGAAGTAAAAAGGTTGACTCAAACATTCTTTCTTTGTTATGCTAACTTTACTTATAATTTTAGAATAAAATCTCTCAAACGAAATGCTATTTATGTGGGGTAGAGATAAATTGGGAGATTGGGATTGACATATACACATTACTATTTATAAAATAGATACCTACTAAGGACCTACTGCATAGCACAGGAAATGCTACTCAATACTCTGTAATGACCTTTATGGGAATACAATCTAAAAAAAGAGTGGATATGTATTCTTGCCTGGAGAATCCAAAGGACAGAGGAGACTGGCAGGAGGCTACAGTCCATAGGTTTGCAAAGAGTTGGACACAACTGAAGCAATTTAGCACATACACATGTATATGTATAAATGATTCACTTTGCTGTATACCTGAAACTAATACAACACTACACTTCAATAAAAAGTAATTTAAAAAAACACATTGAGCTACTACTTTATACTCACTAGAATAACTATCATATTACTTCACACACAATAGGATAAATAGGCTATAATAAAAAATAAAAACAAATGTCAGCTGGGATGTGGAGAAATTGGGACCCTTGTACATTGCTGGTAGGAATGTAAATAGTTTGGCAATTCTTCAAAATGTTAAATGTAGAGTTATCATATGATCTAGAAGAACAGAAGATATGCTGACTCATATCTGGAGTACACTAATGTTCATGTTCATAGCAGCATTATTCACAACAACCAAATGGGGGAAACAACCCAAATGTCCCTCAACTGATGAATGGATAAACAAATGTGGTCTATCCACATAATGGAATATAATTCAGCAAGAAATAGGAATGAAGTACTGATACATGCTACAATGAACTTCCTAGGTGGCTTAGTGGTAAAGAATCTGCCTGCTAATGCAAAAGACACAAGTTTGATCCCTGAGTTTGGGAAGATTCCCTGGAGTAGGAAATGGCAACCCGCTCCAGTATTCTTATCTGGAAAATTCCATTGACAGAGGAACCTGGTGGGCTACAATTAATGGGGTCACAAAGAGTCAGACGACTAAGCATGCATGCACATGCTACAACATGAGTGATCCTTGATAACATTATACTAAGTGAAAGAAGCCAGTCACAAAAGGTCACAAATTATATGATTCCCTTAGGAAATGTCCAGAAAAGGCAAACCCATAAGTCGATTAGTGCTTCTCAACTGGACATGGAACAACAGACTGGTTCCAAATAGGAAAAGCAGTACGCCAAGGCTGTATATTGTCCCCCTGCTTATTTAACTTATATGCAGAGTACATCATGAGAAACGCTGGGCTGGAAGAAACACAAACTGGAATCAAGATTGCCGGGAGAAATATCAATAACCTCAGATATGCAGATGACACCACCCTTATGGCAGAAAGTGAAGAGGAGCTAAAAAGCCTCTTGATGAAAGTGAAAGAGGACAGCGAAAAAGTTGGCCTAAAGCTCAACATTCAGAAAACGAAGATCACGGCGTCCAGTCCCATCACTTCATGGGAAATAGATGGGGAAGCAGTGGAAACAGTGTCAGACTTTAACTTTTGGGGCTCCAAAATCACTGCAGATGGTGACTGCAGCCATGAAATTAAAAGATGCTTACTCCTTGGAGGAAAGTTATGACCAACCTAGATAGCACATTGAAAAGCAGAGACATTACTTTGCCAACAAAGGTCCGTCTAGTCAAGGCTATGGTTTTACCAGTGGTCATGTATGGATGTGAGAGTTGGACTGTGAAGAAAGCTGAGTGACAAAGAATTGATGCTTTTGAACTGTGGTGCTGGAGAAGACTCTTGAGAGTCCCTTGGACTGCAAGGAGGTCCAACCAGGTCCAAATGGACTCCTGAAGGAGATCAGTCCTGGGTGTTCATTGGAAGGACTGATGCTAAAGCTGAAACTCCAATACTTTGGCCACCTCATGAGAAGAGTTGACTCATTGGAAAAGACTATGATGCTGGGAGGGATTGGGGGCAGGAAGAGAAGAGGACGACAGAGGATGAGATGGCTGGATGGCATCACCAACTCAATGGACATGAGTTTGAGTAGTCTGGGGAGTTGGTGATGGACAGGGAGGCCTGGCGTGCTGCGATTCATGGGGTCACGAAGAGTCAGACACGACTGAATGACTGAACTGAGCTGAACTGAACTGAAGGGCCTGGGGGCAGCAGTGGACAGGGGAGGAAGGGAGAGTGACATGAAAATGTTTAGGAATTAGCAATGACTGCACAGCTTTGTGAATATATTAAAACCCACTAAATTGTACACATTGAAATGATGAATATGATGGTATGGGAATCTTATCTTGATTTTTAAAAAAGATTCATGTGGATGTATAGCAGAAATCTAATCAATATTGTAAAGCAATTATCCTTCAATTAAAAATAAATTTTAAAAGATTTCAACCCACGAGTCAGAGAGTAAACATTTAACCACTATTCTATACTACCAACTGTGTAATTACGTAGTATTTCTATCCTCTATTGTATTACTTACTCCTTTCAATTGTTTTTCCAGTTGGTGATGCCCTGTCCAGATTTTGCAAAACTTGGGATATCTCTAATGATCAATGGGTGTCAGAAAACTATCAGCTCCCAATTTTTATTCATTTAAAAATTATAAGACCCTTACAAAATATTTGACTCATAGAACAAAATATCTTTAGGAAGTACGAGAGGAAGAGGTATGGCAAAAAATAAAATAATGGCAGTGCTACAACTTTGAAAAATACTATTTTGTAATTTTCTATGTGCTCTGATTTTTATAAAATGTATTTTACACATATGAATATATAAGTATATACATATCTCAAGTAAAAATGTATTCTGCTTTTTTTACTTAGAAACTTACATTTTCATACATTCAGCATTTTTGACAGTGACCCACTGGCCAGTCAATTCAATGTAATGTAATTTGTTTAGATCTCAGTTTCTCAACCAGGTATTGAACCCAGGCCATGGCAGTGAAAGCTCAGAATCTTAACTACTAGGCCACCACAGAACCACACCACTTCCAATTTTGAACTTTTATAAGCTAATGAAAAGTTAAATCACCAGCACTGAACAAAGGTGATGATGATTTTTCAAATATTCTCTACCATGATTTTCTTGTCGCCTTTGCTGGCTCCTACTCCTCTATTAGATGTGCTCCAAGTACTGAGGTGCCTCTGAATTCAATTTTTATATTTTCACTCTACTTTTATTATTCTGATGACCTTATATAGTCACACAGCCTTAAACGTATCTATACGCAGATTACTACCAAGTGTATGACTCGAGCCCATTCCTCTCTTCTGACTTTTGGGCTTCTATATCCACCAGACTATTCAATATTCACTTGTGCCTCTACTGGAAATCTCAAGTATAAAGTGTTCAAAACTGAGATTCTCTCTTTATTGCATAATACAATTCTAGGAACCATGTTGACATGCATGCCATGTTGAAACCAAACATGACCCTGTGGGGTTCTTGAGCACAGAAGCCTTTCTGTATCCCCATTTCTTTTCTTTTAAATTTATTTATTTATTTTAATTGGAGGCTAATTACTTTACAATGTTGTAGTGGTTTTTGCCATACATTGACATGAATCAGCCATGGGTGTACATGTGTCCCCCATCCTGAACCCACCTTCCACCTCCCTCCCCATCCCATCCCTCAAGGTTGTCCCAGTGCACTGGCTTTGAGTGCCCTCGTTCATGCATCAAATTTGGACTGGTGATCTATTTCACATATGGTAATATACATGTTTCAATGCTATTCTCTCAAATCATCCCACCCTCGCCTTCTTCCACAGAGTCCAAAAGTTTGTTTTTTATATCTGTGTCTCTTTTGCTGTCTCACATATAAGGCTATCATTACCATCTTTCTAAATCCCATATATATGTGTTAATATACTGTACTGGTGGTTTTCTTTCTGACCTACTTCACTCTGTATAATAGGCTCCAGTTTCATCCACCTCAGTAGAAGTGAGTCAAATGTGTTCTTTTTATTAGCTGAGTAATATTCCATTGTGCATATGTACCACAGCTTTCTTATCCATTTCTTGTTTATAGAGAATAGACTCTAGCCTCCATGCCTTCCCTGAGTTGCAAAGGGCAGATTTGGACAGCTGTTAATCAGGGAAGGGAAGGGACGCAGAAATAAGGAAGGGGCAGCCAAGAAAAACTAGTGTAGCCTTGGGTCAGGTCCTGATTCCATTTCGAGGGATACACAAAACAGTATAATTAAGCTCTTCAGCAGAACTAAAACTGGTAACAAATTGAAGATGTTATTATTCTTCACTCCAGAGAAGACCGCCTGAAGCCAGGTTAAAGGAACCAGAGAAGTATATCAGGAGACTACCTGAGACCAGAATAAAGAAGTGCAGGCCTTGCACACACCCTAATCCTTGTCAACAACCCAGCCCTTGAACCACTGTTATAAAATACCTCACCAAGTCCTCCCAGGTTGGGGGACACAGTTTTTGAGAGGCATGAACCTGCTGTGTCCCACTTTGCCTGGCAAAGCAATAAAACTACTCTTTTTATCCTTCACTGCAAACTCTGTCTCCAAGATTCAATTCGGCACCAATGTACAGAGTCTGAGTTTTTTATATCAATGTGAATGTTGATTGATAGTACAGAACAGTACAGTGCATAGCCACTCACACAGATTGCAAAGTTAGTATACCCCTGCTATTGTACAATAGGGCATCTGTGTTCATCACTTCCACTAATATGAGGCTGGTCCAAGCAACCATAAATTTTTGCCTGGAATGTAATAATAACTTCATAAAAGGCTCCCCTGAATCCATAAAATACACATCTCATCCCATCATTCTTGTGCTCAGAACCTTCTAGGTTCCCATCTCAATCACAGCAACAGTTATATATTCAGCAAGGTCTAGCCCTCCTCCCATCACCCCTTTCAACTGTATCTCCTACTACTCTTCCACTTGTTCACTCTGCTCTAATCATCAGTTTCTTTATTTCCTGAGTAAGCCTGTCATGACCTTGTGCTATTTCATTCTGAAATAATCTCACCCCAGACATCTGCCTAGTTTCCTATCTCAGTTTAAGTCTTAATGTGACTGTGACTTTGTCAATGGGCCCTTGTTTCTCATCCTCTCTAAATTCTCAGCAACCTTTCCCCTTTATATTTATTATCACTCTCTAACATATTATATATTTTATTTCTTTATTTTCTCTCTTATATCCTAAGATGTAATTTCCATGAGGGCAGATATTTTTGCCTGTTTTGGTCACTCACCTTTCCAAAGTTGGGGTTCGAAATCCATATGTTGAGTTAAACAATGTTTATAACTTTGTAAATATAAGTCTTTCTACTGTATGCAACTGAAAGGAATCCAAAATGATATGACCTGTGATAAAGTGATTTAGGAACAAAATGGGTGTTCAGCTTCTCTTCACTCTCAAGAAGAACATTATCAAAATAGCATGAAAAACATCACCTATAAAAATAATATGCAAATACATTAGAGAGACCATTTCACCAACATATAGGTTCTTCTCTATCTTCACTCATTGATTTAATTATTACATAGATGTTTTTGGTATTTACTAGAGTGTCAAAGGAAATATAAGATGTCTATCATAAAAAGAACACAGCATATCATATGGTATAAATTTAGCTTAAATTTTATTGGGAAAACTTACAGGGAGAAAAGCTACAGTGAACAACTCAATATTCTGGATCTGGCATAGCTGGAAGTACCATGAAAATGATCCAAAAGAAAAAACTCTACCCACCATGTTGCTTCGTATATTTATAGGAAAAGTACATGAGTAGAGTTTATTTAGTTAATTACATAACAACGGAAGCTTCTATTTTTTTAAAAAAATTGAAGTATAACTGACTCACAATATTATATTAGTTCCAGGTTACAACATGGTAATTTGATATTTTTATACATTATAAAATTATTTTGTTTAAAGAAGCTTGTCAAACAGCAAGTCTTAGAGGAGACCTACCCTCCCCAGCAGTTTGGATAAATCAGTAGAGCCATACAGTTTTTTTATAAGTGGGCACCCACCAGTTTGAGAACTTGGGCAAATGTGAGCCTTAACTGAAGTTATCTTTCCATTTCACAATGGAAATTTCTGGGACTTATTATACTACATGGGATCTTAATTGACAGAGAAACTATGGTCAGTTGGAAATGTTAGGTTGGTTAGTAAACATTTTTCTTTAGTGAGATGATCTGTTTCTATTGGGTCCACTAAGATGCAAGGCATTTCACTTCAAAAATCATATAACAGATAACAATTTTAAATATCTATCCACTCAACATAGGAGCACCTCTATACATAGAACAAACACTAACAAACATAAAAGGAGAAATTGACAGTAACACAATAATAGTAGGAGACTTTAACACCCCACTCACACCAACGGACAGATCATCAAAACAGAAAATTAATAAGGAAACACAAGTCTTAAGTGATACATTAGATGAGATGGATCTCACTGATATCTTCAGGACATTCCATCCAAATGCAGAAGAATACACCGTCTTCTCAAGTGTACATGCAACATTCTCCAGAACAGAACACATCTTGGATCACAAATAAAACCTCAGTAAATTTAAGAAAAGTGAAATCATATCAAGCATCTTCTCCGAAAACAACACTATGAGACTAGATATCAATTACAAGAAAAAAAAGTAAGAAACATAAACACGTGGAGATTAAACAACATGTTTCTAAATAATCAGCAGGTTACTGCAGAAACTAAAAGGGAAATAAAAAAAAATTTAGAAACAAATGACAATGAAAACATGACAACTCAAACCCTATGGGATGCAGCAAAAGCAGTTCTAAGAGGGAATTTTCTAGCATTATAATCCTACCTCAAGAAAAAAGAAAAACATCGAATAGAAAACCTAACTTTACATCTAAAACAACTGGAAAAAGAAGACAAAAAAAAGTAGTAGAAGGAAAGAAATCATAAAGACATAAAGATCTGAGCAGAAGTAAATGAAAAAGAAATGAAAAAAAAATAGTAAAGATTAATAAAACCAAAAGCTGTTTCTTTGAGAAGATAAACAAAATTGACAAGCCTGTAGCCAGAATCATTAAGAAAAAAAGAGAAAAGAATCAAATCAACAAAATTAGAAATGAAAAAGGAGAGGTTACAAGAGACAATGCAGAAATACAAAGGATTATGAGAGACTATTATGAACAACTATATGGCAATAAAATGGATAAACTGGAAGAAATGGACAGATTCTTAGAAAAGTTCAATGTTTCAAGACTGAACCAGGAAGAAATTGAAATTATGAACAACCCAATTACAAGCACTGAAATTGAAGCTGTGATCAAAAATCTCCCCCAAAACAAAAGTCCAGGACCAGATGGCTTCACAGGAGAATTCTATCAAACATTTAGTGAAGACACTTCTAAAACTCTTTCAAAAAATTGCAGAGGAAGGAAGACTTCCAAACTCATTCTATGAGGCCACCATCACCCTTCTACCAAAACCAGACAAAGACAACACAAAAAAGAAAACAATAGGCCAGTATCACTGATGAATATAGATGCAAAAATCCTCAACAAAGTTTTAGCAGACAGAATTCAGCAACACATCAAAAAGCTCATACACCATGATCAAGTTGGGTTTATTCCAGGAATGCAAGAATTCTTCATATACACAAATCAATCAATGTGATACACCATATTAAAAAATTGAAAGATAAAAACCATATGATCATCTCAATAGATGCGGAAAAAGCTTTTGACAAAATTCAGCACCCAGTTATGATTAAAACTCCTCAAAAAATATGCATAGAAGGAACCTACCTCAACATAGTAAAGGCCATATATGATAAGCCTACAGCAAACATTATTCTCAATGGTGAAAAACTGAAAGTATTCCCCCTAAGATTAGGAACAAGACAAGGGTGTCCACTGTCACCACTATTATTCAACATATTCTGAAAGTCCTAGCTACAGCAATCAGAGAATAAAAAGAAATAAAAGGAATGCAGATCGGGAAAGAAGAAGTAAAGCTCTCACTGTTTGCAGATGACATGATATTGTACATAGAAAACCCTAAAGACAGTATGAGAAAATTACTAGAGCTAATCAGTGAATTTAGCAAGGTTGCAGGACACAAAATCAACACACAGAAGTCACTTGCATTTCTATATACTAACAATAACAAATCAGAGAGAGAAATTAAAGAATCAATCCCATTCCCCACTGTAACAAAAAGAATTAAATAACTAGGAATAAACTTACCTAAGGAGACAAAAGACCTTTAAACAGAAAATTATAAGATACTAATGAAAGAAATCAAAGATGACATATACAGATGCAGAGATATTTCATGCTCCTGGGTGGGAAGAATCAATATTGTGAAAATGACTATACTACCAAATGCAATCTACAGATTCAATGCAATCCCTATCAAATTACCAATGGCATTTTTCACAGAACTAGAACAAAAAATTTTACAATTCATATGAAAACACAAAAGACCCTGAATAGCCAAAGCACTCTTGAGAAAGAAGAATGGAGCTGGGGGAATCAATCTTCCTGACTTCAGATTATACTACAAAGCTACAGTTATGAAGACAGTATGGTACTGGCACAAAAACAGAAATATAGACCAATGGAACAAGATAGAAAGCCCAGAAATAAAGCCATGCACCTATGGGTACCTTATTTTTGACAAAGAAGGCAAGAATATACAATGGGGCAAAGACAGCCTCTTCAAGAAATGGTGCTGGGAAAACTGGACAGCTATGTGTAAAACAGTGAAATTAGAACACTTCCTGACACTATACACAAAGATAAACTCAGAATGGATTAAAGATCTAAATGGAAGACCAGAAACTAAAACTCTTAGAGGAAAACATATGTAGAACACTCAATAACATAAATCAAATCGAGATCCTCTATGACCCACCTCCTAGAGTAACAGAAATAAAAACAAAAGTAAACAAGTGGGACCTGATTAAATTTAAAAGCTTTTGCATAGCAAAGAAAAAAAAACTATAAGCAAGGTGAAAAGACAACCCTCAAAATGGGAGAAAATAATTGCAAATGAAACATCTGATAAAGGATTAATTCCAAAATATACAATCAGGTCATACAACTCAATGCCAGAAAAACAAACAACCCAGTCAAAAAGTGGGAAAAAGACCTAAACAGACATTTCTCCAAAGAAGACATGCAGATAGCTAACAAACACATGAAAAGATGCTCAACATCACTCATTATTAGAGAAATGCCAATCAAAACTACAATGAGATATCACCTCAGACCAGTCAGAATGGCCATCATCAAAAAGTCTACAAACAATAAATGCTGGAGTGGGTGTGGAGAAAAGGGAACACTCTTGCACTGTTGGTGGGAATGTATATTGATACAGTCACTTTGGAAGATGGTAAGGGGATTCCTTAAAAACTAAGAATAAAACCACCATGTGACCCAGCAAACCCACGCCTAGTCATACACCCTGAAGAAATCAAAATTGAAAAAACATGTATCCCATTATTCATTACAACACTATTTAAAATAGCTAGGACATGGAAGCAACCTAGATGTCCATTGACAGCTGAATGGATAAAAAAGTGTGGTACATATACACAATGAAATACTACTCAGCCATAAAAAGGAACACATTTGAGTCAGTTCTGATGAGGTGATTAACCTAGAAATGATTATACAGAGTAAAGTGAGTCAGAAAGAGAAAGATAAATATTGTATTCTAACACATATATATGGAATCTAGAAAAATGTTACTGAAGAATTTATTTACAGGGCAGCAGTGGAGAAACAGACATAGAGGATAGACTTATGGACATGGGGAGAGGGGAGGAGAGGGTGAGATGTATGGAAAGAGTAACATGGAAAGTTACATTACCATATGTAAAATAGACACCCAATGGGAACTTGCTGCATGTCTCAGGAAACTCAAACAGGGGCTCTGTATCAACCTAGAGGGGTGGGATATTGAGGGAAATGGGAAGAAGTTTCAAAAGGGAGGGGATATATGTATACCCATGGCTCATTCATGTTGAGGTTTGACAGAAAACAACAAAATTCTGTAAAGCAATTATCCTTCAATAAAAAATTAAAAGGAAAAAAATCATATAACAGGACAGTCTATTAAACCTGTACATGAAAGTGCATATTAGAACGACTGGTTTATGGTAGACACTCAGTAATGTATTCATTAATTCTAGAGATGAAACAGAAGAAATGGGGTTGTTGATGAGAATGTAGCAAGGAATTTTCTACATGCTTAGCACATCTTATTTCATTCATTTCTCATACCAACTCTGTGATGTATCTCCTATTATTATTATTCCTATTTCACATATGATGAGTTTGAGGCTCAGAAAATTATCTCAAATCACACAATTTTTAAATAAAATGGTTATAAACCAAATCCTGGCATGTTTCTTCCAAAGTCTACACTCAACCTCCCAATTTACCTCCCAATTTCCTTACATAATTTTTTCAGTAAGATAATATTAAGAGGCAAATAAATCTTTCTTTTTTTTTCTTTTTGTGATAAAAATAAACTACAGAAATATTGGGTTTTGTGCAAAAAGGGAAGTAGTTTCTTGTGAGTTTCATATTTGTATTGTCCTATATTGTTGTGAAGAAAATAGTGAGGAAATGAGGATCTGCTTCCCTGACTGTAGTAACTTAATTAAAAGCTAAGTCATTTAAATTTTCTTTCCCCCTTTCTATTAATATCAAAGGGGTCAGTTGACCACTTCACTTCTCAGGAGTTTATATTAATGAGTGAATGGCTGTAATAGGTTTGTAAAGTTTAGAGGAAAGACAGTACACAGAATGAATCATAAATTGTTATAATAATTTACATTCTTAGATTTAAAACCCTTCAAAAAGGTGAACATGCACTGATAAAAAGCACACAGAAGAGGAAAATGTTACATCTGAACACAGGGAGGAAAGTAGGTGCTTAAAAATGGAAGTTGTCAGGGTCTTGGGAAATACATAATTGATTTGGGAATATTTTAAAGTTAAAAAAAGTTTATCTCCTACTTTTGCCTTTTGGGGAATCAATGTATACTGACATAGTTATAGAATATATCATGGTGTTTAATGGGTCATTAAATCAATATTATCCATATCTACAATAATAAAGATAAGTGTATTTCTGTGAAAGTTGCTCAGTCATGTCTGACTCTTTGTGACCCCATGGACTATACAGTCCATGGAATTCTCCAGGCCAGAATCCTGGAGTGGGTAGCCTTTCCCTTCTCCAGGGTATCTTCACAACCCAGGGATCAAACCCATATTGCAAGCATATTCTTTACCAGCTGAGCCACAGGGAAGCCCAAGATTACTACGTGGGTAGCCTATCCCTTCTCTAGCGGATCTTCCCAACCCAGGAACCAGACTGGGGTTTCCTGCATTTCAGGCAGATTCTTTACCAACTGAGCTATGAGGCGAATACAGTCAATCAATCCACAGAGATGTTGCAGGTTCAATTTCAGACCACCACAATAGAGCAAATCTTGCAGCCGAGTGAGTCATAAGAATCTTTTGGCTTCCCAGTGTATAGGAAAGTTTCGTTTACACTATACTATAGTCTAGTAAGTGGGCAAAAGCCCTATGTTTAGAAAAACAATGCACATACCTCAATTAAAAATTATTTTATTGCTCACAAATCCTAACCATCATCTGAGTCTTCAGTGACTTGTATCAGTAACATTAAGGATCATTAGTCACAGATCACCATAACGAATATGATAATGAAGAGGTTTGAAATATGGAGAGAATGATCAAAACGTGATAGAGAGAGAGATACTAAGCAAATTGTTAGAAAAATAGCGCCAACAGAGATGCTTCACACAGGGTTTCCACAAGCCTTCAACTGGAGAAAAAAAAAATCATCTGCTGTACAATAATGTGAAGCACAATAAAATGTGGTACACCTTTAATTGTTAACTTGGGACTTCAGCATTGGTTAATAATTAGTTATTTTAAATACAGTGATAATTGAATTAAGTAATATTTTTTTTCAGAATCATTTAAAAAACCCATCTATATACATATTTATTCATGAATTAATGAGGTTGCCTGCCATCATCTAAAAGTATTGGGATTAAAATGGATATAAAGTAATCAGAGAATACAAGAAGGGAAAAAATAAGTTTATATTAGAAAATGAATTTTTAAATATGTAAAGAGGAAAGAATGAAAGACAAATTGATGATATAAACTGAGGAGATACTTTTTCATAGATTTATGGATTTATGGAAAATTACAGTTTTAAATTTTGGTATTTTCTTAATTGCAACTAATTAATATAACATTTATCATTTTAAAAATTTTGAGTGGCATTAAATACACTTATATTCTTATGCAACAATCATCATTAATCGTCACCATATCTTTTTTATCTTACAAAACTGAACCTATGTACCCATTAAACAACTATTCATTCCTTGCTCCCCTAAACCTTGGAAACACCATTCTGCTTTCTGCCTCTATTAACTACTTTAGGTACTTAATATAAGCTGATTCTTATAGCACTTACCCACTTGTGACTGTCTTATTTCACTTAGCATACTGTTTTCAAGGTTCACCCATGTTGTAGCATGTGTCAGCATGTCCATCATTTTCAAAGCAGAAACGTATTGCATTCTGCATATATGACACGTTTTGTTTATTCATCTGTCAACAAACACACTGTTATATACCAATTATATCTCAATAAAGCTGGAAATAATAACCAGAAATGAAACAATAATTCAGACTTAATAGTTTTATAAAAACTTTGTATATATTCATATACTCTCTCAGGAAAGCAATGTACTCTTCATTAATTTAAGGTTAATCAAATGAGACTCTGAATGAAAACTATTTTCTTATAGAAACTAATGTTTCTAATGTTAAGTCTATTCCAAGGCACTTTTAGAAATTTGGAGCATATATACCTTGCTCCTTCTATCTCTGCTTTCCTTCCTTCCTCTCTTCTTTCTTTCCTTTTCTTCTTTCCTACTTTCCTTCCTTTCTTCTTTGCTTCCCTCTTTCCTTCTCTTTGTTCATCCTCTTATCCCAGGTTATATTAAAATAGTGAACTGTCCACTTATCAAAGTCCAGCCTAAAATATCCTCATCTTGGGGATGAGACATCTTCATTCTAACAACTCATATTGTGTAATATCTTAATATTGTTTCCTAGTTGCATTTTAAACTGAAGGTAAGAGCAAAATAAATAAAAGATATAAAATATATTAAGTGTCCGATACATACATGGAATTTAGTAGACTCAACTAGAAACCTAATAGAGAAACACTATATCCACATCAAAACAAAACAAAATCAAATAACCACATGAAAATGTCTTTATTATGCTCTAAGGGACAAAATTTTTCCACCCTTAAATGTCTCTTTGGTATACAGATTATTTTGAGTTGAAAACAATCAAGGTCCAAAAGACTCACAAAGAAATTTTGACCTTTTGCCAACTGCCTGAAAGAATTTAATAGAGGGCAAGTTCCCAGAAAAGAAAGCTCACCAGGGATCACTGTAAAATAGCATGTAGCATGTAGCATGTAGCATGTAATATGTGTAAATGTGCCAAAGACTGGACAGGGATTCTAGAGATCAGAATCTACTCAGTGTCCTATTGTCTCCATCCATCTGTGCACGTGCTCAGTTGTGTGTGACTCTTTGCAACCCTGCGGACTGTACCCCGCCAGGTTCCTCTAACCATGGGATCCTCCAGGCAAGAATTCTGGGGTGAGTTGCCTTGCCCTCCTCCAGGGGATCTTCCTGACCCAGGGATTGAACTTGTATCTCCTGTATTGCAAGTGGATTCTGTCCTGCTCTATATGGGTCAGCAAACATTTGCTCAACAAACCTTTGCTTTTTGATCTATGAATTGCCTCCCTACCCTTTCGAGTCCCAAATCATCATCCCCAACATCCTCTTCTGTCTTTGGCTGAAGATGATGGCAAAGTGAAAGAGGAGAGTGAAAAAGTTGGCTTAAAACTCAACCTTCAAAAATTGAAGATCATGGAATTTGGTCCCATCACTTCATGCAAATAGATGGGGAAACAATGGAAATAGTGACAGATTTTATTTTCTTAGGCTCCAAAATCACTGCAGATGGTGACTGCAATTATGAAATTAAAAGACGCTTGCTCCTTGGAAGAAAAGCTATAAACAACGTAGACAGCATATTGAAAAGCAGAGACATTACTTTGCCAACAAAGGTCCGTCTAGTCAAGACTATGGTTTTTCCAGTGGTCATGTATGGATGTGAGAGTTGGACCATAAAGAAAGCTGAGTGCCGAAGAACTGATGCTTTTGAACTGTGGTGTTGGAGAAGACTCTAGAGAGTCCCTTGGAGCAAGGAGATCCAACCAGTTCATCTGAAAGGAAATCAGTCAGGAATATTCATTGGAAGGGCTGATGCTGAAGCTGAAACTCCAATACTTTGGCACCTGATGTGAAGAACTGACATTAGAAAAGGCCCTGATGCTGGGAAAGATTGAAGGCAGGAGAAGGGGACAACAGAGAATGAGATGGTTGCAAGCTCCGGGAGTTGGTGACGGACAGGGAAGCCTGGTGTGCTGCAAGCCATGGGGTCGCAATGAGTCAGACACAACTGAGCAACTTAACTGAACTGACTAAAAGTGATAGCAAGTTACCCAGTTCTCCTGTATTTCTCCCATATATACACATTCTTAAAAAGTTTTATTTTTCCTGTTAATTTATCTCATGTTAATTTAATTATTAGATCAGCCACAAGAACCTAGAAGGGTACAGGGAACCTTTTTTCCTCTTCAACAATGCTCATTCAGAATATCAGTAGTAACATTATAGGATGCAGAAACATTATCACATTGCATCTTATCTAAGGATAATTGGGTAGCAGGCCAGTGTTAATCCATTAATTAATGACACATTAGGTGATACAGGAAAATCCCTCTAATAAATGTGTGGAGATGGTGGGATAATCTGAGTTACAAGGCAGTTGTTGATAGGATACTTGCATATTACTGTATATATTTTGACTTCCTAATTAAAGGCTATTCAGACAATATGCAAATAATACATTCCAAGAGTAAATATACAATAGAAATGCAAAATGATGAAGCAATTTCCTATTAAATTGACCAGAAGTTGATGTAGGTGCTTTCATTTGCTTTACTTAGTATTAAAGTCTTGACTTTTTGTGATTGATTTGTTTTAAGGTTAACTATTCCATGCACAGCAGTTATTCAATAAATAATGTTGACTGACAGATGGTTAAATGTTAGAATGTGCTTCATCCTTATAGGCAAATAGACACCTGGTGATTGATCATGGCCAAATATTCTTTAAAATACATTTTGTGCATGTTTCAGAATAATTATTTGCTAAGTTTAATTCTGAATTTAAAATGGTTTATAACTATCATTAATTAGTCTGATTTAGTTTTTATTATTGGATTGAATCCAAACTGGTTAAAATGCTTTAGTGCCACACTATTTACTGTTTAAAATTCTATTTTTAAAATTTGTAAAGATATACAAGGTGGTTTTTCTTCTGCTATTGTTGTAGTAAATTCAAGGAGAGTTAACTCTAAAAAGATTCCTACTTAATCATTAAGGAGAAAATCAGCAGATTCTCTGTTTATTTCTTTTAACTCATGAAGCTGAGATAAATTATATCAAGTCCATTTCCTCACAAGGTAAACTGGTGTTTGATAACTTTAACCATGATTTTTCCCAACATGGCAATAACTCTCTCAGGATCCTACTCTTTAAAGCACTAGGAACCTATTAGCTCCATATTGTGAAGATAATTCATGTGCATGTAAATATCCTCATTTAAATGATTCACTTCATTTCTTCCAGTATGTAGAGTTCAGAGGAACTATGTTCTTTGGAAATAAATTCATGCCAGAACCCCAGGCATGGTTATTCAGTGAACAAAAATATTGGACAGAAAAGGTTAACATAGGTGACCTATTTTTTACAACATTCAATGGCCTCTTTTATTCAGACATTTTCACAATTTACATTTGGGTATTTGGAGATAAAAACTGCATTGAGATAATATTTTATTTTAAATCATTGATTTAATAATATTTTATTTGAGTAAAAACTTCTCAAATTAACTAGTCAGGTCAGCTTCCAAACTGACATTAGAATAATAATATTAAAACAAAGCATAGAAAATTAGGTAAAATAATCAAAAGGCAACACTTGTGATGTGGAAAACAGTAATATGTAAATAACATGTCAGTCATACTTACATGGTGATGTTCTGAATATCATTGCAAGAGTATTTGTTAAGACAACATGTGATACATTCTGGTACATTCTCCCCCCGCCCCACCATAAACTAATGACACATGCTGTTGTTCAAAAGACAATTAACTAAAACTTTCCCTGAAATTCCCTTTCAAGACACCAGATGGTGCTCTGAATTATGAATTGGTTCTAAATAAAGAATTCTTTGGAAATGCCAGAGAGTAATAGCACCAAAGAAAAATTTTAGATGATCTAGCCACCACTCTCCTCCTACTCCCACATTTAACAAATGAATAATTTCTAAAAAGTTAAAATCCAGGTGACATTAGCAATGTCCTCCAGCTTTCTAATGACCCATCTGGGCAGGAATCCAATGATCCTGACACCCAGTTGTTTGAATTAGTTTTCATTATTTTGTGCTAAGGATCCTATTTCTGCACTCACTGCTACAGGGGACTGTTTATACAATATGTAATAGGAAATTGCACTATGTATATATCTGTGTGCACATGTGTGTTTGTGTTGAACTAAAAACAAAACCTCGGGTGATTTTCTTCCATCATTATATCAACTTCATGTTAATCAATTCAACAATATTTACATAAAAAGCTTGTATTATCTCAAAAGATTTTTTTTTTACTAAGTTGTACTACATAAATAACTTCATTTTCAGGCAATATTATTTTGTAGAATTCTACTTCTCAAAAGAATTTAGCTAGAATGTGTAAATCATTTATTCCATGTTTACTGATAAATATATGATACTTTAAAACATATTTCCAATAAGAACTTAGGAATCATCATGCAAGGTTTGGACTATTCTGTGTACCACCAAAACTCTATGCTGTCTCAGTGAACACATCTAATAGGGATCGTAGAGGAAATATTTTAAGAGGAGACATGATTCCTCCCCGGTGTCATTTTAATGCAGTTTTAAACATACTAGCTCACCATTCTCTAATAATTGGTCTTTCTTACATGGACTTATCAATGATTTTTGGTTTGTTGTTCTGTTTGTTTTCTCATCTGCAAGGCCTCTTGTAATATTAGAGAAAGCTCTCACAGCCATTTTTCAAAAAGATGACAGATCAGTTTTTCTCAGTCACAAGCCTTAGGAAGTATCTATCCAGCATAAGCAAAAATTTGAAAGGGAGTGGAGAAGGGTCACAAATCAATGAATAAAACCAAATGATATATTATGAAGTATAGGCAGGGAGACCCAGTTCCAAGGAGGGTTGTAACAAGGAGATGGGAAATCTGGGCTCTAGGAATCCTGTGTTTGCAGGCTGGTATTTTTGAGTGTAAAAGCATGAGTGTATTGAATTAAATTAGAATGTAATGACATGTATCCTTAATTAGAATTATGATATTCATTTTCATCTATTCTTTATCATGGCATCATCAATTCCCTATAGACAAAACATTTAATAATTTTATGCAATTTATCAGATATTGGATCTCTTTCATCTCACTGTATCAATGAGTTCTTAAAATACATAACATGCCATTGATTTAGCAAAAATAGTACACAAATGTGAAGGGGACTTGAATAGACATTTTTCCAAAGAAGACGTAAAGAATTATCTATGGGCACATAAAATGATGCTCAACATCACTAATCTGGGAAACATAAATAAAACCACAGTGAGATATCACCTCATACCTGTTAGAATGGCCAATATCAAAAACAACAAATAAGTGTTGGTGAGAATGTGGAGAAAATGTACTGTTGGTGGGAATATAAATTTGTGCAGCCACGATGGAAATTAGTATGGAGATTCCTCAAAAAATTAAAAATAGAACTATCATTTGATTCAACAGCTTCACTCCTGAGTATTTATACAAAGAAAAAAAAAACCACTAGTTAGAAAAAATAGGGACTTCTCCTGTGGTCCAGTGGCTAAGACTCTGCACTCCCAAAGCATAGGGCCCGGGTTCTATCCTTAGTCACTGATTCCACATGCTGCAACTAAGAGTTTGTTCATGTGCTGCAATCTTTTAGCATGCTAAAAGATTCTGTATGCTGCAACTAAAGAACCCACATGCCACAACACAGAAAATCCTGTGTGCCACAACTAAGACCCAGCTCAGGCAAATAAATAAATAAATATTTTAAAATAAAACAAAAAATATATGCACTCCTATGCTCAGTTCAGTTCAGTCACTCAGCTGTGTCCAACTCTTTGTGACCCCATGGACTGCAACACACCAGGCCTCCCTGTCCATCACCAACTCCCGGAGTCTACTCAAACTCATGTCCATTGAGTCAGTAATGTCATTCAACCATGTCATCCTCTGTCATCCCCTTCTCCTGCCTTCAATCTTTCCCAGCATCAGGGTCTTTTCAAATGAGTCAGCTCTTCGCATCAGGTGGCCAAAGTATTGGAGTTTCAGCTTCAGAATCAGTCCTTCCAATAACTATTCAGGACTGATTTCCTTTAGGATAGACTGGTTGGATCTCCTTGCAGTCCAAGGGACTCTCAAGAGTCTTCTCCAACACCACAGTTCAAAAGCATCAATTCTTTGGTGCTCAGCTTTCTTTATAGTCCAACTCTCACATCCATACATGACCACTGGAAAAACCATAGTCTTGACTAGATGGACCTTTGTTGGCAAAGTAACATCTCTGCTTTTTAATATGCTGTCTAGTTTGGTCATAACTTTTCTTCTGAGGAGCAAGCATTTTTTAATTTCATGGCTGCAGTCACCATCTACAGTGATTTGCATCATTATTTAAAATAGCCAAGATATGGAAGGAATCTAAATGCCCATCAATAGATGAATGACAAAGAAGATTCGGTATATCTCATTGTATACACTTTGGGGCTTTCCTGGAGGCTCAGATGGTAAAGAATCTGCCTGCAGTGCAGGAGACCTGGCTTTGATCCTAGATCCGTAAGATCCCATGTAGGAGGAAATGGCTACTCACTCCAGTATTCTTGCCTGGAGAATCCCATGGACAGAGGTCCCTGGCGGGCTACAGTCCATGGGGTCGCATACTTTACTCAGTCATAAAGAAGAATCAAATCTTCCCATTTGCAACAACATGGGTGGACCTAGAGGATGCTATGTAGTGAAATAAGCCAGACAGAGAAAGACAAATACTGTATGCTTTCACTTGCATGCAGAATCTAAAACATAAAGCAAATGAACAAACATATCCAAAAAGGAACAGAGTATAGATACAGAGAACAATCAGGTGGTTGCCAGAGGGGTTGGAGGTTGAGGGGCTTGAAAGAAATAGACGAGAGGGATTAAGAGATACAAACTTCCTGTTTCAAAATAAATGAGTTAAGGGTATGAAATGTACAGCATGGGGAATATAGTCAGTAATATCTCAGTATACTGACATATTTTAACTATATGTTTAGTAGTAATCATTTTGAAATGTATAGAAGTATTGAATCACCATGTTGTATGTAACAGGAACTAACATAGTGTTGTAGGTCAATTTATACTTCAAAAAAAACCAAACTCATAGGAAAAGAGATGAGATTTGTGGCTTCCAGCGGCAGGGTGGTAGGGGGTGGGGGAATTGGATGAAATTGGTCAAAAGGTACAAACTCCTACTATAAGATAAATAAATATGAGGGACATGATATACAACATGATAAATACAATTAACATTGCTGTATGTTTCATATAAGAGCTGCTAAGAGAGTAAATCCTTAGGGTCCTCATCATAAGGAAAATTTCTTGTTATTTTCTATCTATATGAGATGGATGTTCACTAAACTTATTGTGGTAATCTTTTCATAATATACACAAGTTAAATCACTGTGCTATATACCTTAAACTTATACAGTGCTATATGCCAATTATATCTCAATAAAACTAAAAGAAGAAAAAAAGAAAAATCATACATAGGCATTGACAACTTTGCAAGGCAGAACACACATGTATTGCAACAGTCCTTATAGATCGCCTATGACTGTGAGCTTACATTGAAACACTTGTTTTGAAAGTAACTAATTTAGCATCACATTAATAGTCATATTATAAAAAGGATGATGTACAAATAATTTTCAGTGAAGGGCATTCTTGTGTCATTAGGGAAATGCTCTTTCTAAGTGTCAAACCATTATAGTTAGAAGCTGTCACTAAGAAGGTAGCCATCTGTCATTATTTATTGTTGAAAGGAACATTTGTTGACATTGCTTAAGTGAACTCTTAGCATTTCTCACTCTTGTTTAGTCATTATGTCTACAATTGGCCATTTGCATAAAAGCCCACTGGCATAAGTCTAACAAAATTTTAAAATTAGATTTTATTCATGCACTATTTGAATTTCTTTTAATAAAAAAAGGAAGCAAGAGCTACCAAAAGTAGTTTTTTTTTCTCTTTGGGAATGTTGCTTAGTTTATGACCATGCATACTAGTAGATGACAAGTCAATAAGTTTTACCATATGCAGCTTCTAAAATCCATCACTAAATCTGAGTAAACTCTGTGTGTATCATTTCAGGATATAGTACCAACAAGAACCATTCTATTTTAGGAATAATACTAGCAACTAGAGAAAGGAGGAATATATGATCATAAATACAACCTTAACTTGAGCATAGAAAAGAGAACGTTTAGGATGACTACAAAATATTCAATTTTTTTTTTTTAATTACAGGATCCAAAATGGTTCATTTCTTTGCCCTGAGTACTTCTATCCTTTTTCATTTGGAAGTCTTTTGCCTTTCATTCTATTCATCTTCTCCCAATTTTATATCCTTAAGATAAATTTTAGAAATATAACCGATTATCTGTTAAATAGTTGGTCTTGTCAAACTGATAGGCAGGAAAGGGGAAAAATTGCTTACTGCTAAAGTTCTACTTACTTATTAATGTCAGGGTAGGTTACTATATTTTCTGTGTATGAATTACTTCACCCAAGGTGGAGAGCCTGGCAGACAGAAATGGGATGAAAGGCAGGCTTTCAAAACGCCACTTAAAAAACCCGTGACTCAGATTCCATTTGTTCGACAAATGGTTTTGAAACGTTTAACTTTTATTTTACAAAGAGCTTGGAGGGAGACAAAATAGCACAACTAGTAAGCATCTTTTCTAGGGTTCCACATGGAACATTACTGGGAAATCTGTTCCATTATTCATTACCTGTGAGATTTGGGGCAAGACATTTCATATCCGTGAACCCTCATATTCTAATCTAAAAAGGGCTTAAAAATTATTACTCAGTAATGTTATCTTGAGGATATGCTATATTAAGTATTTAGCTCACACAGTTGGCACTAAATAATTGGTAGCTAATAATATTATTACTAGTGATATAAATATTGTGTGTTCAGAAAAACTGCAGTTATCCAATGGACAATATTGTATTTAGTCAACAGTTTGTATTTAGTTTTGTTCTCTTTGTTATGAAGCTTCTATTTTATGAACTACAAGAAGAGTTTATATACAGTATATTCATCGTTGGGCTTCCCTGGTGGCTCAGAAGGTAAAGAATCAGCCTGCAATGCAGGAGACCTGGGTTCAATCCCTGGGTAGGGAAGATCCCCTGGAAAAGGGAATGGCTACCCACTCCAGTATTCTTGCCTGGAGAATTCCACGGACAGGGGAACCTGGCAGGCTACAGTCCATGGGATCACAAAGAGTCAAATACAACTGAGCAATGCAAGGGTCTGTAATCACAAATAGGCCGGGATCAGTTATCACCAGAAGTATTACTTTGGACTCTTGGCTTTGAAGGGAAAGAATGCAGTTTTCCTTGCCCCTCCTCCCCCGTCCTTCTCAAGTTAAATGAGATCTGTGAAATCGATTGCTCTGGGACTTAAAAAGAGAGGCCAAAATTCAAGCCAGTGCAGAGTCCTGAAGGTCCAGCATAGGAGGCTTCCACCAGCCTCCACTTGTCTGGGGGCAGGGGTTTGCCTAGCCCAGTTCATTTTGATGTGATGAATTAGAAAAGTCCATTTCCCCTGAGTCTTTCTTGTCTACCTGGGGCATCCTTGCCTCCATCTTGCCCACCATCCAAGTGTCTTGACCCTTCTGCATGTTTAAACTGGTGTTGTCTGCATATATACCATGTACCTAACACAGTGGGGTGGGGCTATAATGAAAATGGCTTAGCACGTTGGAGCAGACTCTGACCAGCCTGTAAAGACAACAAAATAATGGGGCTCTCACCCCTGCTGGCCCCACCTTGCCTGCCCTTGCCTCATCCAGCACTCCTTTGGCAAGAACAAGATCAACTGCTTCACACTTGGGGGTAAATAATACTGCACCAGGAGTACTGACACTGACGGGTGTGCTTCCCCTGGCCTTGGTAATGGAAGCAAGACTGGAGTTGGTGAACACCTGAACCTCCTTGCCAGCAGAGTTGTGATGTTTCAACTTCTCATCTGCCCTGTTCACAAATGTTTTCGCTTGATAGATAGAGTGCCTGATGAACTATGGAATGAGGTTCGTGACATTGTACAGGAGACAGGGATCAAGACCATCCCCATGGACAAGAAATGCAAAAAAGCAAAATGGCTGTCTGGGGAGGCCTTACAAATAGCTGTGAAAAGAAGAGAGGCGAAAAGCAAAGGAGAAAAGGAAAGATATAAGCATCTGAATGCAGAGTTCCAAAGAATAGCAAGAAGAGATAAGAAAGCCTTCTTCAGCGATCAATGCAAAGAAATAGAGGAAAACAACAGAATGGGAAAGACTTGAGATCTCTTCAAGAAAATTAGAGATACCAGGGGAAAATTTCATGCAAAGATGGGCTCGCTAAAGGACAGAAATGGTCTGGACCTAACAGAAGCAGAAGATATTAAGAAGAGGTGGCAAGAATACACAGAAGAACTGTACAAAAAAGATCTTCATGACCCAGATAATCATGATGATGTGATCACTAATCTAGAGCCAGACATCTTGGAATGGGAAGTCAAGTGGGCCTTAGAAAGCATCACTACGAACAAAGCTAGTGGAGGTGATGGAATTCCAGTTGAGCTGTTTCAAATCCTGGAAGATGATGCTGTGAAAGTGCTGTACTCAATATGCCAGCAAATTTGAAAAACTCAGCCGTGGCCACAGGACTGGAAAAGGTCAGTTTTCATTCCAATTCCAAAGAAAGGCAATGCCAAAGAATGCTCAAAATACCGCACAATTGCACTCATCTCACATGCTAGTAAAGTAAAGCTCAAAATTCTCCAAGCCAGGCTTCAGCAATACGTGAAAGGTGAAGTCCCTGATGTTCAAGCTGGTTTTAGAAAAGGCAGAGGAACCAGAGATCAAATTGCCAACATCCGCTGGATCATGGAAAAGCAAGAGAGTTCCAGAAAAACATCTATTTCTGCTTTATTGACTATGCCAAAGCCTTTGACTGTGTGGATCACAATAAACTGTGGAAAATTCTGAAAGAGATGGGAATACCAGACCACCTGAACTGCCTCTTAAGAAATCTGTGTGCAGGTCAGGAAGCAACAGTTAGAACTGGACATGGAACAACAGACTGGTTCCAAATAGGAAAAGGAGTATGTCAAGGCTGTATATTGTCACCCTGCTTATTTAACTTATATGCAGAGTATATCATGAGAAATGCTGGACTGGAAGAAACACAAGCTGGAATCAAGATTGCCAGGAGAAATATCAACAACCTCAGTTATGCAGATGACACCACCCTTATGGCAGAAAGTGAAGAGGAACTAACAGTGGAAACAGTATCAGACTTTAATTTTGGGGGCTCCAAAATCACTGCAGATGGTGACTGAAGCCATGAAATTAAAACACGCTTACTCCTTGGAAGAAAAGTTATGACCAACCTAGATATTATATTCAAAAGCAGACATTACTTTGCCGACTAAGGTCCGTCTAGTCAAGGCTATGGTTTTTCCTGTGGTCATGTATGGATGTGAGTGTTGGACTGTGAAGAAGGCTGAGCACCGAATAATTGATGCTTTTGAACTGTGGTGTTGGAGAAGACTCTTGAGAGTCCCTTGGACTGCAAGGAGATCCAACCAGTCCATTCTGAAGGAGATCAGCCCTGGGTGTTCTTTGGAAGGAATGATGTTAAAGCTGAAGCTCCAGTACTTTGGCCACCTCATGCAAAGAGTTGATTCATTGGAAAAGACTGTGATGCTGGGAGGGATTCGGGGCAGGAGGAGAAGGGGACGACCGAGGATGAGATGGCTGGATGGCATCACAGACTCGATGGACGTGAGTCTGAGTGAACTCCGGGAGATGGTGATGGACAGGGAGGCCTGGCGTGCTGCGATTCATGGGGTCGCAAAGAGTCGGACACGACTGAGTGACTGAACTGAACTGAACTGTGCTTAGTCCAGGGACTGTAGCCCATAGCCCACCAGGCTCCTCTGTCCATGGGATTTCCCAGGCAAGAATACTGGAGTGGGTAGCCATTCCCTTCTCCAGGGGATATTTAAGACCCAGGGATGGAACCCAGATCTCCCACAATGCAGGTCGACTCTTTACTACCTGAGTCATCGGGAATCCCAAGAAAACTGGAGTGAGTAGCCTATCCTTTCTTCAGGAGAACTTCCCAACCCACGAATTGAATTGGGGTATCCTGCATTGCAGGTGGATTATTTAGCAGCTGAGCTACCAAGGAAGCCCATTATGCTTTGTGATTGATTTTATATTTACATAACCATTTTTGATAATTTACCAATTACCATATATTTAGGGAACACTCTCAGTTTCTACTTAACTGCTATGCAGAATACATCATGCAAAATGCTGGGTTCGATGAAGCACAAGCTGGAATCAAGATTGCTGGGAGAAAATATCAATAACCTCAGATATGCAGATGACACCATCTTTATGGAAGAAAGCAAAGAAGAACTGAGGAGCCTCTTGATGAAAGTGAAAGAGGAGTGTAAAAAAGTTGGCTTAAAACTCAACATTCAGAAAACTAAGACCATGGCATCTGATCCCATCACTTCATGGCAAATAGATGGAGAAACAGTGAGAGATTTTCTTTTGGGGGGCTCCAAAATCACTGCAGATGGTGATGGCAGCCATTAAATTAAAAGACGCTTGTTCCTTGGAAGAAAAGCTATGACCAACCTAGACAGCATACTGAAAAGCAGAGACATTACTTTGCCAACAAAGGTCTGTCTAGTCAAAGTTATGGTTATTCCAATGGTCATGTATGGATGTGAGAGTTGAACTACAAAGAAAGTTTAGCACTGAAGAATTGATGCTTTTGAACTGTGGTGTTGAGAAGACTCTTGAGAGTCCCTTGGACTGCAAAGAGATCAAACCAGTCCATCCTAAAGGAAATCAGTCCTGAATGTTCATTGGAAGGATTGATGCTGAAGCTGAAACTCCAATACTTTGGCCACCTGATGCGAAGAACTAACTCATTGGAAGGCACACTGATGCTGGGAAAGACTGAAGGCAGGAAGGGAAGGGGACAACAGAGGATGAGATGGTTGGATGGCATTGTCAACTTGATGGACATGAGTTTTAGCAAGCTCCAGGAGTTGGTGATGGACAGGGAAGCCTGGCATGCTGCAGTCCATGGGTTGCAAAGACTTGGACATGACTGAGTGACTGAACTGAACTGAACCCAGCCTCTAACACTGCCCACCTCGGGCACAGGGCACAGGATGTAACAAACCATCAGTCACTGGTGAGTCTTTTCCTGTTCACATCAGCGTGACAGATGTCAAATAGCCTCCCTTCCCTCTCACCCAAAAAATGAACAAGAGAGAAAAAACCCAGGTAGACTGTAAGTGGTCTCCCAACATTCACTACAAATCCTGACTAATCACTATTTTCCAACGCAGACAAGATTATCAGATTTTGTCATCTACCTATTTCTACCCCTTCAGTGGTTCTTACTGATTTTAGGGACAGGAGCAAAACCTTGAGGCCAACACTCTACTTGTCTTCTCACTGACAAGAGGCCAGCCATATTGTATGTACTTCTTCCCATTCCTCAAAAATCTTCACACTCCCTGCTGCCATAATGATTTTTTCTCATGCTATTCCCTCTAATTGAAATACTCTTCTAAGTTTCTCCTCATTTAGCTCACTCATATTCATCTGATACTGACTATTTCCCCCAGTGAATCTATCACAGATCATATACTACACTCAAGTTCAGAACCTTTCCCTCTCACAGGATCACATTCCTTTTCTTCACCGAAAAAGACATAACAATTAGGTCTGGAATTTCCCTGGTGATACAGTGGCTAACACTCCATGCATCCAATGCAGGGGTCCCAGGTTCAATCCCTGGTCAGGGAACTAGATCCCACACACTGCAACTAAGATCTGGCATGTGGCTAAATAAATAAATATTTTAAAAAACAAAACCAAAAAATTGATTAAGCTTCCATTAAATATGATATGTGTGTATGGATTTTAAATTTTCCAGATATCTAAAATTTTCAGATAGGAGCTGTATAGCTGGGACAGTACATCAAGATGAATGTGGATTATTTAAGTAGACAGCAATCAGCATCTCTCCTGCTTCTGAAAACAAAATCTATTCTTAAGAACACTTCTTTTACAGTGTTGCTATCCCTAGGCATATGTCTAAGGTAAATGAAAGCATATTCCACACAAAGATTTGTACAATAATTTTCACAGAAGGTTTATTTCTAGTGGCCCCAAACTGGGAATGATTAAATGGCCATCAACTGGTGAATGGAAACAAAAGTGGCATATCAATATGACAAGGTACTTTTCAGCAAGAAAAAGGAATGAAATTTTGATACATGCAACAACATGGCTGAAGTTCAAAAACATTACACAAAGTCAAAAAAATCCAAACATAAGAGACTATATATTGTAAGATTCCATTTATATGACATGTCCAGAGAAGGTAGATTTATAGAAACAGAAAGTAGATTAGTAGTCACCTGGATTTAGACATGATAATGAAGATTAACTATAAATGGGCATGAGGGAATCTTATTTGAAGGATTAAATTGTTCTAAAACTTGTTTGTGGTGATGGTTGCATCATTCAGTAAAGTTACTGAAAATTACTGAATAGTTACAAATATGAAAAATTGAAGTTAGGGGAAAAATAATGAGAGTAATGCAATGCATGTAAAGCATTTTGCACATCAGGCATAGAGTAAAAAGGTCATTAAACCTTGGCTAAAGTATTTTTTAAAAACAATTCCACTGTTCATATGTGTACACCAACTTTGTCACTAAATGTCAAGATATGATGAAAACAAATGTCCGTTCTTCAAAGTTGACTTTGTCTCTGTGTAATTACTCTTTATAAATGTGTTTCTTATAAACCATAGCTGTAGGAGAAATAAAGAATTAGCCACTGTGATTGTCTTGGAGAGAAAGCAATACATGTCTTCAGTTAACCATAATACAAAATTGTATATATTGTTTCTTTTTCTAAAAAATTGCAATTGAAAATAGTAGATTTACAATATCATGTTAGTTTCAGGTGTACCACAATGTGAGATCTATATCTATATCTATATATATCATATCTCTCTATATATTCCTTTTCAAGTTCTTTTCCCTTATTGGTTATTACAAAATATTGAGTAGATGTTCCTGTGCTATACAGTAGGTCCCTGTTGATTATCTATTTGATATATATATCATTGTGTATAAGTTAATCCCAACCTCCTAATTTTCCCTCCCCCATAAAAAGCAGAGACATCACTTTGTCAACAGAGGTCCATCTAGTCAAGGCTATGGTTTTTCCAGTGGTCATGTATGGATGTGAGAGTTGGACTATAAAGAAAGATGAGCGCCGAAGAATTGATGCTTTTGAACTGTGGTGTTGGAGAAGACT
Organism: Oryx dammah; assembly: GCF_014754425.2. NCBI lineage: Eukaryota > Metazoa > Chordata > Mammalia > Artiodactyla > Bovidae > Oryx > Oryx dammah. The sequence continues at coordinate 108,095,362 of NW_024070207.1, read as the reverse complement.
CTTGAGAGTCCTTGGACTGCAAGGAGATCCAATCAGTCCATCTTAAAGGAGATCAGTCCTGGGTGTTCCTTGGAAGGACTGATGTTGAAGCTGAAACTCCAATACTTTGGCCACCTGATGCGAAGAGCTGACTCATTGGAAAAGACCCTGATGCTGGGAAAGATTGAGGGCAGGAGGAGAAGTGGATGACAGAAGATGAGATGTTTGGGTGGCATCACTGACTCAGTGGACATGGGTTTGAGTAGACTCCGGGAGTTGGTGATAGACAGGGAGGCCTGGCGTGCTGAGATTCATGGGGTCACAAAGAGTCGTACATGACTGAGCGACTGAATTGTCTGAACTGAACCCCTCTTTCCTCTATGGAAAAACACAAAACAAAACTGTAAGTTTGTTTTCTATGTCTGTGAGTCTATTTCTGTTTACAAAACAGTATTTGATTGACACCAGGATAGTGGTTATGCTGTTTATTATCAATTTTTACTTATTAAATATACCAGCTAAGACTAAACTGAAGCAATACTATAATTGAACTAAGCCCTCTAATATATACATACCCATATACTCACATTAATTCACTCATACAGATACAACTCTGTTCACTCATTAACCGTATGCGTGACTCTCCCAATAAAATCTTTCACAATTATCAATGACTCTAACAGCAATGAAGATAATTCTTAAACAAATCTTGCTTCTCAGTTTCAGGATCTTCCTTCCTTCCGTGAGTTTTCCCTAAGCCACCAGTCCACAATCACACACTAACATAGTCATTACTAATATATGCTTGCTCATCCTTCAATAATATGAGCTTCAAACATCTCACTCTCTAAAGATTACTCCTTCCAGTACCCTGACTGCATCATTTTCTTGAACTTGTGAGAACCAAAAATATATTGTTACCATATTTTACATGCTTCCCACTCCTCTAAGTCAACTATAATAACTTTGCTTTCAACCTTATCCAGTTTAGATTCCACAATACAATCTTATGATAACTGCTCTACATGCCCCCTCAATTTAATCCTTTCTGACTTCCCCTCCACTCCCAATTATACTTGCCTGAAATCTTGAGTTGAAACAGCTTGGAGGTAGGACCTGAAATACGATAATGTTAATGGGGGTTTGGAATGGACTGGAAGTTATCACTAAAATAAGTAGATGAGTTATGATTACAGCACCACAATACCTGACTCAACTGCTACAGTGATTGGGAAATAGTATTTGAGATGTGTTTAAAAAAATCAAACACAGAGAAGACCCAATTTCTAAAATATTTTTAAATTCTGTCATATAATTTAATGTATATGTTAAACTTAAAAGTTATTTCTTTTTATGGTGAGTAACTTGAGAAATACAAACACATTTCCAAGAGTCACCAAATCAAGGATAGAAACCTAAATTTAGTCTCCAATGTACACTGTTGAGGAACACAGTATTATAATCATTTTGATTTCTACTTGCTTCCCCCCAGGGGTAAGAAAATACTGGTTTCAATTCTAACTGGTTTCAAGTGTATTATATGAAATAGTGTCAGTACAGTTACCATGTAAGTATTTTCCTAAAATCTGAGAACCTGGCTAAATATATTTGTTTCTTGACATCTAGTATAAAGCCAACTATGAGTGAGTTCCATCTGCTTTAGGCTTTTGCCGCATAATGAATGTCATTTAGTGACAGCTTAATTCTGTTGTGATGATTATCTCAAACCTGAATTTTATGGCAATACAGACAGGCTCTCTCATTTACCTTTATATGCCCAATAGAATGTATAATTACAGTTGGGATTCGCCTAATCCATTCTCTACCTAATGAGCTGAACTAATATTAAACCCAAAATGGAAAGAAATTCAGCATATTTTAACTCTTTTTCACTCTGGCATGATTTTCCTTTTATAGCTTCACTTAGCTTGATCCATTACCACCCTCCCTTTCATTCTGGCACACATTCTAAATTAATTCATTTCATAATTTCATGAGTTGAAGTCAATGGCATTTGACCTGGAAATAAAAATGTTATGATTATCAAACCACAAGAAGGCAACTGGCAATTTGAATTTCTGTATTTGCATTATAATGCACATGTAGAGAGAACATTTGTATGACAATGATTTATCTGTAGATGAAATAGTTTCTCTAAAGGAGATTGGATTTTAAAAGCCTGAGATGGTTGAAATAGATTACCTTTATTATTGACATCAAACACAAAGTATTATTCTATGAATTCTATAGTAAAAGTCATATAATAAAGAATAAATAAATAATGTACTTAAAATGAGTCTCTTATTTCTGATGCACCCACCTCTTACAAAATATGGTTCTGATAGGTTAAAAGAAAATCCGAAATTGGTCACTTAGAAAGCATCCAAATTTTAGAAACAAACCAATTAACATTTATTTAAATAACATGTATATAATGTGTAAAGTGATCATCTAAGCATGGAACAAGTGACACTAAAACATATAATAGTTCCTGTTTTAAATAAGTTCTGAGCTAGTTGTTCATATAAGAGATATAAATACTTCAAGATAATTATAATGGAAAATGCAGAACACTTGAACAGACAAAATATTATATAATAAATGAATAAACAATACATTCAGCTAGATTTAAAGATAGATTTAACTACATAGAAATAAATATTAGGATTTCCCTGGTGTCCCAGTGGTTAAGAATCCACCTGCCAATGCAGGGGTCACAGGTTTGATTCCTGCTCCGGGAAGATTCCACATGGAACTGGGCAACTATGCCCAGGCTCCACCACTACTGAAGCCCAAGCACCACAACTACTGAAGCTCGCACATCACAGCTTGAAGCCTGTGCCCCTAGACTCGTGCTCTGCAACAAGAGAAGCCACCGCAGTGAGAATCCTGTGCATCACAACTAGAGAGTAGCCCCAGTTCTGGGCAACTAGAGAAAGCCCATGCACAGCAACGAAGACCTAGTACAGCCATAAATAATACATAAAATTTTATAAAATGTTAAAATAAATAAATAAATACTACTCACTATTGTTTCATTTCAGGTAATAATGTTTGAGTAGTTTCTTTTCAGAATCACCTTCCTGCAGAAAACCATTATCAACTCTGGTGTAAAAACCACTTGAAGGCACTAAAGAAGGGCCAGAATTAAATAAAACCTGGAGGAAAGGGAAGTGCTTTGAGTAAAATTCCTGAGTAACAAGACTTGCCTGAGGGCACTTCCCAGTTTCTCTGAGGCTGCCAGAAGGAAAGGAGTGGTACTGGCGATAGGAAGAGTTTCTCCTGTACTGAAACAGCTGAAAAGTGATGGGCAAGTCTGGAAGGAGGGAGCCAAAGAAGGGACAGTTCTCAAATACACCGATAAATTTTGCTTATACTTTTGGATAGTCCCTGAATGTGGCATAAGTTGGAAAGTATGAAATAGCAGAAAGGTTGAACAAACTAAGCAGTTTCAACTTCTGCCCATCATGGAGTTAAGGGTTATGGTGAGGTTCTGGCAGGTACAGACTTGGGATTCAATTGATTCAAATTAACTTTTAGCTAGAACAAGAATAAGAGAGAGTGATCAGAATCTCTACAGTATCTCATCCACAATATATACTATATAACAAAATTTTGCTCATTATGTGAGAAATAGGACTCAAGAGAAAAAGTCCAAAATGTACCAAAACCCAACAGCTAACAGATACTTATTTAGGAAGTATGGAATGGTTTTTCCCTAAGATTGAGAAGAAGACAGTCTACTCTCTATGCAATCTAAACTGAAGTTATTAGTTACTGGAAGAAAATAAAAAAAGAAATAACATAAAGACTAGAAAAGAAGTAAAATTGAATTTATTCACAGATGACATGTAGAAAACCTTAAGGAATTCATTTAAAAACTTCAAAATATAAGTGATTTTAACAAGGTCATGGGATAGAAGATTGATATACAAATATAATTTGTACTTTTATACGCTAGCAATAAAAAAGAAAAACAACATTTTTAATAACCTGGAAATACTTAATATCCTGATAGAGGAATGTAATAAAAGATGTTTAAGATCTTAACCATAAAAACAACAAAACATTGAGAAGAAAACACAATGAAGACTAGAATAAATGATGAAATACCTTGTCTATGGGATTTAAAGAGACTTGATATTGTCAACTTGTCAATTCTCTCCCAATTGACATATAGATTAAATTTAATCTGAATAATAATCCAAGCAGGACATTTTACATAAGTTAATGTATTGAATCTAAAATGTATATGAAGATATAGAGGATTAATAAAAATTTTCAAAAGTAAAACTATACTGGAGGACTTTTACTACCTGACTTACTGACCAATATAAACTTAGGGTGATCATTGCATAATGAAAGGCAATACTTCAGTGCAATAGAACAGAGAGTGCGGAAATAGACCCTCACTTATATAGATAAATGATATATGACCAAGGCACTCATATGTACACACATGCATGTGTGCATGCACACACATACATACATAGCAATACAAAAAGGAAAGTCTTTCCAACAAACAATGTTGGAATAACATCCATAAGGAAACTAAATACACCCTGATCTTTACCTAACAACCTCTATAAAAATTAACATAAGATAGAGCACAGACCTAACTATAAAAAAGTTAAATAAAACTTCATAAATAAAATGGCTTCCCAGGTGGCTCAGTGGTAAAGAATCGCTTGCCGATGCAGGAGATAAGGGTTCAATCCCTGGGTTGGGAAGATCTCCTGGAGCAGGAAATGTCAACCCACTCCAGTATTCTTACCTGGAAAATTTCATGGACAGAGGAGCCTGGCGGGCTACAGTCTATGGGGTCACAAAAAGTTGGACACAACTTAGTGATTGAGCATGCACACACATAAACATAGGGGCATTATCTTCACTAACTTGGAGTAGGCAAAGCTTTCTTAGCAAAGACACAGAAAAACAAAACCCCACAATAGATTAAAAAAATATACTTTAGCTTTCAACAAAATTACAAATCTTGTTCATCTAAATACAATTAAGAAAATTAATTGGTAAACCACATTCTTGGAGAAATTATTTGCAAATTGCATGTGTGACAAAGCATTGGTGTTCAGAGTATACAAAGTGTACACATGAAAGAAAGTTTTCTTGCTTTTAGTACCAGAGAATTCCCTCAAATGTTAATTAAATCATATAATATATTTAATTTTTAGAGAATCCTCCGTACTGTTTTCCAAACTTGCTGAACCAGTTTACATGTCCACCAACAATGCACAAGGACTGTCTTCTCCATATCTTTGCCAACATTTACCTTGTTTTCATTAATTTTTTCCTTTTTTACTGAGGTGTGCTTGACTTACAGTATTATATAACTTTCAGGTATATAACATAGTGACTCACAATTTTTAAGGATTATACTCCACTTATAGTTGTTATAAAATACTGGCTATGTTCCCTGTGCTGTATAATATATCCCTGTGGCTTATTTTATACATAGTAGTAGTTTGTACCTCTTAAGATTACCCCATCTTGCCCCTTCTCCTTCCGCCTTCCAAATCATAACCACTAGTTTGTATTCTGTATCTGTGAGTCTGTTTCTTTTTTGTTTTATTCATCCAGCATGTTTTCCTTCTGTTGTTTTTTTGGCCATGCCCGTGGTTTATGGGATCTTAGTTCCCCAACCAGGGATTAAACCCAGGCCCTCAGCAGTTCAAGCGTGTAGACCTAACTACTGGACTATCAGGGAATTTGCTTTTTTTGGTTATATTCAATAGTTCATTTTATGTTTTAGATTTCACTTATAAGTGATGACATACAGTATATGGCTTTGACTTATTTCACTTAGCATAATATTCTCCAAGTTCAATCTCTTGTCTTAATGATGGCCATTCTAACAGGTGTGAGGTGACATCTCATTGTGGTTTTGGTTTTCATTTTCCTGATTATTAGTGATGTTGAGAATCTTTTCATGTACCCATTGGCCATTTTGATATCTTCTTTGGAAAAATGTCTATTCAGTTCCTCTACCCATTTTTTAATTGGATTTTTGGGGTTTTGTTATTGAGTTTTGTGAGGTCTTTATACATTTTGAATATCAATCCCTTATCCAATACATGGCTTCAGAAATCCCACTTCTGTGTATATATCCAAAGGAAATGAAAACAGAATATCAAAAAAACATGTGCACTCACATTTCATTGCAGCACTATTCATAGCAGCCAAGATAGGGAAACAATTTAGGCATTCCTCAATGGATGAAAGAGTAATAAAGATATATATATGGTGGAATATTATTCAGGCTTAAAAAAGAAAGAAATTCTGTCATTTGTGACAACATGGATAGACCTTGAGGGTATTATGCTAAGTGAGATGTCAGAGAAAGACAAATACTGTATGATATCATTTATGTAGAATCTAAAAAAAAATGAATTCATAAAAACAGAGAGCAGAATAATGGTTACCAAGGACTGGGAAAATTGGGGGGATGATATTTAAAGATACAAACTTGCAACTAGCAGATAAGTAAGTCCTGAGGATCTTAATAAACAGCACAGTGATTATGGTCAATGATACTATATTATAAACTTCAAAATTGCTAAGAGACTAGATCATAATTGTTCTCACAATATAACATAAATTATAATTATGGGACAGGGTGGAAGTGTTAGCTAAATGCTACATGATAATCATACTGCAATATACAAATGTATCAAATCAGCAGGATGTACACCTTAAACTTACAAATGTTATATGCTAATTATAACTCAATAAAGATACATACATACATATATACAAACATATATACAATTATACACTAACAATTGCCTCCCAGATTGCTGCTGGGGTAAATCTTATATTCATTTATCAAAATATCCTATATTTTTCACAGATTTGAAATGAAGTATTACCAGTTTGTTAAAGAAAAATGTGCTTAATATACTGTAGGAACAAGATTACTAATGAATAAACAGAATGAAAATGTACCATTAAAATAATTAACTACAAAATAATTAACAACAAAAAAGAATAAATAAGGTTTCCTTACTGGTGCTTATAAATATCTCTACAAAGTTGTTAACAATAAGAGACAAAGCCAATTAGAGACAGACTTATGTACTAATTGTGATAGAAACATAATGCCATTTAATTTTTCACTGTGGTCACTTTTATATAATGTAATTATGTTAATAGAATAAATAAAATGGTCTTTATTCCAAAAGGCTTTTTGAAATCTATTTCAAAAACAAGGAAAAATGCCTTCTTGTTTAAGATTTGGTGTGTTCCCAACATTCTGTTTTCAACTTTCTTATGCTTTCCATTGGCATAGACTCATTTGATAAAGCTCATATCTTCAGGGTACTCAAATCAAATCTCTGCCATGATTTCCAAACCTAGCTATCTCCAAACTCACCACTAAGAATTCTGAATCAAACTTGACACCCACCTGGCTGGTTTATAAAAACATTTATTTCAGGGAGACATAAATCAGACTCTTCAATATTCATTCCATTACAATGACCTTAGAGAAACAGTTTTTCTTTTCAGTATCTATAATCACTCATTCTAAATCTTCTAGTTTTCCTGTGTGCCTACTGAGTACTATTGGGTATGTACTGTGTACAACCTAGTTAGATCCAGACTGCTTAATTCTAATCATAACTTCTCATTATGTTCCTTCATTCATTTCTTAAACAAATATTATTGAAAGTCTACTATTTCCAGGGCATATCTTAATGGAGCCGGCATTCTAACTGAACGGCTGTAAAAATGATAGATAAATTATATAGTACAATGCTGAGCTATAGAACTTTCTGCAATTATTAAACTGTCCTGGAATATCTGCATTGTACAGTATGGTAGACAGTAGCCGCATGCGGCTACTGAGCACTCAGGACATGGCTAGTGTTGGTAAGTAAATATTTTAGAAATTTTATTTACGCTTAATTCATTAAAATTGATATTTTAATGGTCACATGTGGTTAGTGGAACTATATTGAACCATGCAGAATACTAAAGTTGGTAAGTTTTATGAAGAAAGAAGAAAATGAAATAAGAACAGGATAAAGGGAGTGCAATACAGAGGTGGTTCAAAGGGAGCTTAGCATTATAAATAGGCTGGTTAGAGGTGACAATGGATAGAACATAGATGTGAAAGAGGGAGAGAGTTGGCCTGATTCTGTCTAGGGGGGAAACAATTAAAAGATGAAATCCTCGTCCTTATATCTTCAACTCACTGAATCTAGGTTTTCCTCAAAACAGATGCTTTTTTGCTGTGCTTAGTGACTCAGTTGTGTCCAACTCTTTGTGACCCTATGCGAGCCTTATCCCATCAAGGCTCCCCTGTCCATGGGGATTTTCCAGGCAGAATACTGGAGTGGGTTGCCATGCCCTCTGCCAGGGGATCTTCCCTACCCAGGGATCGAACCTAGGTCTCCGGCAATGCAGGTGGATTCTTTACTTTGAGCCACCAGGGAAGCCCAGATGCTTTCTTACCCACTCTATTTTCAACTCTCCTCCCCTAAGAGATAGCCCATAGTAAAGGATGTGGGGGCGGGGGAAGTGTTAAAAAAATTTCAAAATAAGAGCCACTCTCTATCTAAAAGAAGGTCATGACAAAGTTAAATATCAGATAGCAGAAGTTGTGGAATTTTAGATATCTGGACAATTCAAATACTGAATTTTAAGCAAGGAATATGACTCCAAATTCCTAGAACTTGTAGCAAAAATGTGATGAAAAGTTAGTTTACTCTTGTGAAAGAAAGGAAAACATAATCATTAGGTTACTTACGTGAATAAATACTTTTCTTATTTCTAGGAAGAAAAAAGTTTTACATGTCTCATTCTGTAGGTGGTGCAGAATAATGCTGTCAGCATATGTAAATATATAGTAATAGTGAAAGGAGTATTTTTGTTTAATTTATAATTGTACATATCGGGAAGATCCCCTAGAAGGGGGCATGGCAACCCACTTGAGTATTCTTGCCTGGAGAATCCCCATGGACAGAGGAGCCTGGTGGGCTAGAGTTGGACACGACTTAAACAACTTAGCAAACACACACGTATAATCTTTGAACATATATACTTGGTAAATAGTTTAAATCTCCCAAAGAAGGCTAAAGTCCCCTGTGACTATTTTTTATGGACAATTTTCCTTACTCTTCTGCATGCCCATTCTTCCTTCCTGGAGTTAGTATTATAAACTGACATCTAACATATTGGAACTTGAGTCATATAGTTGCACAAACATTTATTTATATACTCATGGAAATTCATAGCATTTTTGTATATATTTTCCATACATCACATCCTTTTTCAACATGGTTTGTCTCCAAGCAATGTTTCTCGAAGTTCTGTCTGTGTCATACATTTTGGTCATTTACTCTAATTACTGCATGGCACTCCATGAAATGGATGTACCCCAGTGAATTGAGTGAGCTATACTATTTTTGATGGTCTGGCAAGTAGTTTTTATTATGAATAATATTGAAATGAACATCCATGTATAGAGTCTTCATGTTCAGGTGCATTTTCCCCCCAGTACAGAAACAGAATTTCTGCATGATTTTATTTCTAATATATTCTGTCAAATTACCTTTCAAATTGTTTGAACTTAGGTTTACACACAACAGGATTATAGGAGTACCCTTTCCCTGGAATCTGTATATTGAACCCTTATCAACACATTTATTTTCCAAGGTCTGGACGATTGCCAATCTAATGGTTGAGAATAACCTCATTGTCACTTTCATTTTTTGGCCACACTGCACAGCACTAGGGATCTTAGTTCCCCAACCAGAGATCAAACCCACACCTGCCCACTGCAATGAAAGCTTGGAGTCCTAACCACTGGACTACAGAGAAGTCCCTTATTGTTACTTTTAATCTGTCCTTTTGTGATGACTAACAGAAATGACTCTCGTTTCACATATCTTTTTTTAACTTAAATCACTCTTTCTTTGATTCTCATTCTCTTTTTGCCTGTATTTCCATTTCCATTCATTGGCTTCTGTTTTCCTTTTTAATTTCCAATAATTACTTAAATAATATAGAATATATTATTTATATATATATATATGTGCTTTCTCTCTTCATCTTGAATTATTCAAAATTGTTTAGATTTTCTTTTTTCATATATGAATGGGGCTTCCCTGGTGGCTCAGTTGGTAAAGAGTCTGTAGGAGACCCAGGTTCAATCTCTGGGTCTGGAAGATCCCATGGAGAAGGAAATGGCAATCCACTCCAGTATTCCTGTCTTGGAGAATCCTATGGACGAAGACAAACACAAACAAACAAAAACCTGGAGCTTTGTAGGCTACAGTCCATGGGGTCACAGAGTTGGACACAACTGAGTGACTAAACCTTTCCATGTATATGATTAATTTTAATTAAGTCACATTTCTCAGTCTTTTTCTTCAAGTTTTTTCTGTCTGTGTCTGTTTAAAACTACATTTTGTAACATAAGATCATAAACATCTTCATTTATGTTTTCTATTAACCTCTGTGTTTATGAATTAATTTTTCTGAAGGGAAAAGTATCAAACATTTTTATCAGAATAGTCAACTGGTCTAAACTCTGTAAAATCACCTATGCTTTTTCTCATAATTGAAAATGTCACTTTTTCTCATATAATAATGATTATATACATGGATCTATTTCCAGATTCTATTTGGCTCCATGTATTACTTTGTCTATTCCTATGCCAGCATCACACTATAGCCTTCAGTTTCAGTTTCTTATACTGTCTTAACAAATTACCACAGCTTCATGTACCACAAATTTATGTTCTGACAGGTCTGGAGATCAGAAGTCTGACCTGGGTCTTACTGGGCTGAAATTAGGGTGACAGCAGGGCTACATTCCTCCCTGAAGCTCCAGGGGACAATCCTCTTCTTTGAGTTCTTGGCTGAATTCAGTTCCTGGCATTTATAGGACTGAAGTCTCGTTTCCAGGCTGGCTGGCAGCTGAGGGCTGTTCCTAGCTGCTGGAGATGCAACTTTCCTTGTCTTGTGGTCCCTTCCTTTTGTTTTCAAAGCCAGCAATGGTGTGCACATCCCATCACCCTTCAAATCTCTTCTCCTTGTTCTTCTGTCTCATATTTCTGGCCCTCTTTTCTTAATGGGAGAAATACTTTGAGAAAATCTGCCCTTTTTATGATATTTGGGTTTATGACTCATTCAATTTTTCCAGCACGAAAAGAAGTATAGCTTTTTACTTTGAAGGTCTTCCTGTACATTCTTCAGTAATCTTTCATTGCTTTCTCCTAAAATATCTTGCTTTTTTTTTTTTTTTTTTTTTTAGTTATGGCACATGGCTTTCAGGATCTTAGTTCCCCAACCAGGGATTGAACTCTGGCCCATGGCAGTTCTAACCACTAGATGGCCAGGGAAGGTCTTGCATTCCTATTAATTACAATATTTTATTATTCTTTGATAATTTTAAATAAGTTCTTTTTTTGCTATAACTTCTTAAAATGATTTTTACCAATCTATAAGACAACAGTTAATTTGTTAGTTCTTGCTTTGTAAAGGAAACATCAATCCACTGATGGTATATTCAGTTCAGTTCAGTCACTCAGTCGTGTCCAACTCTTTGCAACCCAATGGACTACATATGTTACAGTTTGTCAATTGATTCTTTTATATTTTACTCAGGATATGGAGACTCTGTAAATTATAAATACCCAAACTTCTTTTTTATAAATAATCATTTACATATATTTTTCATAATGTTTTATTATAAGCACAATCAATTCTTTGGAGAATAACAGATGAAGTATACTTGCCATATTCATGACAACAAAAATTCACTTTACATTTCACTTTGATTTAAGGTATTACTTCCAATCTTCTGGTTGCTATCCTTTCTCACACTGTTGGACAAAGGGGTGCTTGATGTTTGATCCCAAAAGGAAAAGACCGTGCAGATCCTCTGGTGTGTTTCCTGATAGTTATTTTTTTTCCCCTCTGGTTTACACAATCCCAGTTGTTTGTTTGTTTGTATTTGTTTTTAAAGGCACAGATAGCTACAGTTTTCAGGACCACAAGTCTGGCTTCAGATGCTAGGGTTTACTGCAGAAAGCAAATTATTGTAGACTCTTTTTCTTTCAGTACTCATGATTCACGTTTGGGCTTATGACCCTATCTTGGCACATGGAACCAGCTGAGTGACTCCAGGATAAAATTTGCTATGCTTTATTTATTTATTTATTTATTTTTTCACCATTGTTTTGACCATGGGCCACTTACAGAAAGCAGAAAGTTTTCAAATCTTTGTTGTCCCAAAATCTTCAAGTATCAGCTTTGTTTATCGAATTGTGTATTTATACACTTATATACTGAGGAGCAGAAAGTTTGTATAATGCAAATTACTCAGTTATATCTGGAGGCCAATGTTTGTGCATAAAAATTTAATACTTCTATACACTAAAAATCAAAAACAACTTTATTTTAAATGTAACATGTCATTTTGTTTTAAAAGCAAACAATGTAAAAAATTGTATGCCTGCAACAAAAAATGTTAAGCATTGAATAATTCTATTAACATCTGTAGAAAATGTGTAAGAGGGCATAAAATCACAATTTCTCAAAAAATATATATATGCTTATTAAGAGAACACAATTCAAGTTTATTAGAAATCATAAGAATATAAAATTAAATGTATTATCTTTTTAAATGTGTGGATTATAAAATTATAAGAATAAATAATACTATGGGGTGATGTGGATAGAGTTATAGAAGTATTTCTCTTTACTGTCAGTGGTTGTGGAACTACACAGAATGTGCCTTAACTATTTTTAATGCATCAAGAGCTTTAATTTGAATTTCCCTGGTGGTCCAGTGGTTAAGAACCTGCCTACCAGTACAGGGAACATGAGTTTGATCCCTGGTCTGGGAAGATTCCACATGCAGCAGGGCAGCTAAATCCATGCTCAGCTACTGAGTCCAGGCTCTAGAGCCCGTGTTCTGCAATGAGAGAGGCCACCACAACGAGAAGCCCACGCACTTCAATGAGAGAGTAGCCCCCACATGCCACAACTAGAGAAGGCCTGTGAACAGCAATGAAGCCCTAGCACAACCAAAAATAAACTAAATTTATAAAAGAAGAGCTTTAATTAACTACCATTTAGTAACATCATTTCTCTTCTTAGATTGTATCCTAAATAAATAATAGGAGTTGCAGGCGTATATATGCACAAACGCAAACTCAACTGTACTTCAACAGAAAAACAGCTCAATATGGATAGACTGATATAACAGAATATGAATTAGATGTTACAATATTTAAATCTGTATAATATTTCTCATTTTTATCATTACTGAGATCTGTGACCTTGAGCAATTTTTTTTTCAATTTCCTCATATGTAAATCAGATTAGTAACACATACCTTAGAGATTTGTTATATAGATCACAAATGTGTTAACAATGCTTCTCACAGAATAGTTCCCTGAAAAGTCTTATCTAGTATTTATTCTTACACACTGAATTAGCACAGGTACTTGGGGAGGTAGTTAATAATTCCTTAATCCTTGTACTAGAAAAGCCACCTTTTGTTGCCTAAGAGTATGTACATAAGCAAACATAAAGAATCTAATGCAATATTGTAAAGTAATTAACCTCCAATTAAAATAAATAAATTTATATTAAAAAAAGAATCTAAATAATTTACAGTATAGACCAGTCCTTCTCAAACTTCACCTGGAGATCTTGTGAAGCTGCAGATTCTGATTCTCCAGCTCTGATTTGGAATATACATTTCTAATAAACTCCTGTGTAATGATGATTTGACTGGTCCATGGAACATACTTTAAGTAATGAGAGTACAAACTAGTGGTCAAAGGCCCCCAGGCCAAATCCAGTCTGCTGTTGATTTTTGTAATTTGGTAAATAAAGTTTTATTGGGACACATTCTGCATTATCCTTTTCTATACTGTCTATGGATGCTTTCATGAGATACAAAGGTAGAGTTGAGTAGCTGTAACAAAGATCACACAGTCCACAAAACCTGAAATAGTCATACCCAGACTCTGAACAGAGTTTGCTGATCCCTAGTATAGACAATACTCCTTATTAGTAGAATAGAATAACAAAATCATATTTTCAGCATTTTAAAAATATAAAAGCAGGAATTAATGAATATGAAACACTAACATAAGTGATAAGAGGTCAAGAACTTTCAAAAAATATAAAACACTGACATTAGAACATTTTCTCATACCATAAGCAAAAATAAACTCATAATGGATTAAAGACCTAAACATAAGACCAGAAGCCACAAAACTCCTAGAAGAAAATATGGACAAAACATTCTTTGACATAAATTGTAACTATTTTTTTGGATCTGTCTCTGAAAGCAAAGAAAATCAAAGCAAAAATAAACAAATGGGAGCAAATTAAACTTAAAAGATTTCACAAAGCAAAGGAAACCACTGACAAAATGAAAGGACAACCTACTGAAATAGAAGATATTTGCAACTGCTATGACCAATAAGGAGTTGATATCCAAAATGCATAAATAGCCATACACTCAAATCAAAAACAATTTGATTAAAGAATAGGCAGAAGACCTGAAAAGATATATTTCCAAAGAAGACATACAGACGGTTAACAGGCACATGAAAAGATGCTCATCATTGCTAATCATCAGAGAAATGCAAATCAAAACCATATTGAGATATCACCTCAAATCTGTCAGAATGGCTATCATCAAAAAAACAACAAATAACAAATGTTGATGAGGCTGTAGAGAAAGGGAACCTTGTACACTGTTGGTAGAGATGTAAGTTGGTACCACCACTGTGGGAAACAGTATGGCAGTTCCTCAGAAAACCAAAAACAGAACTACCATATGACCCAGCAATTTCAGTCCTGGGTTTATATTTAAAAAAAAAAAAAAGTTAATTAGAAAAAATACCTGCACGCAGATGTTCATTTGCTCATAGCAGCATTACTGACAATTGCCAAGATATAAAAGCAAGCTAAGTGTTCATCAACAGATGAATGGGTATATGCATATAAGTTTGTGTGTGTATACATATATATACACATATACATACACTGAGTCATAAAAAAGAATGAAAATTTGCCATTTGCAACAATGTGGATGGACATGGAGGGTATCACACATAGTGAAATAAGTCAGAGAAATACAAATATTGTATAAGTAATATATAGAATCTAAAAAATACAACTAGTGAATACAGCAAAAAAGAAAGACTCACAGATCTAGAGAGAACAAAGTAGTGGTTGCCAGTGGAGAGAGGGGAGAGGGAAGGAAGAAGGGGCAAGATAGGGGTAGGGGAACAAGGTGCACAAACTATGTATAAAATTAATAAGTTATAAAGATAAACTGTGCAGCACAAGGAATATAGCTAATATTTTATAATAATCATAATTGCTGTATAACCTTTAAAAATTGTGAATCAATTTGTATACCTGAAACATATAATATTGTATATCAACAAACCTCAGTAAAAAATAGAACAATAACATCATATTTTCAACACATAAAAATACAGAATCAAGAATTAATGAATATTAAACACTAAGCAATTTGGGACTTTTTCACTCCATCTCAATATGATAAATTTTATAGTTTTATCAGTCCAATCATGCATACAAATAACCCATGGATTAAAATGGAAGAAAATACATAGTTTCTGCAGAATCCACAAAGTCCATTTTAAGGAAGATGGAGGCTTGGGGGAATCATAAACTAAAATGTTCAAGGGATGCAATAATTCAATAATAGTACAGTACAGTAAGTCGCTCAGTCATGTCCAACTCTTTGTGACCCCATGGACTGTAGCCCGCCAGGCCCCTCCATCCATGGGATTTTCCAGGCAAGAGTACTGGAATGGGTTGCCATTTTCTTCTCCAGAGGATCTTCCCAACCCAGGGATCAAACCTGGATCTCCTGCACTGTTGGCAGACGCTTTACCGTCTGAGCTACCAGGGACTAAGACTTATCAATAATAGGTCTCTCTAAAAGCTGATTTGGAGAAGGCAATGGCACCCCACTCCAGCACTCTTGCCTGGAAAATCCCATGGATGGAGGAGCCTGGTGGGCTGCAGTCCATGGGGTTGCTAAGAGTCGGACACGACTGAGCGACTTCCCTTTCACTTTTCACTTTCATGCATTGGAGAAGGAAATGGCAACCCACTCCAGTGTTCTTGCCTGGAGAATCCCAGGGACGGGCGGGGGAGCCTCATAGGCTGCCGTCTATGGGGTCGCACAGAGTCGGACACAACTGAAGCGACTTAGCAGTAGCAGCAGCAAATGCTGATTAGGTTTGTAGGTCAGATGCAGTGGGTTGATCAAATAAATAAGGGATCAGAAGCCTTAAAAGTGCTTCCATGTCACAGTCAACATCCTATTTTAGAACTATATCCAGAAAGACCATGGCAAGTTCATTTCTGCAAAAGGTGATTGACTCTCTAGAGAATATTATTTCCTCACATGACTACACAGATTAAAATGTTTTGATCAGGGTTCTATGAAAATACATGCTTTTTTCAGGAGAGATACTTATATGAAGACATAAACTTCAAGCTTACAATTAAAAGTAGATTAAGGAAGGAAGGGGTTACCATGTAGATATGGGAATTCAGCAATGATCAATCCAGTTGCTACTTTGTATAATTTGCACTTGCCTACCCTCACTGAGGGAATATTCTTCTTTATATTTATGCCATTGTGATTGACATAATGGACACGATATAAGGATGCTATTCATTACTACTCTCACTGTCTTGGGCACTAAATGGGCTCTTTCACATAAAAACTGATGTTCATTCTGAAAAATTTTGTTACATTCTCTTTCCTCCATTCCCCTCCTCCACTGCTAAAACTCCTATTAGATTGTGATTCACAATTAGATATTCATTTATTTTATCTTCTAATTCCCATCTTTTTTCTTTTCCCTTTACTTTTGGAGAAATGTTCTCAGCTTTATTTTTTAGCTCTGCATTTAGTTTGGCTCAGACGGTAAAGAATCTGCCTGCAAGAGACTCGGGTTGGATCCCTGGGTTGGGACCATCCCCTGGAGAAGGGAATGGCTATCCACTCCAGTATTCTCACCTGGAAAATTCCATGGACAGAGGAGTCTGGCGGCCTAGAGTCCACAGGGTTGCAAAGAGTCAGACATGACTGAGCGACTAGCACACACATTTAGTTCTACCATCAGTTAACGTATATTCAATTTCCAAAATCTCTTTCTTGTTATTTTATTAAAATGCTTTATACTTTCATTTATAATATTACAATGAGGCTGCTAATTATGACAAATGTGAACTTATTTTATAGTCTGTACATCATTTCTATTTTTACTAACTTTTTTTTTTTTTTGCTATTTTTTAGATGCTAGTCTTTAACCTTAGAGGCTTTTTTCAAATGTGTAATCATCTGAGGTTGAAAACATAACTGTGTGTGTGTGTATAAAGAGGTTTATTTACAGATAGACTTCACAGTGTAGTGATTGCATGATGAGTTTTAAATTGGAGAATCCTCAAAAGTTTAGAAGCTACAAGTCTTATCTCCATGGTCAGTGAGTATTCTTAGAATATAATTCTTCATAATCTTGCCTGGAGTTCCTACTTTAAAAGGTTTACAAAGCTGGAAAGGGGGAAGGTAATGGAGATTTGACCTTCACTCTATAGATTGCCATTGACTGCCACTATGTTCAGCTTCCTATCTCTCCTTACCCAATTCTGCCAGATGGGAATGACTTTTAATCCTGAATCAGGAGACTCTTCTCATCACTTTTCAGGAAAATAACTTTCAGGTTTCCTAATTGGGAGAATGATAGCCATAAGAGAAGGGTCAGAGGGAGAGACTTAATATCAAGTTAATTGACTAAGGAGTAAAGTTTTAATTACCTAATGTACTTCAAATAGAAGGAAATTATCATTTTAAACCCTTAACTTTGCTGGATATTATATTTTAAATGTCTTTTGCACTAATTTTAAAGATTAATTTAAGTGATTTTAAATTATCTTTACCATGTTGTCACAATTATTTTCTGTACTATGTATCTGATTATACAGAGCAGGCTTATGAAATTATGGAGCTAATTATAACATCATCTCTTTACTGTTTGATCTTTAAAGATTTTCCTTGGCATTTACAAAAACACTATATTTTGTGTTTTTATTTACAGTGACTATTAAATCTACTGGTTTTATGGTCATTTTTTGTTTCAGATACAGATATATTGAGTTATGGCTGCCACAGTCTTTTGAAAGTACTATAAAGTAACTGAAAACAGGAAGTTTCTAAAAGCCCAATCTGATATTCTATATTACCCCTAATCTTGTTATATTAATCACCAATAATTTTGTATTCTGAATCTTATTCTAAGTGTTGAATAATAATAATATCCTAAAGTATCATACCAGTTTAAATAACACTCATCAAAGAAAATAAAAAACGATAGAGACAATGATCTCTTTACAAAAGAGCACTATAAGTATTCAATCACTGTTTTGTGAGAGTTGATAAAGCAGTAGAATGAAGGAAAACATTTCAGAAGCTGCAGTTTTCTTCAGCTGAGAGGCTAGCAGTGAGTACAACAGGATATAGTAATCTCTGCTCGGTATAGATGAGTTTACTTGGTGGTTCAGCAGTAAAGAATCTGCTTACCATGCAGGAGCCGCTGGAGACATGGGTTTGATCCCTGGGCCCGGAAGATCCCCTGGAGGAGGGCATGGCAACCCACTCCAGTATTCTTGCCAGGAGAATCCCATGGACAGAGGAGCCTGGCAGGCTATAGTCCATAGGGTCGCAAAGAGTTGGACATGACTGAAGCAAGTCAGCACAGCACGGTTGTATATAGAATGGTAGAGAGAAAGAGATGGGTGGGAAATATAAGAGGTGGGAAAGTAAATGAAAAGTAATTCCCTATACCAATATTGAGCAAAACATGGCAGAATCAGGGGTGGACTTTTTGCCAGCTGTTCAAGTTTGAGGCAATCCTTTAACTTCATATTCACCTTTCTTGTCTTTTATTTTTGGTTTTCCTTCTGAGTTGCCTCAGATCTCACTTCACCATTTAATGATCTGTAAAATTCTGTTGATTCAATCATCAAATGAAAAACTTAAGTCTTTTGAAGTCTTTTGTTTTAATATAACAACTAGAGTTAAAGAAACAAATTGCATTCAGTTCAACAAAGCTTTGGCACAGGATGGACCAGAACTGTCCTAGTTTTAAAATTTAAAGTCCCATGTCCCAGGAAGTCCTCAGTCCTGGCAAAATTAGAATAATGGTCACTGTAGCTTGGAATATACTTTGACTCCCACCCTCCCAAAAAGAGTGAAAAGAATGGTATGACAAACCATGTGGCAAGGTTAATAAATATTATATAGATAACCTGCAATTTATAATGATAACAACAAAGAAACTCATTGGGTGTGCCAAGACATCAACTAATTATTTGAAAATAAGTAATTAAAGGACAATAAATCAGAATTTGTCTCAATTCAGGGTAACAAATAGTTGATGAGGCAAAGTCTCTTATAGAAGAATTTTAGCTAATAAATGCTAAAGGAATGGTAGAATTACAAGACACAAATCCCGATGAAACATGATCCTAAACAAACACCATCCTTGGCTGCTAAAATTATTCAAGTACAAGCCTAATTCAGTTCAGTTCAGTTCATTTCAGTCACTCAGTCGTGTCCGACTCTTTGCGACCCTATGAATCGCAGCACGCCAGGCCTCCCTGTCCATCACCATCTCCCGGCGTTCACTCAGACTCACGTCCATTGAGTCCATGATGCCATCCAGCCATCTCATTCTCGGTCGTCCCCTTCTCCTCCTGCCCCCAATCCCTCCCAGCATCAGAGTCTTTTCCAATGAGTCAGCTCTTCGCATGAGGTGGCCAAAGTACTGGAGTTTCAGCTTTAGCATCATTCCTTCCAAAGAAATCCCAGGGTTGATCTCCTTCAGAATGGGATGTGGAATCTTCCCAGATCATGGATCAAATCAAAGTCCCCTGCATTAGCAGGCAGATTCTTAACCACTGGACCGCTGGGAAGATTCTACATGCTGTAGAGCAACTAAGCCCACGTGCTACAACTACTGAACCTGGGTGCCTAGAGCCTGTGCTTTGCCACTGCAAAAGCACAAGAAAAGCCACTGCAATGAGAAGCCCATGCACCACAGCTAGAGAGGAGCCCCTGCTTGCCACAACTAGAGGAAAGCTTGAGTGCAGCAAGGAAGACCAGCATAGATAAAAATAATAAAATAAATTTATACTTTTTTAAAAAAAGCTTTATAGAGTTTTAAAAGACCTAATGGGAAACTGGGCTTCCCAGGTGGCCCTAGTGGTAAAGAACCCACTCGTCAATGGAGGAGACACGCAGGTTCCATCCCTGGGTCGCAAAGACCCCCGGAGGAGGGCATGGCAACTGACTCCAGTATTCTTGTCTGGAGAATCCCATGGATAGAGAAGCCTGGCAGGATACAGTCCATGGGGGCCACAAAAAGTTGGACATGACTGAAGTGACTTAGCACACATGCACACAGTGGGAAACTATGTGACAGATGAATTTGACTTACAGCACTTGAACAGACTGATCCATTTTATCAGTATTAAAAGAGAGATAAGCAGACATATGTGCCTTGATGCAACAGGAAGTGCACAACATCACCTATAAGGTATGCTTTATATTTATCATGGCTCTAAATCTAATAACCAGTCTACAGGGTAGGGGCTGGATGAAAATGTTAAATTTAATCATATCATAGGGAAGCAAACAGAAAAATGTGGGAAATTCAGCAGAACAGATGAGCTGGTTTCTTAAACAAATAAATAATTAAGGAGGAATTATGACTATGATTATGTTGAAATAAAATAGTTCTTATAAAAAAAGTATTATGGAAGTCATCACATTAGAATTAAATTATCAATAGTTTACTGTATCCTATATTCTACTTTCACCTCCTAGCAATCTTGGAAGAGAATCACTGGACTTATTTAGTGGATGGAGAAACTAATGACCAACATCACACAGGTAGCTATTATCAGAGCTGTGTAGCTCAAGTGGGTTGCATTTCTAATGTCATCCTCATTTCTTTTCTTGTCTAACCAGTGGTTCTCAAACTGGAATCACCTTTAGATTGTAAATATATATACATATATATATTGACTCTTGACTCCCATACTGAGACTTTCCAATCTAGTCAATCTTGGATAAGACCAGGACATCAGAATATTTAAAAGCTTTCCAGATGATTCAAATATGACCAAATTTGGGGGACTACTGCTTTAACATAATGGTGACAACAAGCTGCACACTAGAATCACTCAGAGAAATTTAAAAATCTAACAATACTATGGCTGTGACCCTGACCAAATACGTTAGTCTCTGAAGCTGTTGTCTTGGAATCCATATTTTTAAAAAGCTAATTGGGTTATTCCAATGTATACCAAGGGTTGAGAACCAGTGTACTATAAGTTTGTGAGTGATTTATTTCTCTCAAAACAAGAAACAGCACTTTCTTTGTCCTGCCCATATACCTTGCCCACAACACTCCCAATTTCAGAGAGAGAGTGCTTTTGTGCCCAATTCCATACTAGTGAAATTTAGATTCTCAGAAATTTATCATTCAGTACTCTATTCATATTTACTCATAGCAATTTTTAACTTTTAGTCATCTCTGCCTTTGAGTATCCTTACCTGGTCAAAAAGCTTCATAGGTTCTCAGCATCAAGATCTGAACTGACAAATGTTATTTCATCCAAGGAGAGTTAGACTTTCTATATTCAACTTGGTAATTTTATAAAGAGATATATTTAGATTAAACTTTTAAACAACTAATGGGATTTACTTCTCAGAAGCTTTGATTGCTTAGCTAGGAATAACTTGGAAGAAGCACTAAATGTTTTTTAAAAATCTACATGGACTTTGAGGTTGTGCATCTATAAGAGTTATAAATTACAGACTTTTAGACTCTTATTCAGTGGTGAGAGGAAATATAATTGGCAGAAAATAACTGTCTCGCTCCTAGGGCTTATTACTTTGAACTCTTGATGTTCTCAGTTGAGTGTGTGTGTCTGTGTGTGTTTTCCTACCAGGAAACTCCTAAGTAAGACCACCCTGTAACTCAGTTTTTGAAAGTCTCAATTTACTCCAAAATGAAGGAGGAAAAATTAAATTCTTCCTTTAGTTGTGTTATTGATCCACTAAAAATAAAAACAGAAATGGAGTTTGCATTTTCATTTCTAGTTCCCCTTGTTGCTTATATGCACTCCTGCTCAGTCATGTTCAACTCTTTGAGACCCCATGAACTATAGCCCACCAGTCTCCTCTGTCCATTGGATTTCTCAGGAAAGAATACTGGAGTGTGTTGCCATTTTCTCCTCCAGGGGATCTTCCCGACCCAAGGATTGAACTCGCATCTCTTGTGTCTCCTGCACTCGCAGGTGGATTCCTTACCACTGTGCCATCTTACGGATGATTTCAAAGGATAAGAAGGAATCCTGGTTTTACACCACCACCTTCAAACCAGAATTTGAAATCACTGTAATTCTCAACATTATACTAAAATCTCATTTTCTTTGTTACACAAATTTTTGACAACTGTTGATACTCAATTACATAAGTGGAGGTAATGACTGTCTCAATAAAATCACCATCTCTCCCACCCCCACCTCTATCTTCCATGAAGAATACTTAATTAGTTATAGGGCAATATAAATATCATTTATATAGACTCTGATATTTGAAAAATAATTGAATAATTAAGATGGAAGTGGAGGATGGGAGAGGTAGGCATGTTTCTTTTTTCTCTATTGGGAATGAGTTAAGGAAGAAAGGGATGAAGAAAGAAATGAGGGAGGTAAGAAGAAACTTTGATGTATCAATGTAATAGCTAACCTTTCTGTGGCTCTGGTTATTCCCACATGTCTTTAGTGATTCGCAAAGGGAGCAAGTGCCTCTTGTAGACAACTATCTAAGCAGAGCAGCAGCCCCATCCTGTCATGGCCTTTGCCAGAGTTCTGTCACCTCAAACCTGTCCTTTTTGGCTCCTAGCTGCTGCTTCCCATCCTTGGGAAATGGTGACAAGTTTCACAGTGGTTGCCATGGTATCAAAACAATCTCTGTAAGACTCATGTGGTCCAGTCTCAGCTGTCATGTCTTTCACCAATTTTCAGTTATGGCTTTCCAACTTGAGGTTTTAAAGACACAGAAAAAGTATTTTATGGGGACTTAGTCCTGTATTTGAACAACTGAGCACTTATCATGCACAAGGACAAAATAAAATAAGGGCAGGCACATGTGCTGCCTTCAAGAAGGCTGTAACAGTCCTCACACTGTGTCTAATTAAAGGTTAAAAAAAATCAGTTGAATTCCACCATGAGTACCTAATTGGGCAAAGTAGTACACAAAGATACTTTCCACTTGCTCTCATATCCCAAACTTTTTAATCATTGAGCCTATGATTATCATTATAGTAAGAATACATGAAAAAGCCAATAAATCACAACTTTATGTCTACATTCTGGGCTGAGTTTTAGTATAGTCTTTTTTATGACTTAGTCACTGCAAATGTCAACTCTATCATGTAAATTTTAAAAAATTAATTTATATTAATTGGAGGCTAATTACTTTACAATATCGTGGTGTTTTTTGCCATACATTGACATGACTCAGCCATGGGTGTACATGTGTCCCCTATCCCGAACCCCACTCCCCATCCCATTCCTCTGGATTGTCCCAGTGCATTGGCTTTGAACGCCCTGTTTCAGAGTACCAATCAGTTTACAATTTGAAAACACATGCAAATCTTTTATACTCATCTCACAGAACAGGGTACATATCTAGCACCCTAAATTTATGTTGGTTTAAATTATTTAATATTGTTTAAGTGGTAAAACATTTATAATCTCACCATCATTGGATTGTTATTTTATTTGTGAAAGCAAAATCATTTTTACTTGATGAGGTCTGCAAACATAATATAAGTGTTCTTTCAGAATAGCAAAATAATGTAACACAGTGCAATTTCATCTATTTTATGCTTCATTTATTTATCAATTTACTCATTCATAATTTTATAAACTAATAATCAAGAATAGTACCTGTTATTCCCAGTATTTCCTGAACTCTAGACATTATACAGAAGACTTGTATTCAGTATGTCATTACAAGCTTTTAATGATATCATGATCTACTTTTACTGTCATTCTTGCCTGAAAGGAAGAAGATAAGATTCAGAAAGATTAACATATTCACGATCTCTCTTTTTTCTTTATATGATTATGCATGCCATGTTGTTGTGGCCTTGTTGGGTAACTGAAATGCTAAAGAGATAAATAAATCAATAAATGAGCCCTGTTCTTGGATTTCTGAGTTGGTACTAAACTTATGTTACTTTTCAATTTAAGATAGAAAACAAGACAGTAACATATTCAAGAAAATAATGAAGTGCTGGCAAGAAAATGTAATCACATGATTTTCAACCCCATGCAATCAAAATATGAGAAGTAAATATTAAACTCATGAGAATGTTTTTATTGTTTAAAAGACCTAGTAATACTCTATTCTATATAAACTCTCCAGGAATTTAAAAATTCCTAAAACATCCCATTTTGTTCTACAAAGCATATAAAATCCTTACAACAAATTCTATACAAGATAATTCAGAATAGTAAAATGTGAACAAATATCATGTAGAGATAATAATGTAGAAATTCTCAAAGTACTAATAGTCCTAATACATGAAAAACAGCATATATTGAAGGTCATTTTCATCAAGTATAGGTCATTTCTTGAATTACAAATATTTCTTATATCTTTTGAAACTTATTTCTCTTCTAAAATAATACCTTAATATTACCTTAATGATACCAAAATATTACCTTAATACAGTTTTGATATCTAAAAGTGAAAGCCACTTAGTTGTGTCTGACTCTTTGCGACCCCATGGACTATACATGGACTATACAGTCCATGGAATTCTCCAGGCCAGAATACTGGAGTGCATAGCCATTCCCTTCTCCAGGGGATCTTCCCAGCCCAGGGATTGAACCCCAGTTTCCCACATTGCAGGTGGATTCTTTAGCAGCTGAGCCACCAGGAAGCCCAAGAATACTGGAGTGAGTAGCCTATCCTTTCTCCAGGGGATCTTCCCAACTCAGGAATCAAACCAGTGTCTCCTGTATTGCAGGCAGATTCTTTACCAACTGAGCTACCAGGGAAGCCCTGTTTAGATGTCTAAATAATATCTTAATTCATGAAAATATTATTTAACTATATCATTTATGTAATTCAAACATTGTAACTATGTTGAAGTATTTGATATATTACTATAAAGAAGAGAAAATATTTCTCTCAAAATATGCTGAAAATTTATTTGCTTAATTCCAACAGAGACATTCCAAATTTACTTTTTCTTTATTATGGTAAAAATTATCCATTGCCAAGTTATTACTCAAATTTAATTAGTGTAGATATATTACAGTAATTTTCATTATATAAGGAGAAAAATGATTCTTACTCTTATATTATTAACTCTTTCTTTTCCAGAAATGCAAGTAAATCACAGTTAGATTTGACAAGGGAGAACAATTATGGTCATTAAGAATGTAGGGGTATAATCATCATAATTTTTGTTATGATATGATAGCCTCATAGGAGACTGATCATGATCTAATATCTAATTATCAAACTACTCAATAATGTGTATATTGATTTCATGAATGTTTTTCTATATATTAGCAATTATAATTATATAAACAGTCACCATTTTACCAATAGCTATACATACCAATTATAATAAATATTAAGTTATCTATGAACAAAGTAATAGCATTTTATTGAATAAAAAATTCTTTTTTTAAGTATAAATTATTTTAATTGGAGGTTAATTACTTTACAATATTGTATTGGTTTTGCCATACATCAACATGAATCAGCCACAGGTATACACGTGTTGATACTGGATGCTTGGAGCTGGTGCACTGAATAAAAAATTCTTAAAGAGTACCAAGAATATTTTGATAGGAAAAAAGTAACATTTTAACACCAATTTTTTATAATGATCTCTGCTTTTAGTTGGGCTTCCTCCATGGCTCAGTGGGTAAAGTATCTGCCTGCAACACAGGAATTGCAGGAGATGCAGGTTCAATCCCTAGGTTGGGATTTTAGTATAATTCAAATAAAACTCTTCAAGGGATGCTTTAGAACTTCATAAAGTTCATATAAAATTAAAAATATATAAGAATGGAAAATAAAATATTTGAAATAAAGTGAAAGTATACTTTCACTGACACGTATGTTAAAATATTCTATATAGATACAATATACAATCAAGTACTAGAGGGGCCAATAAACTCAAGTAAGAAAGAGGAATCATTGCAAGACTAAGAATAAATAATGAAATTTGCATTAAACATGTGACATGTTCAATGGGAAAAAGTTGGGATCTTTAATAAGAGAATTTATACATATTTAGAAAAATCTAGTCAGATTTTTGCCTCATGTTTATAGACACAGAGAATATCCACAGGCTTCTACAACCTGATCACCCACCTACTAGCTTCCATACCTGTATCTTTTGCTTTCCTTCCTGTTGATGTAGATAAATTTCAAAGACTCCTACAGAAAGGCAATTTATGCACTAGAATCTGTTTACTTTTACCCACTTAAGGGCTTCACTCAAATAAAATTTCCTTCTCTGTCATGGGGCTTCCCTTGTGGCTAAGCTGGTAAAGAATCCACCTGTAATGCGGGAGACTTGGGTTCCATCCCTGGATTGGGAAGATGCCCTGGAGAAGGGAAAGGCTACCCACTCCAGTATTCTGGCCTGGAGAATTCCTACAGTCCATGGGGTGGCAAAGAGTTGGACACGACTGAGCGACTTTCACTTTCACTTTCTGTGTCATTATTTCCCCTTCCTTCTGATATCATAATTTCCACTGTCCCAACAGCATCCTGTTATAGCTACCATCTTAAATAAAGTCCTTTTAATTCAATTTCCCTCTAGTTAAAAGTTCTACCTTTTTTTTTTTTTTGGTTACCTCTACAATGAGACGCATTGAAAGAGTTGCTGTCTCCTATTTCTCTCCTCACATGTTCTCTTAAACCCACTCTAATCAGACTATTCAACCTACTACCACTCAATGGCACTGATGAGATCCATGTTAATGAATGAAACGGTCAGTTCTCAGTCCTTACATTGCTTGATAATCTGATATCAAGTGATATAATTACTCTCTGCTCCTTTCTTCACTGGGGTTCAGTACTCCACTAAATCACTGGATGCTACATTAGTGCACTCAGGCTGTCATAAAGAAATGTCACAGATGAAGGGGCTTAAAAAACAAAAAACTTGGGACTTCACTGGTCATCTAGTGGCTAAGACTCTGCACTCCCAAATGCAGGGAGCTTGAGTTTGATCCGTGGTCAGGGAACTAGATCCCATGTGACACAACTAAAGATTCCACATGCTGCAACTAAGACTCAGCAGAGCCAAAGAAATAAGCAAATAAATATATATGTTAGAAAAAGCCAACAACAACTTATGTTCGCAGTTTTGGAGGCAAGAAGTCCCAAATAGGTTGATTTCCTATGAGGCCTCTCTGACTTGTGTGCATGCTGATAAATCTCTTTCATCTCTTCTTAAGATCATCAGTCCTGTCACATTTGGACTCTACCCTTATGACCTCATTTATATGCTAATTATATAATTATAATTAATATCATTAATTAGCATATAATGAGAGGGAAGCCTGGCGTGCTGCGGTCCATGGGGTTGCAAAGAGTTGGACATGACTGAGCAACTGGACTGATTGATCTCCTGTAAAGTCCTATCTCGAAATATGGTCATACTGCATGCAGGCTAGGTCTTCAACATGTGATGCATTTCAGTTCATAACAGATGTTTCCCTCTATATTATTTTACTGATAACTTTCATCTCCCTCTTTAATTCAAACTACCTCTGGATTCAATCCATATCCCTCTTATATTCTCTATCTACAGTTAACCAAGTGATTATCGCAGGCAGATTTTTTATGACTAGTGCCACCTGAGAAGATGGCTATAGTAAACAGAAAATAACAACTGTTGGTGGAAGATGTGGAGAACTTGACACCCTCAAGCTTTCCTAGTGGGAATATAAAATGGTACAGCTTCTGTGGAAAACATTATTGTAGTTCCTCAAAAAGGTAAAAATAGAATTACCACATGACCCAGAAATTCCATTCCTATATAGTTTTGATATATATCCCAAATAATTGAAGTGTTCAAGCAAAAACTTATACACAATGTTTATAACAGTATTATTAATAACAAGGGCTTCCCAAGCAGCGCTAGTGGTAAAAGAACCCGCCTGATAATGCAGGAGACATAAAAGATGTGGGTTTGATCCCCAAGTTCTGAAGGTTCCCTGAAGAAGGGAATGGCAACTCACTCTAGTATTCTTGCCTGGAGAATCCCATGGACAGAGGAGGCTGGTGGGCTATAGTCCATGGGGCTGCAAAGAGTCGAACACAACTGAAGCGACTTAGCACATTAATAATGTCAAATGGTGGAAGCAACTCAGTATCAATTAAATGACAAATGGATAAAAAAAAATGTAGTATATCTATACAATGGAATAGTATTCAACCACAAAATGCAATGAAAATCTGAGACATGCTATGACATGAACCTGGAAAACATTATGTTAAGTGAAACAAACGAGTTACAAAACATCACATATATAATTCAATTTTTATGAAACATTCAAATAGGAAAACCTAGTTCTTAATAGTAGGGTGATAGGGGCTGAGAGCTAAAGGGTATTGGGGTAACTTCCAAGTTATTGAAATATTCTAAAATTGTGTCCATGTGATATGATGGCTACCCAGTTCTGTGAATATACTAAAAATACTGGCTTGTACACCTTAAATAGGTGATCTGTATAATATGTGGATTAATTCTTAGTAAAACTGTAATTAAACAAAAGCAAAAAAGTTAAAAAAAAACAGATGAGGAAAAATGATAATTATAAAGGTCAGAATAGCTAATGCCTCTGGGAGTAGAGGTAGGCTTTTACTCTCTGCAAAGTGACAATTCTCTGTAGTAGTTTAAGAGGTGTACATATTCATCAAATCTCATCTATAAAAAGTCTATTTGAACAAAGGCAAGTGATAAGAATTTCAAAATCACTAAAATGAGTAAAGTATGATATATATATGAAGAAATATATATCTCATTAGTATTCAAAGACAAACCAACTTAAATAAGCTATATTCTTTGTCAATCAAATTGAATAAAACATATACATTCATTACTTTGAAGAGCTACAATAGGATCTACTATTTCTGTAAATTGTGAAAATTTTTTGGAAGAATATTTAAAATATATAATAAAAACTTAAAAAAACGTGTTTCCACTTCAGCCTCAAAATTTCAAATCTGATTATGTATCCATCCTAACAGATTACTGGCTAAAATTTTAAAAGATCCAAGTGAAATATCATTTGTTGCATTATTTCTAAAAGTAGTGAAACTGGATAGCCTATAAATCAACTTAAGAACAGATTAATAAATTAAGAAAAATACAATGGCCACATTATGATTATATTCTAAAATAATACTTATCATTGACCTACATTCTCAATAAATTCTTAAGTAAAAATTGTTATATTCTAAATTACTATCTATATCATAAACCCATTTTGCTTAACTATTATATATACATATTAATAATTCATAAAACATAAAATTGAGAAATGTATACTGAAATATTTATATTTTATCTGCTCTTTTATAATAAATATGTATTATGTGCATAAAATACAAAACAAGGTGTGCTCAACAGTGTCAAATTCAGCTGAACCAAAAGAATATATATTTTTAAATTAGTCAAAGTTTTGTAAATGAGAATGTCTGGGGTGACATTAAGGGTCACATTACTAGTTTCAGAATAAAAAGAAAGGGTAGAAGCCAGATTCTGATGGGTTGAAAATTTTGAGAGTTAAGTAGAAATAGAAAAGTTAGACAAGTCTTTTAGGAAGTTTGTATGAGGAAAGATTATATGGCGACTAGATGGGATCAAAGTTCAAGAAATATATTTAAGTTGCTAGAAATCTCAGCATGTGTGGTGGTGAGGATGAAGAACAAGTGAAGAGACTGAAGAGACCAGCGAATTGTGATCATCAGTGAAAAAAGATACCAAGGAAGGAGAGTGTCAAAGTTACAGATGAAATGAGAAGATTCAATGCAGTAAGAAAAGGTGGATGCAGGTGTTTTCAAGTTTGGGAACAAAATGATTGGAGCAGTTTTCTCAATGGTATACATGTCAACTAGGTTATCCCTTGAGAATTAGAAGCCCACCAGAGGGGTGATTAGGAACAGACACTGAAGGATCAGGGATGGGATTAGGAAATGAATGCAGATAAGCAAACAGATTCTTGGGAAAGTTCTGGGGTCTGTGATATGTAATTGGAATCTTTGAGTTTGTCATGGTACTTTTTGTCCTCATGTGTATATGTATGTGACTCCAGAGTCCTAATCACTGGACCATCATGGAATTCCCTATAAGCTTCATTTGTAATAAGAATATATCACAGAGAATGTCCTGGCTGTCCAGGGGTTAGGACTCTATGTTTTCACTGCTGAGGGCATGAGTTCAGCCCCTGATTGCAGAACTAAATAAAATCCCTGAAGCCACGTGGCATGAGAAAAAAAATAATCATAAAACAATATATGTAATATATGTTATATAATAATATACTACATACCAGTGATACATATTCTATATAATTATATATACAATCACTTCATGCTGTGCTCAGTCACATCAGTTGTGTCCAACTCTTTGTGACTCTATGGACTATAGCCTGCCAGGTTCTTCAGTTCATGGGATACTCCAGGCAAGAATAACAGTCACTATTGATTAAATATATTTATTTGTTATGTATATATTATTACTAATTTTCCATTTACTTTAGAACAAGTTCTACCTTAGATCATTTGTGATAATGCTTCTTAACTTCATATATTAAGATCAGTGCCAAAGTTTTTTTTGGTAGCCATTTCCTTTTAAAATATAATTTAATTAAATCAATAGTCTGGTGTAATTTGGTCATCAAGAAGAGGTACATTGAAACTAATACCAATTTCTCAGTTTACAAAAGAAGAGAAATCTATTATATATTTATTATATTATTTCATCTATCCATAATGTAAGTGTGCAAGTTTAATCTATAATCTACATTTCTCTATCGCAACCTCCAATAATTCCAAAAGAATATAAAGTATGCATTTTGATGAATGATATCACAATATATTTATGTATTGCATTTGCTGTGGTAAATTTTCTTTGGCTTTTTAACAATGCGCAGAAATGAGCCTCAGTGTTTAAGGATGCAACATGCTGGAAATAGTTTTAGGGAACAAATAATTAGCCTTTTGGAAGTGTGTGTTCATTTCACGGAGCAATCTGTTCCTTCATCTCCTCCTCCTTCCTGTTTTGAAGGCAATCGTGTGTGTTACGTGCACCATCTGCAGCCTCACTGACAGGTGCAGGGTCAGTATTAGCCCTCCAAGCATGGAGTTTAGTGCAAGCTGGAAATTTCACCAAAGCAATTTAGGCGATTTTGAAACCAGCCGAACACTGACAGCCTATTTTACCAGTATATATGAGTATTTGTGAAAAATGCTTGCAATTCTACTTGTAAGACTATATAGAGTTGTCTGATTTGGGACATTAGCCCCAAATAGTTCTATAGTCAAAATGTATGTTTTTACTACATGTAGATTAAAATTAATATAAAAAGAAAATTTAGCAACATGTTATAGATTTAATAACACAAATTATTTGGTTAGATTCATATGAACAGCATCTTAGCATCATTCTACTAAGGTCCCTTTAGTCTTCACTCCAGTGGCATTCTGTGTCCTGACAAGTTAGAGCCATAAGAGTCCCCATAAATCTATTTAGAGTTGTCAATAGGCAAAGAGATACATTTGGAGTCCCAAATGGGAGATCTGTCATTCCCTTTGGTGTCACGTCACACATAAACATTAAGTTATATAACTCAGTTACATCATTAATGACATTAACATTTGTGAGTTAGTCTCGGTGATTAACCATCATTTTTAACATCAATTGAGTTAATCCCAGCAATGTTCCTGAGATTTGATATACTTCCTCATCTGCAGTCTCAGCCCCTCTCTAGTATGTAGGATTCATCCTGAACTTTCATATGGACACATCTTGGTAAATTTATCTTGATTTGGGACTTTTCTTCAACTTTTAAAAAAACCACCAGCTCTTAGTAATCACACTGAAAACAGATACATGTTTTAGGGAACAGTCATATATTAACCTTTTTTTTTTTTGAGAGAGAGGCCATTAAATATGGAAGACAGTTTATTATTTTAAAATTAGAAACCCTCCCTATAACAAAACTTAAAATAATTTATGCCCTGGTAGTTCAGTTGGTAAAGAATCTGCCTGCAATGGAGGAAACCCAGGTTTGATCCCTGAGTGGGGAAGATCCCCTGGAGAAGGAAATGGCAACCCCAGTATTCTTGCCTGGAAAATTCCATGGACAGAGGAGCCTTGTGGGCTACAGTCCATGGGGGCACAAAGAGTCGGACACAACTTAGCGACTAAACCACCACCACATCAATAGGGAACAGACATGATAAGTTGGAGCCATGTCACAGAATGCTGGTCATGAGATTTTTAAACATAATCTTTGACACATGTGGATATAGAAAATGTCTGGATGTATATACAATAAAGAATAGTTATTCCTTCTATCACAGTGGTCTGAGTTGGAAAAGAGTTGAATTTTCATGGCATAAACTGTATTCCCATGACCAGCAACGTGCTTCCATGTAGAGAGATTTGTGCTCAATACCACCGATTCTCAAAAGTTTGCTTGGTCTGCAGAAACTAAAGGAAAAAGGATTTCAAAATTCTTTTTTTAAATGGTTAATTTCATCGTCTTAAAACAATGATATAATGAAATTAGAAAGGATAGCTTTCCCTTGGGATTCTACCACTCAAAATGTGCTGGTGTGGGTTCCCTGGTGGCTCAGTGGTAAAGAATCTGCCTGCCAATGCAGAAGACATGAGTTTGATCCCTAATCTGGGAAGATCTCCCCTGCTACTGAGCAACTAAGCCTGTGCTCTGCAACAAGAGAAGCCACGACCGTGATAAGCCCCTGCACTGCAACTAGAGAGTAGCCCCCACTTGTCACAACTAGAGAAAAGCCTGCATAGCAACAAAGATCCAGCACAGCCAAATAAATAAATGTTTAAAATGTACTGGTCAAGACTTCCCCCCTGGTTATCACTTTGATGAGTTCTATCAGTATTTCTTATGTTACTTTTGCTTTTCTGTACATTCAGTAGAAACCAACTTCCTTTTATTAACATGTTCTTTCTCTAGGTATGTGATGTATTTTTACACAGCCAAAGTTCATCTTACCTGAAATGCTGCAATAAATATTCTGTCTGGGTTTCAATATTCATCTAATTTTAATTCCTATATATTTTCTATTACTACTACAGCAACCCACTATTATTATACATTAATGGACTTTCCTTCACTTTCTTATCAAGGGGACTTTAGTCTTACCTTGAATACCAATTTTCTTTTAGATGATGTTAAAAACACTTTTCTCTCTTGTATTTTTGTGGTAATTAGTATCTGCTGCACTACTCCCTGAATCAGTTCAAGTTTACTTTTTCATGTAACACAGAGGGACTTTACTGAACTTTATCATTTCATATGAAGTCAGAGTTCATCAAATAATTCTAGAGTAGACTTGACCTCGGTGATGTGTGCTGGCAGGTAGTCCATTAATTCTACATCACCAATAAATCATGTATATATGATATAAGCAATTTTGTGATTTTTCATTCTTTCAGAAAGTCTAGTTTTGATTCTGGGGTAGACAGGTTGAAAGACCTAGAGAAGAAAGCAATCCACATTCTCATTTCTCTACCTCATTTTTCAGTGTTTCATGGGACCATGTTGCAGTATCATTTTTCTCTGGTTTCTCTCTAGGTGCAAAAACTAAAATCAAGTCACATATTTACAGATGACTGCAAATAATCACTGTCAGGCAATGTGGTTTGGGGATGTGATTTGTTAAACAGCCTACCACAGAATGATTTTTTTTTTAAACCAACAAATCTCATCAGAAGTTTTGCCAATAGTTCTCATACAAATTTACATTTGTACCTGAAATACAGTTCTCTTCTCCAAAATGACAGATCAATTCAATTCAATCACTCAGTCGTGTCCGACTCTTTACAACCCCACAGACTGCAACACACCAGGCTTCCCTGTCCATCACCAACTCTAAAATGACAATGCATAATTATTTTAAAGAAAAACTTGAAATAGAAAGAAGGCATTTTGAGATCAGGTCATGCAGTGGTAAAGAATCTGTTTGCCAATGCAGGGGACACAAGACACACAGGTTTGATCCCTGGGTCCAGAAGATTCCCTGGAGGAGGAAATGGCAACCCACTTCAATATTCTTGCCATAAAAATTGCATGGACAGAGGAGCATGGTGGGCTACAGCCCATCAGGTTGCAAAGAGTTGGACACAACTGAGCATGCATGCTACTTGATCAAAATTGCTTGAAATGGAAAACAGTAAAAAATGTAACTTAATAGCATGTAAAAAAAGAGTAGATGATTAAATACCACTTTGGCTCTGCTTTTAGTCAAACTATATAGGCACATATCTTAACTATGATTTTAAAATATGGTTTCTTATTCTAAATCATGATTCTGCTAACAACAACAGCTAACTTTTCTTGAGCATTATGCTAATAGATTTTTCATTCTTTATCTTATTTTCACTTAATAACCAAATCTGGTGTTATTTCTCTGTGCTGATGGAAGTAGAGGTGGAAGGAGAGTAAGCAGTGGAAAAATGAATTTTTAAGGGTTCTCTTAACAGAGCACTTTTCAATCTGTTGGGTTGGCCCAACAGTTCATTCAGCTTAAGACAGAAAAGCCCAAGTAAACTTTTTGGCCAATTCAATACATTGTCTCAGGGATGCTTTATAAATCTAAAGTTATTGAGGACCCCAAAGAGCTTTTGTTTATATGAGTTATATCAATATTCATCATATTAGAAATTAAAACTAATTATACATAAAATCACAAATAGTTTTTTCATCCTACCTAGTCCTCATTAACAAGCCCGTATATTATTCCTGATTCCAAACAGCAATCAAATAAATATAATTAAATACATACTTGTTACTTCATTTAAAATGGTACTAAGTAGCACTTTACATATTAACTCTCACATTACATATACTTTCACAAAGAATTTAGTAAAAAGAAAGGCAATTTTTTCTTTACATCACTGCAAATCTTTTGAATGATCAGTTTAATATAGGAGAGCTGAGTTTTCATATCTGCTTCCGTGTCCAATTTGTTGCAACAGCTCATTTTATGTAGCCTTTGGAAAGCTCTACAGTACACTCCTGAGAGAATAAGGGTAAAAAGGCAAATAACATCTTAATACTACTATGAAAATAGTTTTCACCTCAAAGATACCTGAAAGGGTCTTAGTAGGCCTCAGTTTCCCATAGTAAACATGGAAACTGCTAGCTGAACAGATTAGATAATGAATCATTCTCAGCTTCATGTTTTCATGTGAATGGATTCCTAAGTTTTCCCTACCCTAAACCTTAGGTCCCACTATAATTCTGTTGTCTGATTACTGCCTGGAATCAGAAATGATATGTGGGCTTGTTAATAAGGACTAGGTAGGATGGGAAAAACTACATTTGTGATTTTATGTATAACATGTGTATATAATTCAGGAATCTGTCATCTGGCCTACACTGTTACTCTTATTTCACTATGTCTATAAAATCCTTATGGAGAAGTACTCTGGCATGATGGTGATGATGATGTGTTTATACTCCTATACATACAGAATTATCTTATATTATGCTATGGCATAAATACTAGGACAAGTTAAATTAATTGTGTTAAGTAATTTGTTGTTCACTAAATAAGAGAGAAACTTAGCAAAATTCAGACTTATATGTAACGACATTTTCATTCATTAATTCATTTCTTTCTTTAATTCATATTTATTTTGTATGTAATTCATGCCAGGTACTATTGTAAGTATAGTACATATACTAAGTGAATTAAAGAAAGAGAGCGCACATAAAACTATTTAAGCCCAAGTTTGTATTTCTAAAATCTAAAATCTTTTCAAAGAGCAAACTCATTGAATTTTACTCTTTTTGCAATTAAAAAGGCCATCAGAATCTTGAGAAACTTCTTGGGTATTATTTAAATATTGTGGAAAGCAATCAGTGGATTATATGTAAAGATCAGGAGTCATCTAAGATTTAAGTTTTTAAAAAGGTCAGTGTGGTGATTTTTTTTAGAGAGTGGCCTATAGAGGGGCAAGAATTAAGTGCAGGGAGACAAGTGAAAAAGCTACTGCAATTGTTCAGACAAGAGCTAATTGGAATTGAAACTATGATTGTTGAAATACAGCTTATAGGAAGTGACCAAATTCAGAGGAAATTTTAAAGTAGCCCTAGACAATGTTGATGAATTCTATACAGCAGGTAAGGAATAAAGAGAAATTAAGGAGGACTTTCAAAATAAGTGTTACTCCTGCATAACCAGGAAGATACATACTGACAAATTTGTATTTCAAGAAGAGAGAATTGTATTTGGTACATATTAACTTTGAATTGCTGGTTAGATAACCATACAGCATAACTGTCTAAAGACCAAATTGAACATCTGCACTTAACTGATGAGTTTCTACTTGTTACTAACATAACATACTAACATAACAAAACTTATAAATTCAATCTAAGCACTCCAATTGTACTAGTAAAAATAGGGGGTTCAGGATGGGGAACACATGTACACCTATGGCTGATTCATATCAATGTATGGCAAAAACCACTACAATATTGTAATTTGTGTCCAATTAAAACAAACTAATTAATTTAAAAAAATAACTCATCATTAACTTTCAAAGTTTCTAAAGTGCACAGGACACTAGTAAGCTATTTTCCACTAACCACTACTAAAAGGCATGAATTTGGTAAATGAATTTAGAGTATGCCAGACATTTCTATATGTAAATTTTTCTTTCTTCCTTTTTTAAAAGTTCAATGTAACTTTTTGAGATTTTTTAAAATTCAAATTTTGTCATTTCTATAAATGTGAAACTAAGTCTATGGAGATTCAGTTTACATGTAATACAATTCATAAATTTCATGAGAGTTTTGACATGTATCTAGTTGTGAGATGACCATCAAAATCATGATATAGTCTATCTCCATCAGCCCAACATGTTCTATTGTGATCATGAGAAGTCAAACCCATCCTCAATCCGGTTGTCTCTGGTACCTACTGAAACACTTTCTGAAACTATAATTTTGTCTTTTCTAGAATTTCATATATATGGAATCAAACAGCATCCGCCAAACTTTTATTCATTTTGTTGTACATAAGAGTTCATTACATTTTATTGTTCAATAGTTTCAGTTCAGTTCAGTTCAGTCACTCAGTCGTGTCCGACTGTTTGCGACCCCATGAATTGCAGCACGCCAGGCCTCCCTGTCCATCACCAACTCCCGGAGTTCACTCAGACTCACGTCCATTGAGTCCGTGATGCCATCCAGTCATCTCATCCTCTGTTGTCCCCTTCTCCTCCTGCCCCCAATCCCTCCCAGTATCAGGGTCTTTTCCAATGAGTCAACTCTTCGCATGAGGTGGCCAAAGTACTGGAGTTTCAGCTTTAGCATCATTCCTTCCAAAGAAATCCCAGGGCTGATCTCCTTCAGAATGGACTGGTTGGATCTCCTTGCAGTCCAAGGGACTCTCAAGAGTCTTCTCCAACACCACAGTTCAAAAGCATCAGTTCTTCGGTGCTCAGCCTTCCTCACAGTCCAACTCTCACATCCATACATGACCACAGGAAAAACCATAGCCTTGACTAGACGGACCTTTGTTGGCAAAGTAATGTCTCTGCTTTTGAATATGTTATCTAGGTTGGTCATAACTTTCCTTCCACGGAGTAAGCGTCTTTTAATTTCATGGCTGAAGTCACCATCTGCAGTGATTTTGGAGCCCCCAAAAATAAAGTCTGACACTGTTTCCACTGTTTCCCCATCTATTTCCCATGAAGTGATGGGACCAGATGAAATACCAAATTGAAAGTATCAGAGTGTTTTTATACATTTTTTGACTGTTAAGAATAAAGTTGCCATGAACATTCACTACAAGTCTTTAGGTAGACATGTTTTCATTTCTCTTAAGTAAATACTTAGGAGTAGGATTGCTGACTCATTGTTAAATTTATATTTAACTTTATATGAAACTGTTAAACTGTTTTCTAAAGTTGTTGTACCATTTTACATTCACATCAGCAAAGTACTACCAGTTACTGTATACTCTTTGCAATCCCATGGACTGTAGCCCACCAGGTTCCTCTATTCATGGAATTTTCCAGGAAAGAATACTGGAGCAGGTTGCTATTTCCTACTCCAAGGGATCTTCCCAACCCAGGGATCAAACCCAAGTCTCCCACATTACAGGTGGATTCTTTACCATGTGAGCCCAAGGAAGCCCCCAGTTACTGTATATCTTCACCAAAACTTACTAATATCAGACTTAAAAATTCCAGTCATTTTAATGTGTGTGTAATGATAATGTACTGTGTTTTTAACTTGTTTTTTTTTCTGATGAAAGGAGACTTTCAAACTGAAATGAAAAGTGGCTAACCAGTAGCACAAAACACATGAAAATGTAAAATTCCCCAGTAAAGGTAAATAAATAGATAACTATAGAATCCTGTAGTATTATAATATAGTTTTGTAAATCACTTGAAAATTCAGTATAAAAAAAGTGAAAACAAATGCAAAAAGTAACTATAAATCTGTTAATGGATGTGTGTGTGTATGTGTGTTCAGTCTCTTAGTCATGTTTGACTCTTTGTGACCCTATAGACTGTAGCCTACCAGGGTCCTCTGTCCATGGAATTTTCCAGGGAATAATACTGGAGCAGGTTGTTATTTCCTACTCCAGGGGATCTTTCCAACCCAGGGATTGAACCTGCATCTCTTGCATTTCCTGTATTGGCAGATGGATTCTTTACCACTGTGCCATGTGGGAAACCCATGTTAATGATACATGACATAAAACAGGTAATTTGTGTCATCAATAACATAAATTGGGGGAAAGGGGTATGGATATTTAAATGAGTTGAGTTTTACATGTTATTTAAATTAAGATGTTATCCTCTTAAAACATTGTTATAACTTTAAGATGTTCTATGTAACTTCAGTGTTAATCAAAAAAAGAAAATGTCTATACACATAAAGGCAAATGAGAAGAGAATTAAAACATCACTATAAAAATCAATGAAATACAAAAGATAGAGACAACAACACAAAACAGACAGAATTTCATATCCCAGTTTTATGTATGGACAGAACAACCATACAGAAAATCAATAAGGTAATAGAGGTTTGAAAAACACCATAAACCAACTGAACCTAACAAACATGTACAGAATACTCCATCTAACAACAGCAAAACAGGCATTCTTAGCATGTGCACATGGAACATTCCCAAGATGTCTTGAGACAAATGAAAACAAAACAAAGCTTATGGGATGCAACAAAAGCAGTACTATGAGGGAAGTTTAATGAGGAAGTACTATGAGGGAAGATCAAATTGCCAACATCTACTGCATCACGGAAAAAGCAAGA
Source organism: Oryx dammah (assembly GCF_014754425.2). NCBI lineage: Eukaryota > Metazoa > Chordata > Mammalia > Artiodactyla > Bovidae > Oryx > Oryx dammah. The sequence continues at coordinate 108,055,672 of NW_024070207.1, read as the reverse complement.
AAGTTCCAGAAAGACATCTACTTTTGCATTATTGACTACACCAAAGCCTTTAACTGTGTGGATCACAACAAACTGTGGAAAATTCTTCAAGAGATGGGAACACCAGACCACCTTATCTGCCTCCTGAGAAATCTGTATGCAGGTCAAGAAGCAACAGTTAGAACCAGACAAGGAACAACAGACTGGTTCCAGATTGGGAAAGGATTACATCAAGGCTGTATACTGTCACCCTGGTTATTTAACTCATATGCAGAGTGAAAGTGAAGCCGCCCAGTTGTGTCCGACTCTTTGTGACCCCATGGAGTAGTAGCCTACCAGGCTCCTCCCTCCATGGGATTCTCCAGGCAAGAGTACTGAAGTGGGTTGCCATTTCCTTCTCCAATATGCAGAGTACATCATGCGAAATGCTGGGCTGGATGAAGCACAAGTTGGAATCAAGATTGCTGGGAGAAATACCAATAATTTCAGATATGCAGATGACACCACCCTTATGGCAGGAAGTGAAGAACTAAAGAGCCTCTTGATGAAAGTGAAAGAGGAGAGTGAAAAAGTTGATTTAAAACTCAGCATTCAAAAAACTAAGTTCATGGCATCCAGTTCCATCACTTCATGGCAAATAGATGGGGAAGTAGTGGAAACAGTGACAGACTTTATTTTGGGGGTCTCCAAAATCACTACAGATGGTGACTGCAGCCATGAAATTAAAAGACGCTTGCTCCTTGGAAGAAAAGCTGTGGCAAACCTAGACAGCAAATTAAAAAGCAGAGATATAACTTTGCAGACAAAGGTCTGTCCAGTCAAAGCTATGGTTTTTTCCAGTAGTCATGTATGCATGTGAAAGTTGGACCATAAAGCTGAGCATTGAAGAACTGATGCTTTTGAACTGTGGTGTTGGAGAAGACTTTTGAGAGTCCCTTGGACTGCAAGGAGATCAAACTAGTCAATCCTAATGGAAATCTGTCCTGAATATTCATTGGAAGGACTGATGTTGAAGCTGAAACTCCAATACTTTGGTAACCTGATATGAACAACTGATTCATTGAAAAAGACCCTAATGCTGGGAAAGATTGAAGGCACGAGGAGAAGGGGATGACAGAGGATGAGATGGTTGGATGGCATCACTGACTTGATGGACATGAGTTTGAGTAAGCTCCGGGAATTGGTGATGGACAGGGATGCCTGGCATGCTGCAGTCCATGGGGTTGCAAAGAGTGACATGACTGAACAACTGAACTGATGAGGGATGTTTATAGCTAAAAATGCTTACCAAAAAGAAAAATAAAAGAAAGATTCCAAGTCAACAACCTAAATCTATATCTTGCAAAAGCAGAAAAAGTTTCCAAAGTTAGCAGAAGGAAGGAAATTATAAATACTAGAGTAGAGGTAAAACAGAATCTATGAACATAATAAAAAAACTGAATGATCTTTTTTTAAAGATCAATACAATTGATCCTATTCTGGCTAAGCCTTAGACAGAACAACAAAGAAAAAAGACAAAAAGCCAAATAAGTAAAATTAGAACTGAAAGAGGAGAAATTACATCAGATACCACACAAATACAATAGAGACTAAGATACAATGAATATTTACATACCAAAATTTGGATAACCTAGAAGAAATGGACAAATTCCTAGAAACATAGAATCTACCAAGACTGAATGACAAAAAAATAAAAAAATCTGAACAAATCTATAACTACTAAGACGAATGAACTAGTAATCAAAACATCCAACAAAGAAAAGCCCAGGATCACATGGCTTCACTGGAGAATTCTACTAACATTTAAGGAAGAATTAACACTAATTCTCCTCAAACCCTTCCAAAGAATTGAACTGAACTTGTTCTATAAGACTAGCATTACCCTGATATGAAAATCAAAGACACACTAAGAAAGGAAAAACACAGACTAATACCCCTGGTTAATACTGACTCAAAAATCCTCAAAACAAACAAACAAACAAAATCCAGCAAACCAAATTCAGAAACACATTAAGAGAATCATACACTATGGTTAAGTGGGGTCTATATCTGAGACACAAGATTAATTCAATATATATGAGTCAACCAATGTAATATACCATATAAACAAAGTCAAGGACAAAATACACATGGTCATCTCATCTGATGCAGAAAAGAACTCAACAAAATTCAATAACTTTTCATCATAAAACCTCTTAACAAAGCAGGGCAGAAATAAACTATATCAAAATAATAAAAGCTATACAAGAATAGCCTACAATTAACATCATATTCAGTGGTGAAAACTCTTGTTCTAGATTAGGAAAAAGACAAGGATATCCACTCTCATTACATCTAATCCTAGTCAGAGCAATTAGAAAAGAAAAAAGCACCCAAAGCTTGGAAAAGAAGTAAATTGATCTCTGTTCACAGATGACATGATCTTATATCTAAAAAGCCCTAGAAAGATTGCACCAGAAAACTAACTAATAAATATTTTCAGTAGTTTATGAAAACAAAATCAACATAAAAACTAGTCTCATGTCTATACACTAAGAATGAACAAGCTGAAAAAAATAAACAGTTTCATTTACAATTTACAATAGCATCAAAAAGAATCAAAATAATCTTAGAAACAAATTTAACTAAGGAGGCAAAGGATTTGTATGAAATGATAACTATATGAAAACTATAAAGCTTTGCTAAATGAAATCAAAGAACATATGAATAAATGAGCAAATATCCCATACTCATCAGTTATAAGATAATATTGTTAAAAATCCATATTATCCAAACTACCCAAGGCAAGCTACTGATTCAATGTAATCTGTGTCAAAATGCCAATCATATTTTTTGCAGAAACAGTAAAAGAAAAAAAATCCTAAAATTCATGTGGAATCCCAAGGTTCTCTGATTAGTTAAAAAAGTCTTGAGAAAGAAAACTAAAGTTGAAGGCCTTACACTTCCTGTTTTTAAAATATATTACAAAACTACAATAACCAAATCAATATCATATAGGCATACAGACAAATATATAAAGTTTCTAGGAGAGAATATAAGGAAAAACTTCAGAACGCTGGATTGGTAATGATTTCTTAGATATGACACCAAAGCAGGTGCTACGAAAGCAAAAATAGACAAGTGGGACTAAATCAAACTTAAAAACTTCTATTAATCAAAGAAAATGATCAACAGGGTAAAAAGGCAACTTGCATATTGGGAGAAAAATCCTGGCTTTAATCACAGATCTAATAAGTGATAAATATCCAGAATATATAAGAAACTAATACAATTCAACAATAATAACAGAAAATAAACCATGATTTAAAAATATGTCAAAGCTCTCCAAAGGAGATATATACAAATGGTAAAAAACATATAAAAAGATGTTCAACATCACTAATTACAAAAGAAATGCCAGTCAAAATCACTATGAGGTATCTCTTCACACACAGTAGGATGGCCACTATCAAAAGGACAGAAAATAATGTTGACAAGGAGGCAGAGTAGTTGGCATCTTTGTACACTGTTGATGTGAGTGTAAAATGCTGCAGCCATTGTGAAGAACACAATGGGGGGTCCTCAAAATATTAATAATAGAATTACTATGTGATCCAGCAATTCTACTTTTGATATTTATTTAAAAGAACTCAAAGTAGTATCTCAATTATTTGTACAACAACATTCAATGCAGGATTATTCACAATAGTCAAGAGATGAAAACAACACAAATGCCCATTAAAAGAAGAATGGATAATGTGATATGTATATATCATGTCAATGGTATATATATATATATATATATATATATATATATTGGAATATTATGTGGCCTTAAAAAGGAAATTCTGTTATATTCTAAAATACGGATGAACTCCAAGGATACTATGCTAAGATAAATAAGCCAGTCACAAAAGGACAGATATTACATGATTCTAATCACATTAAGTGTCTAAAGTAGCTAAATCATACAAAAAAGAAAGTAGAAAGGTGGTCACCAAGAGCTGAGGGAACAGGAAATTAATGTTTGATGGGTAGGTATAAAGTTTCAGTTTTGAAAGACAAAAAAGTTCTAGGAATCTACTGTATAACATTTTGAATATACTTAATATTACCAGTCCATCCTAAAGGAAATCAGTCCTGAATAGTCATTGGCAGAACTGATGCTGAAGCTGAAACTCCAATACTTTGGCCACTTGATGCGAAGAACTGACTCATTGGAAGAGACCCTGATGCTGGGAAAGAATGAAGGCAGGAGAAGGGGACAACAGAGGATGAGATGGTTGGATGGCATCATCAACTCAATGGACATGAGTTTGAGTAGACTCCAGGAGTTGGTGATGGACAGGGAGGCCTGGCGTGCTGCAGTCCATAGGGTCACAAAGAGTCAGACATGACTGAGTGACTGAACTGAACTGAACACTACTGAAATAAATGCTTAAAAATGACTAAGATGGTAAATTTAATGTTATGTGTTTTTTAGCATGATAATTAAAATAATAAGTCTGAAAAGTTTTAAAACAAGGCTAAAATGGGAAAAGATAATCCTAACACACATAAAGAAATATAATTTTAATCCAGGACATATGATGAATTCCTGCCAAACAATAAGAATTAAAACAATGCATCTCTAGGAAAAATGTAACAAAAGGTTTTAGCAGACATTTCCTAGAAAACATGACCAGTAAGTATATGAAAATATGTTTAATGCTGTTAGTAATCAAGTAATAAAAACTTTAAAAAAACTACTATAAGATACAATCTTACAAGACTGTAAAGCCTTAATAAAAATTTGGCAGTATCTTGCATTGTCAAAAATATTGTTCATCAGAAACTCTCACCAATTGGTATACATGCCCTTGAAACTGTTTAAATATCTGCTATTCCAATTTTCTCCATCTGTAACCTAGATAAATGTTTGCCCATTTGCACAAAGGAAAAAGTAAACATGTTCATAGTAGCATAGTTTGTAATAACAGGCAACCTACAACAGTCCAGATGATCAACACCAGGAGAATGGATAAGCATGCTATTGTATATTCACTGGCTTGAATACTATGTGAAAATGAATGAGAAACACTAATGAATCAAAAACAGTGAATATATGATTGAATTTAAAAGAAGGTTACAGAAAATGAATTATATGACTCCATCCGAATAAAGGTTAAAAACTTGCAAAAATAAGGACATCTTATAAAATTGTGAAATAAAACAAATGACCCATGGATAATTTTGGATAGTAGTTTTTTCCAGAGAGGAAGGATCCACAGGGATATTTAAAAACACTGATTATATTCTCTGATTCAGATCAGTGGGATTACAAAAAAATCAATCAGTTTCACTTTCTAAAGCTGTACAGTAGAGATCAAGCAATCAATCTCTGAGTATATGTTTTTCTAGAAATGGATCAATTTAATATATTTTCTAGATTGCTAGTGGCTCAGAGGTTAAAGCATCTGCCTGCAATGCGGGAGACCCGGGTTTGATCCCTGGGTTGGGAAGATCCCCTGGAGAAGGAAATGGCAACCCACTCCAGTATTCTTGCCTGGAGAATCCCATGGACAGAGGAGCCTGGTGGGCTACAGTCCATGGGGTCGCAAAGAGTCGGACACGACTGAGCGACTTCACTTCACTTCACTTCACTAGATTGCATTAGTGTATAGTGCACTACCACTGAGCAATCAGGGAACACCTCAGAGAAAGGGTTGCTCTATGGCTGAGGAATCTTCATACTCAAATTTGTCTGATCACCCAACATTAAAATTCTCTTAGTTTTCTCCTCACCACACCTCTTCCTCCTTTCCCCCAGGTATGAGAACAGCCATGGATCTCTTTTCAGCTAAGAAAAGCTTTTCATTCTCTGGAGCTTGGTTCATATAAGTTTCTTAAGGTCATTTTAGTTTCTGGTTCTTAGGGTAAGGGCAATACTCTTGTGTGGCTTTCTACACCCAAAACTTGAATCAAAATGAAAGCCTTTTCATTTTGAAGTTTTAAACCTATAATTTTTTATCCCTTAACAATCAGGTATTTAACAGGCAGGTATTTAAATATATCACTTGTAGACTTGCCCTGGAAATTTTCTGTTATATGTCTGGATTCTTATTTCTAGGTTGATATTATAGACATCATTTTTATCCCTTTGAGGAATTAGATTTTATTTTTAAGAGTACAAAGTCTACTAAAGGATTATAACATTCTTACATCACTTACATATTAAAGTGTATTACTCGGTTTGTTTCTCCTACAGTGCTTCCAAGTGTGTAATATCTTTCTTTTTTGGCAAATATTCTGACATCATTTTGAAAATTATTTTTTATTATGCCCTCACATTTGAATGAGAATGAGGCTCAATATTACATTCTTGATCTAAATATATTTTTATTTAATTTATAATATTCTTTCATTTTTGTGCTCAATTTTGCTGCTGATAATTCTGATATAATGGTTCATCCTTATTTTCTTGTAGATTATTTTCTTCTTACTCTATGATAATTTAAAATTGGTGTCTGTTATTGGTGTCAGTGAATGTTATTATGTGTCTAGGTGTGGATTTTCCCCCTCTTAGCTTTTAAGAAATACTATAAATCTAAAGTTCTGGTCTCTGTTCTTTTTTTTTTTTTAAATTCTGGGACATTTTTTAACATTATTCATTCAAAAATTAACTTTCCTCTTTTTCTTTTAGTTTTCTTTTGAGACTCACAATATTATCCTACTTCACTCTTAGCTTTAGTTTTTATATTTTGATTTATTTTCCCTTTCAGGTTGCCATCTAAGTGTTATCCACCTCATCTTTCAACTCACTAAGAAAAATTTCGGCTATATCTATCCTACTATTTATTCAACTATTATACTCTTATTTTAAATATTGTAAAAAAGTGGAAGTGAAGTGAAAGTCGCTCAGTTGTGTCCAACTCTTTGACCCTATGGACTATACAGTCCATGGAATACTTCAGGCCAGAATACTGGAGTGGGTAGCCATTCCTTTCTCTAGGGAATCTTTCTAACCCAGGGATTGAACCCAGGTCTCCCACATTGCGGGCAGATTCTTTACCAGCTGAGCCACCAGGGAAGCCCAAGAATACTGGAGTGGGTAGCCTATCCCTTCTCCAGAGGATCTTCCCGACCCAGGAATTGAACCAGGGTCTCCTGCATTGCAGATGGATTCTTTACCAGCTGAGCTACCAGGGAAGCCCTAAATATTGACAATTCTATATCAAATATTTCTACTTGGTTCTAACTGAAGGCTCATGATTATTTTTTATTACTTACATCATCTCAACTATTTAACTAGACTTAAATTTTTGGTACTCCTGTTCTGTTACATATAGTATCTGTTTAGTTTGTTGCTTTTCTTTTCTTTTGAGATGACTGTATTTTGAGTGTCTAATGTAACTGGTCTGAGAGTGTATGTTCCCTGGTAGTGTCAGCCATTCTGTTTGGTATTGGAATAAAGCCAAAGTCAAGGTCTGGGACAGTTCCTCAGGGTGAATTAAAAGAGAGGCAGAATATCTGGTAACCCCAGATGCACCGCATGTCATTCCCAATTGCTGCCACTCAACAAAATAACCCCTCTGGCCAGGATTTCACTTTACACTCTGCAGAAAAACCAGCCCTGGCTGGAGATGGTCTCCCTAGATTATCATTAACTGGCCTTTAGGTTTGGAGCGTGAAGTCACAGAGAAAGAACTCTCTCAAGTGTCTGGTTACCCCACATCTGTTGCTTTGAACTCATCCTCGCAGGACTTTTGTTCTACATTCTTATTTTCTACACCGGCAGTCTATTCTGTTGCTGCAGAATTCTTTGCTGAAAGGCTGGTGGCTGTTGTCTCAAGGTAAAAGAGAGAGGTGAAAATGAAAGTTAACACGTTCCTTCCATTATTTTCTTGTATTGCTGTCTCAGGCTACTCTCTGCCCCAAGCTACAGCACATCTGGTAAATGCACAGGCCATTCAAGGGGGCCTATGACTCCCCAGGGGGTTCCCATTTTTTGTTATTGTTATTTTTCCTTGAATCAATGAGAACTTTTCATCTCTACAGTGTCTTTAGTGTTGATTTTTGGGATGAGACATATGGCCGACACACTCTGAGGTAAGCCCTGGTGAGTGATGCCCATACATCAGCCTCCCTAGTACAGGTAGAACCTGTGACTTGATTCTGACCAACAGAATATGACAAAGGTGTCAGGATGTCACTCCCGTGATAGTGTTTTGTTACATATGAATCTGTCCAGCAGATGAGAGACAGACAGACACAGAGACAGAGATTCTCCTGGTGGCTTTGAAGAAGCACAGAGCCATGCTGTGAACTGCCTGTGAATGGGGCCATGTGGCAGGGAACCATGGCTGTCCTCCAGCCAACAGCCTGTAGGCAGCCAGGGACCTCAGTCAGACAGCCATAAGCGAATTAATTCTGTCAACAGCCTGAATAAGCTCGAAAGCAGCTTCTTCTCTAGTCAAGCGTCCAATAAGACTCTAGTCAGCCAATATTTGACTGCAGCCTGGGTAGAGGACTCTGCCAAGTCATGCCCAGACACTTGGCCCACAGAAACTGTGAGATAATAAAAGTGTGCTGATTTAAGCCACTGTCTTTGTGGTAATCTGTTTTGCAACAACAGAAAACTAATATAGTAGGAAATAGCTTGATTTAGTTCTAGAACTTGATAGGAACCAGAGCTCAAGGTGGGTGGGGAAATAAATGTATTATACTCTTATCATCTCACAGTGAGGAGTGAGAACCACTTAGAAGGCAGAATTGCCATGGTTTAGTAAAGGTCATCCACCACAATTTTTTTTAGGATCACAAATAATATTTTCAGATCTATTGTTTTGTCTAATTCAAGTGAATAGCTATGGTCTATTATAGATTGTTAAGAATGAGTATCAGTATTTCTTCTGCTCAACTTCCCTGTAAAATGTCAATAAAATGGATTACCTTCAATAAATTCAGACTCATTGTTTCGACAGGAAATTTCTTGACCTGTCACATAAACTTATGATACATGGAGAATCAAGATTTTTTTCAAAGTTTACTATATTCAAAATAAAACTAATTGAAGATTCATGAAGAAGTAATATATCAACCTAATAGAATCTAGTCATAGTGTATCAGAATGTGGGCATTGTAGTTATATTGCCTATGATTCTCTTTTGAAAATTATTATTCAGAGAACCTCAACTGAGTCAGTTGTTGATTCTGCAAAAGCTACAGAAAAGGCAATGGGATTCTCTGAGAAGATATGAATGAGTAGAAATAAATGGACTATCTCATGGAGCAAAGTTTAATACATAATACCTATGGAGAAGCTAATTCTTCACCGGTGAATCACTGATTCTTTTTTTTTTTTT
>NW_024070207.1:108007609-108045970 GCF_014754425.2 Oryx dammah | reverse complement strand
TTGTATATTTTTGAGATTAGTTGTTTGTCAGTTGCTTCATTTGCTATTATTTTCTCCCATTCGGAAGGCTGTCTTTTCACTTTGCTTATGTTTTCCTTTGTTGTGCAGAAGCTTTTAATTTTAATTAGATCCCATTTGTTTATTTTTGCTTTTATTTCCAGAATTCTGGGAGGTGGATCATAGAGGATCCTGCTGTGGTTTATGTCAGAGAGTGTTTTGCCTATGTTCTCCTCTAAGAGTTTTATAGTTTCTGGTCTTACATTTAGATCTTTAATCCATTTTGAGTTTATCTTTGTGTGCGGTGTTAGAAAGTGATCTAGCTTCATTCTTTTACAAGTGGTTGACCAGTTTTCCCAGCACCACTTGTTAAAGAGATTGTCTTTACTCCATTGTATATTCTTGCCTCCTTTGTCAAAGATAAGGTGTCCATATGTATGTGGATTTATCTCTGGGCTTTCTATTTTGTTCCATTGATCTATATGTCTGTCTTTGTGCCAATACCATACTGTCTTGATGACTGTGGCTTTGTAGTAGAGCCTGAAGTCAGGCAAATTGATTCCTCCAGTTCCATCCTTCTTTCTCAAGATTGCTTTGGCTATTCGTGGTTTTTTGTATTTCCATACAAATCTTGAAATTATTTGTTCTAGTTCTGTGAAAAATATCGCCGGTATCTTGATAGGGATTGCATTGAATTTGTAGATTGCTTTGGGTAATATACTCATTTTCACTATATTGATTCTTCCGATCCATGAGCATGGTATATTTCTCCATCTATTAGTGTCCTCTTTGATTTCTTTCATCAGTGTTTTAAAGTTTTCTGTATATAGGTCTTTAGTTTCTTTAGGTAGATATATTCCTAAGTATTTTATTCTTTTTGTTGCAATGGTGAATGGAATTGTTTCCTTAATTTCTTCTTCTACTTTCTCATTATTAGTGTATACGAATGCAAGGGATTTCTGTGTGTTGATTTTATATCCTGCAACTTTACTATATTCATTAATTAGCTCTAGTAATTTTCTGGTAGAGTCTTTAGTGTTTTCTATGTAGAGGATCATGTCATCTGCAAACAGTGAGAGTTTTACTTCTTCTTTTCCAATTTGGATTCCTTTTATTTCTTTTTCTGCTCTGATTGCTGTGGCTAAAACTTCCAGAACTATGTTGAATAGTAGTGGTGAAAGTGGGCACCCTTGTCTTGTTCCTGACTTTAGGGGAAATGCTTTCAATTTTTCACCATTGAGGATAATGTTTGCTGTGGGTTTGTCATATATAGCTTTTATTATGTTGAGGTATGTTCCTTCTATTCCTGCTTTCTGGAGAGTTTTTATCATAAATGGATGTTGAATCTTGTCAAAGGCCTTCTCTGCATCTATTGAGATAATCATCAAAGTTACTCCAAAACTTTAGACGTCTCATAACCCATTACTGGTCACTCCACTGCACTCCAGAGAGAAGAAGCCCAGCTCCACCCACCAGACCTCCAACACAAGCCTCCCTAACCAGGAAACCTTGACAAGCCACTGATACAACCCCACCCACAGTGAGGAAGCTCCACAATAAAGAGAACTCCACAAATTACCAGAATATAAAAAGGCCATTCCAAACGCAGCAATATAACCAAGATGAAGAGACAGAGGAATACCCAACAGGTAAAGGAGCAGGAGAAATGCCCACCAAACCAGACAAAAGAGGAAGAGATAGGAAATCTACCTGAGAAAGAATTCCGAATATTGATAGTGAAAATGATCCAAAATCTTGAAGTCAAAATGGAATCACAGATAAATACCCTAGAGACAAGGATTGAGAAGATGCAAGAAAGGTTCAACAAGGACCTAGAAGAAATAAAAAAGAGTCAATATACAATGAATAATGCAATAAATGAGATCAGAAAAACTCTGGAGGCAACAAATAATAGAATAACGGAGGCAGAAGATAGGATTAGTGAAATAGAAGACAGAATGGTAGAAATAAATGAATCAGAGAGGAAAAAAGAAAAACAAATTAAAAGAAATGAGGACAATCTCAGAGACCTCCAGGACAATATGAAACGCTCCAACATTCGAATTATAGGAGCCCCAGAAGAAGAAGACAAAAAGAAAGACCATGAGAAAATCCTTGAGGAGATAATAGTTGAAAACTTCCCTAAAATGGGGAAGGAAATAATCACCCAAGTCCAAGAAACCCAGAGAGTCCCAAATAGGATAAACCCAAGGCGAAACACCCCAAGACACATATTAATCAAATTAACAAAGGTCAAACACAAAGAACAACTATTAAAAGCAGCAAGGGAAAAACAACAAATAACACACAAGGGGATTCCCATAAGGATAACAGCTGATCTCTCAATAGAAACTCTTCAGGCCAGGAGGGAATGGCAAGACATACTTAAAGTGATGAAAGAAAATAACCTACAGCCCAGATTACTATACCCAGCAAGGATCTCATTCAAATACGAAGGAGAAATCAAAAGCTTTACAGACAAGCAAAAGCTGAGAGAATTCAGCACCACCAAACCAGCTCTCCAACAAATTCTAAAGGATATTCTCTAGACAGGAAACACAAAAAGGGAGTATAAACCCGAACCCAAAATAATAAAACAAATGGCAACGGGATCATACTTATCAATAATCACCTTAAACGTAAATGGATTGAATGCCCCAACCAAAAGGCAAAGACTGGCTGATTGGATACAAAAACAAGAACCCTCTATATGCTGCTTACAAGAGACCCACCTCAAAACAAGGGACACATACAGACTGAAAGTGAAGGGTTGGAAAAAGATATTCCATGCAAATAGAGACCAAAAGAAAGCAGGAGTGGCAATACTCATATCTGATAAAATAGACTTTAAAACAAAGGCTGTGAAAAGAGATAAAGAAGGCCACTACATAATGATCAAAGGATCAATCCAAGAAGAAGATATAACAATTATAAATATATATACACCCAATATAGGAGCACCGCAATATGTAGGACAAATGCTAACAAGTATGAAAGGGGAAATTAACAACAACACAATAATAGTGGGAGACTTTAATACCCCACTCACACATATGGACAGATCAACTAAACAGAAAATTAACAAAGAAACGCAAACTTTAAATGATACATTAGACCAGTTAGACCTAATTGATATCTATAGGACATTTCACCCCAAAACAATGAATTTCACCTTTTTCTCAAGTGCTCATGGAACCTTCTCCAGGATAGATCACATCCTGGGCCATAAATATAACCTTGATAAATTCAAAAAAATCGAAATCATTCCAAGCATCTTTTCTGACCATAATGCACTAAGATTAGATCTCAATTACAGGAGGAAACCTATTAAAAATTCCAACATATGGAGGCTGAACAACACGCTTCTGAATAACCAACAAATCACAGAAGAAATCAAAAAAGAAATCAAAATATGCATAGAAACTAATGAAAATGAAAACACAACAACCCAAAACCTGTGGGACACTATAAAAGCAGTGCTAAGAGGAAAGTTCATAGCAATACAGGCATACCTCAAGAAACAAGAAAAAAGTCAAATAAATAACCTAACTCTACACCTAAAGCAACTAGAAAAGGAAGAATTAGAGAACCCCAGAGTTAGCAGAAGGAAAGAAATCTTAAAAATTAGGGCAGAAATAAATGCAAAAGAAACAAAAGAGACCATAGCAAAAATCAACAAAGCCAAAAGCTGGTTCTTTGAAAGGATAAATAAAATTGACAGACCATTAGCCAGACTCATCAAGAAGCAAAGAGAGAAAAATCAAATCAATAAAATTAGAAATGAAAATGGAGAGATCACAACAGACAACTCAGAAATACAAAGGATCATAAGAGACTACTATCAGCAATTATATGCCAATAAAATGGACAACCTGGAAGAAATGGACAAATTCTTAGAAAAATACAATTTTCCAAAACTAAACCAGGAAGAAATAGACAATCTTAACAGACCCATCACAAGCACGGAAATTGAAACTGTAATCAGAAATCTTCCAGCAAACAAAAGCCCAGGTCCAGACGGCTTCACAGCTGAATTCTACCAAAAATTTCGAGAAGAGTTAACACCTATACTACTCAAACTCTTCCAGAAAATTGCAGAGGAAGGGAAACTTCCAAACTCATTCTATGAGGCCACCATCACCCTAATACCAAAACCTGACAAAGACACTACAAAAAAGGAAAACTACAGGCCAATATCACTGATGAACATAGATGCAAAAATCCTCAACAAAATTCTAGCAATCAGAATCCAACAACACATTAAAAAGATCATACACCATGACCAAGTGGGCTTTATCCCAGGGATGCAAGGATTCTTCAACATCCGCAAATCAATCAATGTAATTCACCACATTAACAAATTGAAAAATAAAAACCATATGATTCTTTCCTTGAATAAAAATTCATACCACATTCTCAAGTGTGTTGATCTCTGCCTCCTTCCAAAGACAAATTTGCTCTGATTTCAATCAGTACTTAACTACTAAATGGCCCAGAATGAGATTCTTAGCTGTGCTGGAAAGCTTTGCTTAGTCCTGGGACACTTGTATTGCACAACAGGAGACTGTAGATATTTGCTATGATGAACTTTTAGTAAGAATTGGGACCACCTGCATCAACATGATTCAACAGTTAAGACTGAGAACAGAGGCCAACTTTGTCAACATGAGAACAACCTGTTCTCTGGAACTTCTTGCCTTAGAAGATAAAACTTTTAAATTAATACATAACAGCACTTTTTGCTTCAAGAAATTTTTATAAGCCAATTTGGCCAGACAGACAGTATATTCATGAGGGCAAACAGATCTCCTCTGAGGATAAGGAATCTTAATCACATCAGCAAATAGCTCACCTATCAAATAAGAGCTGACTCATCAAGACTCATGTCAAGATGCCTACCCAATGGTGTTCACCAACTGTAACTTATTATAGGCACATTGGCCAGTCTCCATCAGTTTTGGGTCTTGGAAGACCCATCTTGAACCACTTGATTCCAGACCCCGTGGCTCTATAAATATTCTCTCCCGACACCCTATCCTGATGTAATGTTAAGACTCTGTCAAAGTAGTGTCCTCCTTCACTGAAGTAAATCCAATTAAGCTTGTTTCTTTAATTAACAAGTTTTCTAGTGGTCTCCTGGGGAATAAACAGTAGCAAAGCAACTGAATGAATCTGAACTTTGGTTATGGGGTTGACTGAAACAGTCTGTGAACACTTGTATTCCACTTTGGGAAAATGTTCATATGTCAACATTTTGATACTGATAATTTAATGTCAGTTACCTTTTGGGTCTATTTTTTTTTATTTGATCCATGTTGTATTCCACAAGATAAAAGGGAATTGAGACTAAAAAGAGTATAGTAGAAGAGAACAATAAAATCCAGTGATTTATCATTAACTGATACTTATCTCTCTGGCAATTCCAAAGAATTTTCAAACTACTACACAACTGCACTCACCTCACATGCTAGCAAAGTAATGCTCAAAATTCTCCAAGTCAGGTTTCAACAGTACCTGAACCTCGAAATTCTAGATGTTCAAGCTGGATTTGGAAAAACCAGAGGAACCAGAGATCAAAATGCCAACATCTCTTATATCTTCAAAAAAGCAAGAGAGTTCTAGTAAAACATCTCAGCTCAGTTCAATTCAGTCACTCAATCGTGTCCTACTCTTTTCAACCCATGGACTGCAGCACGCCAGGCCTCCCTGTCCACCAACAACCCCCAGAGTTTACTCAAACTCATGTCCATCAAGTTAGTGATGCCATCCAACCATCTTATCCTCTGTCATCCCCTTCTCCTCCTGCCTCCAATCTTTTCCAGCATCAGAATCTTTTCAAATGAGTCAGTTCTTCGCATCAGGTGGCCAAAGTATTGGAGTTTCAGCTTCAGCATCAGTCTTTCCAATGACTCTTCATGACTGATTTCCTTTAGGATGGACTGGTTGGATCTTCTTGCAGTCCAAGGGACTCTCAAGAGTCTTTTCCAATACCACAGATCAAAAGTGTCAATTCTTCGGCGCTCAGCTTTCTTTATAGTCCAACTCTCACATCCATACATGACTACTGGAAAAAACAGAGCTTTGATTAGATGGACCTTTCTTGGAAAAGTAATGTGTCTGCTTTCTAATATGCTGTCTAGGTGGGTCATAGCTTTTCTTCCAAGGAGAAAGCATCTTTTCATTTCATGGCTGCAGTCACAATCTGAAGTGATTTTGGAGCCCAGAAAAATAAAGTCGGTCACTGTTTCCATTGTTTCCCCATCTATTTGCAATGAAGTGATGGGACTGGATGCCATGATCTTAGTTTTCTCAATGTTGAGCTTTAAGCCAACATTTGCACTCTCCTCTTTCACTTTCATGAAGAGGCTCTTTAGTTCTTCATCCCTTTCTGCCATAAGGGTTGTGTCATCTGCATATCTAGGTTATTGATATTTCTCCCAGGAATCTTGATTCTAGCTTATGCTTTATCCAGCCCAGTGTTTCTCATGATGTACTCTGCATATAAGCAGAGTCACAATATAGCCTTGACATACTCCATTCCTTATTTGGAATCAGTCTGTTGCTACATGTCCATTTCTAAATGTTGTTGCCTGACCTACATACAGATTTCTCAAGAGGCAGATCAAGTGGTCTGGTATTCCCATCTCTTGAAGAATTTCCCACAGTTTGTTGTGATTCACACAGTCAAAGGCTTTGGCATAGCCAATAGGCAGAAATAGATGTTTTCTGGAACTCTCTTGCTTTTTCAATGATCCAAAGGATTTTGGCAATTTGATCTCTGGTTCTTCTGCCCTTTCTAAATCCAGCTTGAATGTTGGAAGTTCATGGTTCATGTACTGTTGAAACCTGGCTTGGAGAATTTTGAGCATTACTTTAGTAGCGTGTGAGATGACTGCAATTATGTAGTAGTTTGAACATTCTTTGGCATTGCCTTTCTTTGGGATTGGAATGAAAAATGACTTATCCAGCCCTGTGGCCACTTCTGTACTTTCCACATTTGCTGGCATATTGAGTGCAGCACTTTCATAGCATCATCTTTTAGGATTTGAAATAGCTCAACTGGAATTCCATCACCTCTGCTAGCTTTATTCATTGTGAGGCCATCCATAGTTCTTCAGGCACTCTATCAGATCTAATCCCTTGAATCTATTTCTCACTTTGAGTGTATAATCGTAAGGGAATTGATTTAGGTCATACCTAAATGGTCTAGTGATTTTCCCTACTTTCTTCAATTTAAGTCTGAATTTGGCAATAAGGAGTTTATTATCTGAGCCACAGTCAGCTGCCCATCTTGGTTTTGCTTACTGTATAGAGCCTCTCCATCTTTGGCTGCAAAGAATATAATCAATCTGATTTTGGTATTGACTATCTGGTGATGTTCATGTGCAGAGTTGTCTCTTGTGTTGTTGGAAGACAGTATTTGCTATGACCAGTGTGTTCTCTTGGCAAAACTCTATTAGCCTTTGCCCTGCTTCATTCTGTACTCCAAGGCCAAATCTGCATTATTGACTATGCCAAAGCCTTTAACTCTGTGGATCACCAACCATGGAAAATTCTGAAAGATGGGAATACTAGACCATATGACCTGCCTCCTGAGAAATCTGTATGCAGGATAAGAAACAACAGTTAGAACTGGACATGGAACAACAGACTGGTTCCAAATTGGGAAAGGAGTATGTCATGGATGCATATTGTCACCCTGCTCATTTAACTTATATGGAGAGTACATCATGTGGAATGCAGGGCTGTATGAAGCACAAGCTGGAAACAAGATTGTCGAGCGAAATATCAATAACGTCAGATATGCAATGACACCACACTTATGGCAGAAAGCCAAGAAAAACTAAAGGGCCTCTTGATGAAAGTGAAAGAGGAGAGTGCAAAAGTGCTTAAAAGTCAACATTGGGAAAACTAAGATCATGGCATCCAGTCCCATCACTTCATGCAAACAGATGGTGAAACAATGGAAACAGCAACTTTATTTTTGGGGGTCCAAAATCACTTCAGATTGTGACTGCAGCCATGAAATGAAAAGACACTTGCTCCTTGGAAGAAAAGCTATGATTAACCTAGACAGCATATTAAAAAGCAGACACATTACTTTTCCAAGAAAGGTCCATCTAGTCAAAGCTCTGGTTTTTCCAGTAGTCATGTATGGATGTGAGAGTTGGACTATAAAAAAAGCTGAGCGCCAAAGAACTAATGCTTTTGAACTGTAGTGTTGGAGAAGTCTCTTGAGAGTCCCTTGGACTGCAAGAAGATCCAACCAGTCCATCCTAAAGGAGATCAGTCCTGAATAGTCATTGGAAGTACTAATGCTGTATCTGACACTACAATACTTTGGCCACCTGATGCGAAGAACTGACTCACTAGAAAAGACCCTGATGCTGGGAAAGATTGATGGCGGGAGGAGAAGGGGACGACAGGATGAGATGGTTGGATGGCATCACTGACTTGATGGACATGAGTTTGAGGAAGCTCTAGGAGTTGGTGGTGGACAGGGAAGCCTGGTATGCTGCAGTCCGTGGGGTCACAAAAAGTCGGACATGACTGGGCGACTGAACTGAACTGAACTAATACTTTTCTCTAATATCTCTTTTCAAAAAAGGAAAATAAATACCATTCCTTCAGTTGACGAAATGTATTATATATCTTAAGAATTTACAAGAATAAACACTAAGCTCTACTGTGAGTCTGTGCATGTGTCTCTGTATGTACATCAGTGATGTGTATGTCTGTCTACAGATGAGAGAGGAATGTACGTGACATGCACTCCTTACTAAGCATCTCAAAGAGGCTCAGTAGGTTTTCTCATCTGAAAACAATCAGATACTATTCACAGCCAGTCAAATGCTATATAAACTCTGAACCTCTAATGAAGACTTTAATACATAGTCATATAAAACTGCAGGGAAACAATATTTTGGATTGGTAACCTGCATTTAGGTCAACATTTAAAAATAAGATTCTTATAAAACTTTATTGGTAAAATAATTGGAAATTTAGTTTGAAACTATCTTTGGTATGCTTTCTGTCAAATTTTTTCTTTCAGCATCATCAGAGACATTAAACTATTTTTTCCACTGGGTTATAATTATTGCTTTTCACGATCAGTTTGTGGAAAAGTTTTGCATATTTTATGTGATTTTCCTTTGTCATTACAAAGGAAATAAAATTTCTTTATAATGCCACATTTTGTCCCACTGAATTTTAATTATTGCTTCTCATAATTAGCTTATCACTTTCTGGCAACTGTAGTGGTAGGCCACCTTTCAGACTATCTTCTTACTTCAAATTTAGTTGATGATCTCTGCCAGATGCCAATACACAATGACACACCAATAATAATCATTTTAACTCAGACATTCAAAATGTTCAAAAGATTATAACAACCCTGTGTTAATTTTAGAAAGGTCACAAATCACTTCTTGAACTAGTAGCAGGACCTCTAGTTCTATCAGGGCTTATAGGACTAAAGGAAGGGTTTCTTACAATTGCTGGAAGACCTGTGCCCGGGCCAGACACCAAGAAGGATAGCAATACCTTCAAAGTCTTTAGGTGTAGGCCAACCAATAGTCTCAGATAAGATTATGTTGATGCCATAATTTAGAATGTTCCACCAGCCTTGTGCTTCTTTTGCTGACTTTGATCAAACAAGCAAAATGCCTAAGTTTATTCTCTACTTTAGTGAGAATGTTTTGACATGTCACATTTCACTGAACTCTAAGAAACCCATTTCATTTTGCTATGTTGAATAGACATTTTGGGCTAAACGACTCAGGCTCATTTCCCTTCATCAGCGTACAAATAAAGAATGGGATTCAGAGATATACACTACCATGTGT
The DNA here is from genome assembly GCF_014754425.2 of Oryx dammah. Classification (NCBI taxonomy): domain Eukaryota; kingdom Metazoa; phylum Chordata; class Mammalia; order Artiodactyla; family Bovidae; genus Oryx; species Oryx dammah. The sequence continues at coordinate 108,036,128 of NW_024070207.1, read as the reverse complement.
AAAACAAATAGCTAGTGGGAAGCTGCCATAAAGCATAGGGAGCTCAGCTTGGTGCTCTGTGATGACCTCGAGGGGAGGGGGTGGGAGGAGTGTGGAAAGAAGGCTCAAGAGGGGGGAGCTACATGTATAATTACAGGTGATTCATTTAATTGTACAGCAGAAACCAACAGAACACTGTAAAGCAACTATACCCCAACAACAACAAAAAGCCATTATCACTCTAGTGAATTCACTGTAGTTTCATTTTTATATCTGTGTGATGTGCTACTTACAGACCTTTGACAGCTCTAAGCATCAGCATAATTTTGTAAATAAGCTTTTGCTGTACATAAACAAAACTGTAAACCACTGTCATTGCTTCTCATGGTCCAGTTATACAATAGTGTGACCTCATCCCCCAAGTTTTACCCCCCAAACTTTGCATAGTTCTGTTTCTGTACAATTTTCCCCATGAACTAGCTCAACCTGATAAGAATAACAGTTACTGATAATGCAACATCCCATAGCTGGAGAAGCTGAGGATGATATAGGTCCTAGTTGCTTTTTTTTGACAATTTTAGAAAATAGCAGAATTGTGGTATACTTCATTTCACCATTGCAATTAATATGATTCCCGTACCCTGGATTTCAGAAGCAAACTGAGACATTCTTTGCCTTGGCTGGGGTCAAGTCACTACCCAAATGTGATAATAATTCACAGTATCTCACCTTGATCAATCAAGTATTAAACCCAACATTTTGGACTCTCCTTATTTCCACAATGCAAGATTGAGTGCACCAAGGACGGATGCACCAAGGTTGAATGCACCAAAATCCCCCTTGCCATTTGAGGTCACATTTAATAGGTTCCAGAGATTAGGATTTGGTTGTCTTTGGGGAACATTATTCTGCCTAACACAAAATCAGTTTTTGTGTATTTATTATACAAGCTGAAGAATGGTGATATTCAAAATATTTAACAGCCAGTGCGACACAGGCAATAATCAGTCATTATGGATACCTGTGTGATCATATAGGCTAATACCAGCTGAATACCAGTTCTAAGCATAAGTCTAAATTAATGGAGCCAACTGAAGAAAAACTGCAGAGAAGAGGAGTAATGCATAATATGACTTTTTGGACATAGATGTGGGATCCAAAAGAAGTTTCCAAAATGTTTGAAAAGTAGAAGTTTAGAAAATTCATAATATGCAGCAAAGCTACTTTCTTCTCTGTTACACAACTCTGATTTTCTTCTATATGTAACCTAGTACAGAGTGATAAAATGACTTAGAATGTTGATACATTGTTAATAAAGTACTTGGAAATGTTATATATTCATTTAAAATTAATAATACACTATATTTACTTAAAACTAAAAATATTTTAGGAGAAGGCAATGGCACCCCACTCCAGTACTCTTGCCTGGAAAATCCCATGGATGGAGGAGCCTGGTGCGCTGCAGTCCATGGGGTCACTAAGAGTTGGACACGACTGAGCGACTTCACTTTCACTTTTCACTTTCACTTTTCACTTTCATGCTTTGGAGAAGGAAATGGCAACTCACTCCAGTGTTCTTGCCTGGAGAATCCCAGGGATGGGGGAACCTGGTGGGCTGCCATCTCTGGGGTCGCACAGAGTCAGACACGGCTGAAGCGACTTAGCAGCAGCAGCAGCAGCAGCAGCAGCAGCAGCAGTAGCAGCAGCAGTTGGAAAATGTGAAGAAATTATAGCACCAGTTAATACTTAGCAACTTACTTTCTTTAAGGTGAGTAAATACATTATTTGTAGCTTTGCTATTATTATTAATTAGATTTTAAATCTTTGGCTGATTAAGTTATTTGATTAGAAAACTGGTAAAGGTATTTTCCCTCTAGGATAGTTGCTTTGGGACAGTTAAGTGCAGTAAAAGAGTCAAAGTGATTGATTTGTGTTCCGTAATCTTATCTATATTAGCTTTATGTAAAACCAATTTCTATAGTGTTAAAGTGAAAGTCCCTCAGTTGTGTCTGACTCTTTGTGACCCCATGGAGTATATAGTCCATGGAATTCTCCAGGCCAGAATACTGGAGTGCATAGCCTTTTCCTCCTCCAGGTGATCTTCCCAACCCAGGGATCGAACCCAGGTCTCCCTCATTGCAGGCAGATTCCTTACCACCTGAGCCACAAAGGAAGCCCAGATAGTGTTAACAGGCTTTCTTTAAAAAGTAAGTAATGTAAAGATTGTTGAGTCCTTCTCTAACTCCACTAAAAATATACCATGAACTTAATCAGAAATTCTGTTTATATACTATTGTATATTAGCTTCCTACTCTTGTTGTAACAAAGTACCACAAAGTTAGTGGCTTGAAACAACACAAATGTCTGAGTGAAGTAAGTCAGGCAGAGGAGGAGAAATAGTGTATGACATCCCTTATATGTGGAATCTAAAAAGAAAAGATACAAATAACCTTACAAAACAGAAACAGACTCACAGACTTAGAAAATGGGTAAGGATAAGGGGAACAGATTAGTCAGAGAGTTTGGGATGGACATGTATACACTGCTATATTTAAACTAGATAACCAACAAGGAACTACTGTATAGCACAAAGAACTCTGCTCAGTGCTATGTGGCAGCCTGGAGGGGAGGGGGGTTTGGAGGAGAATGGATACATGTATATGTGTGGCTGAGTCCCTCCACTGTTAACCTAGAACTATTACAGAAGTGCAAAATGGGTCTTACATCAGGGTATCACCCAGGCCGCTTTCATTCTGGGAACTCTAGGAAAGACTCATTCCCTTGCCTTTTCCAGCTACTAGAGGTTATCTGCATTTCTTGGCTCAACGCCCCTTCCTCCATTCTCAAACTCAGCAACTTATCATCTTCAAATCTCTCTCTGACACTGACTCTACTGCTCTCATTTTTCATTTAGGAGTCTTGTGATTATATCGGCCCATTCAGAGAATATGGTTATAACCTCTTCATCTGAAGATCTTTAACTAAATTACATCTGCAAAATCCCTCTTGCCATTTAAGTTCACATTTAATAGGTTCCAGAGATTAGGATTTGGTTACCTTTGGGGAACATTATTCTGCCTAACACATATCAAGGAATTAAAATGACTAACATAGTATAACTCTTGTATAATGCAAGTCCAAAAGTAAATCTACCTAGCTTTTTTTCTTCTTAAACTAAATTACCAGCATATAACTCAGAGGTATCAAGCAATTTAAAAACAAATTATTTATATATCTCATATGGTAAAGTTTCTCATTTTTAGTCAAGACCAGTGAGATCACAGATTATAAAAAACTTTTTTAATCAACAATTTTATGAATCAGTGTTTAGAAGCCAATTATTATTATATATTTTCATGTGCTTTATCAGACATTTTACAACTGAAAAGAAAACCCTCAATAAGAGGAGAGAAACTGAAAAATTCACAAACGTGAAAATTAAAGGATACACTCTTAAACAACCAATGGCACAAAGAAAAAATCAGAAAGAAAATCAGAAAGTATCTTGAGACAAACAAAAATTAAAATACAACATACCAAGACTTATGGGATACAGCAAAAGCAGTTCTAAGAAGGAGGTCTACAGTAATAAATTCCCACATTAATAAAAAGAAAATCTGGGGGGAACAAGATAGTGAAAGAGTAGGTGAACATGGAGTACATCTCTCTCCACGGATACATCAGGAATACACCTTCAGACACAGAAGTGCATTCAGAACACCAGTTGAGAGCAGACGGGAGTACCTGACCAGCGGAAAAGAATATATAGACTCACGCAAAACTTGGTAAAGGAAGGAACTAGGGGGTAAATGGGAATGTTAGTAGGACTGGGCTTGCCCTTGGCGGGTGGGGGCACTGAAGCTGGGGTCTGATCCTTACAGCGGGGCAACTGTCTGAGTCAGAGGAGAAACATTAAAGGCTGAGAGTGAAACAGCTGATCTGTGGCAGCCTAAATAGAATAAGAATCAGACAGTCCTTGCTGCAGCCACACATACCCTGAATAGGGATGCGGGTTCCCCTGGAAGGCACAGCGGCTGGGAGCTTGAGTTTGGGGATTGTGGAGCGATCCCAGGGCGAGGGCTGATATTTACTGTAGAGACGCAGATGACGAGGAGGTGAGGGAGGAGATTGTAGTGGGAAATGCCTGTGGAGGAAAACCAGGCAGCCATGGAATCAAGGCAATACTGCTGAGTCATGCATAGGGGGTGGAGCCATCACCATAGCCTCTCTCCACCCATATGCCAGTGTCGGCAGCTGAACAGTAGAGAAGTTGGCCCATCAAATGCCTGATGCACTGAACTACAGAGTAGGACCCCACCCAGTGTGCTCCTTTAAGTGACTAATGTGCTGAACTACAGAGAAGGACCCCAGGCAAGAGAGCCCTCTAAGTATCTGAATGGGAGGAGCTACAGAGAAAGACTGGCCAAAGAGGCCTTCTGATCGTCAGCTACAAGAGGTTCGAAAAAAAGACTCTGATGGGGCCATAACTCCTGTGGTGAAGGCAGTCTGTGTCTCTGCACACTTGGTGCCACCAGGGTCCCCACAAGCCAAACAGTTGCACCACCTCCACACCTGGCCCTCACAGGGGCAAACCCAAGTCTTCCAGGGTGGCCTCAGTGGACGACTCACATGCAGAGGTGGAAATAAAACCACAGTTGAAACCCAGGGGCAGTGTAACTAAGGAAGAAGATGCAAAACCTTCCCACCAGCTGTACAAGCTACAGATGAAATCCACATGATCAACTAGGCAGAGTCTGTGCCTATGGAATATATAAAAGGTTATTGAGATCTCCCACAAAAGAAAATGCACTAGTTCTGATAGCTGTGGACACTGGAGGCAAGAATAGAGAATAGTAGGAACAGATTAGAATCTGAGCTGCCCCCACAACAGGTTCAGAGATCAGCACAGTGTTGGAAGGCATCCTAGGGAGGTGAGGTGGACTGTGGCTCTCAGCGAGGGAAAGGACTCTGACAGCAGTGACTCAAGAAAACATTTATTATTCTTATTTTTTGACGTGTTCTGTAGATTCTTTTGGACTTTTTTTTTCTTTTTCCTTTCCCTCCACACGGTTGTAGTTGTTGATTTTAGTGGCATAATGAAATCTAATTAAGGTTTTGAGCTTTTTTTTTTTCTTTTTACAGTCACATTTTTTATTGTTGCTATAAACCTCTGCAGTTCTTGGGAGTTTTCTTTTCTTATCCTTTTTTTTTCCTCTTTTTTAAATCTATTATTATTTTTCTACATTTATTCCTTTGTTTGCTTTTCCTACTGATCTTTTCCCCTTGCAGTTAACCTTTAATGTATATAAATCTTCTTTATCTACCTTTATTTAACTTTGCATATCTATTCTTTCTTTTCTTTCCTCTCAACATATTTGTTAGTTTTATTTTCATTGCTTTATTCCCCAATTGGCACTTTGCTTTAGTTTTGTTTTCCAGTTGGTGCTTTTGTTAGTTTTGTTCTGGAAGACATAATTTTTGGTTTCCTTTGTTTGCCAGGTCAATCTATTGTACTTTATTTTCATTGGACTGTTTTGGTTTTGCTTATGGGTGTATATGTACATGTCTATATTCAGTCACAGTTTTTATTGTTGTTATAAACCTCTGCATCTACGTTCGACTTTTGCAGTTCAGTGGAATTTTCCTTTATTTTTTTCCATTTTTCTTTCTTCTTTCTTTTTTTTTCTTTTCTCTTTTTTACAAATTTAACTTTTAATTTTTAAAACCTATTATGTTTTTCTACATTTATTCCATGAGTTTGGGTAAACTCCAGGAGTTGGTGATGGACAGGGAGGCCTGGCGTGCTGTAGTTCATGGGGTCACAAACAGTTGGACACGACTGAGCGACTGAACTGAACTGAATGGATTCCTTTGTTTGCTTTTCCTACTGATTTTTCCCCTTGCAGTTAATCTTTAATGTATATAAATCTTCTACATCTGCTGCTGCTGCTGCTAAGTCGCTTCAGTTGTGTCTGACTCTGTGCGACCCCATGGACGGCAGCCCACCAGGCTCCTCTGTCCCTGGGATTCTCTAGGCAAGAATACTGGAATGGGTTGCCATTTCCTTCTCCACTTCTTCATCTACCTCTATTTAACTTTGCATATCTATTCTTTCTTTCTTTCATTTCCTCTCAACATATTTGTTAGTTTTGTTTCCTTGTTTTATTCCCCACTTGGCACCTTGCTTTAGTTTTGTTTTCCAGTTTCTGCTTTAGTTAGTATATTGTTCTTAACTGGTAAATATAACTTTTGATTTCCTTTGTTTGCCAGGTCAATTTATTGTACTTTATTTTCATTGGACTGTTTTGACTTTGCTCATGGCTGTATATGTGTGTGTGTATATTCCATTATTTTAATTATTATTTGCCTGATTTTGTAACTGCCATTTGTCTGGGGTTCATCTTTGGTTTCTCATTTTTGGATATTTGTTTTAAGCTCACTTAATGCCATAACAAACCACTTGTAGAATCATCATTCCTGACCAGAGATCAAGCCCTGAGCCTTTGGAGTAGGAGCGCTGACTCCAAGACCCTAGACTCCCAGAGAACTAACCCTAGGGAGTGTCAGATAGTGAGACCTCACACAAAGGAAACCACCAGAATATAAGACCTGGCATCACCCAACCACCAGCAGCACCCTGTGCAGGACACTCCATCTAAAAAACAAACAAAACAAATATAGAAACCCAATCATCAGCAGACAGGATTACCACCTCACTGAGTCTTGTCCATCAGAGGAAAAACAAACAAAAATTCAGCAGAAATTTCACCCTATAAGAAGCTTACACAAACCACTGGACCAACCTTAAGAAGGCAGAAACCAAAAGGAAGAAAGAATTCAACCTTGAAGCCTGGGAAAAGGAGACCTCAAACACAATAAGTAAAAATAATAATAATAATAATGAAAAGGCAGAGAAATACCATGCAAATGAAGGAACAAACTAGAAACACAGAAGTCCAAATACATGAACAGGAAATAGGCAAACTACCTGAAAAAGAATTCAGAATGATAGTAAGATGATCAAAAATCTTGAAAATAAAATGAAGAAAATGCAAGCATCAATTAACAAAGACCTAGAAGAATTAAAGAATAAACATACAGAGACAAACAACACAATTACTGAAATTAAAAATACTCTAGAAGGAATCAATAGCAGAATACCTGAAGGAGAAGAACGAACAAGTGAGTTGGAAGATAAAATGGTGGAAATATGTTCTGAAGAGCAGAATAAAGTAAAAAACATGAAAAGAACTGAGGATAGTCCCACAGACCTCTGGGACAATATCAAACACACTAACACTTGAATTATAGGGATCCCAGAAGAAGAAGAGAAAAAGAAAGGGTATGAGAAAATTTTTGAAGAGATTAGAGTTAAAAACTTCCCAAAAAGAAGTTGGGGAAGGAAATAGTCAGTCAAATCCAAGAGGCCCAAAGAGTCCCATACAGGATAAACCCAAGGAGAAACAGACCATGACACATACTAATCAAACCAACAAAGACTATACACAAAGTAAGAATATTAAAAGGACCAAGGGAGAAGCAACAAGTAACATACAAGGGAAACCCCATATGCTTAACAGCTGATCTTTCAGTAGAAACTCTGCACGCCAGAAGGGAATGGCATGATATATTTAAAGTACTGAAAGGGAAAAATCTACAACCAAGATTATTGTACCAGAAAAGGATCTCATTCAAAATTGATGGAGAAATCAAAAGCTTTTCAGATAAGCAAAAGTTAAGACAATTCAGTACCACCAAACCAGCTTTACAACAAATGTTAGAGGGACTTATATAGTCAAGAAACACAAGAGAAGAAAAAAGATCTATAAGATCAATGCCAAATAATTATGAAAATGGCAATCAGTTCAGTAGCTCATTCATGTCCAGCTCTTGGCAATGCCATGGAATGCAACATGCCAGGCTTCCCTGTTCATTAACAACTCTTGGAGCTTACTCAAGCTTATGTCCATTGACTCAGTGATGCCATCCAACCATCTCATCCACTGTCATCCCCTTCTCCTGCCTTCAATATTTCCCAGCATCAGGGTCTTTTCAAATGAGTCAGTTCTTCGCATCAGGTGGCCAAAGTATTGGAGTTTCAGATTCAGCATCAGTCCTTCCAATCAATATTAAGGACTGATTTCCTTTAGGATGGACTGGTTGGATATCCTTGCTGTCCAAGGGACTCTCAAGAGTCTTCTTCAACACCACAGTTCAAAAGCATCAATTCTTCAGCACTCAGCTTTCTTTATAGTCCAATTCTCACAACCATACATGACTACTGGAAAAACCAGTTTTGACTATATGGACCTTTCGTGGCAAAGTAATATCTCTGCTTTTTAATATGCTGTCTAGGTTGGTCATAACTTTTCTTCCAAGGAGCAAATGTGTTTTAATTTCAGGGCTGCAGTCACCATCTGCAATGATTTTGGAGCCCCCCAAAATAAAGTCTGTCACTGTTTCCATTGTTTCTCCATCTATTTGCCAAGAAGGGATGGGACCAGATGCCATGATCTTCGTTTTCTGAATGTTGAGTTTTAAGCCAAATTTTGCACTCCCCTCACAACTGAGTGACTTCACTTCTTCTTTCACTTTCATCAGAGGTTCTTTAGTTCTTCACTTTCTGCCATAAGGGTGGTGTCATCTACATATTTGAGTTTATTGATATTTCTCCCAGAAATCTTGATTCCAGCTTGTGCTTCATCCAGCCCAGCATTTCTCATGATGTACTCTGCGTATAAGTTAAATAAGCAGGATGACAGTATAGAGCCTTGACGTATTCCTTTCCCAATTTGAAAGCAGATGGTCAATACAGAAATCAGATTGATTATATTTGTAGTCAAAGATGGAGAAGCTTTATACAGTTATCAAAAACAAGACCAGAAGCTGACTGTGGCTCAGATCATGAACTCCTTATTGCCAAATTCAGATTTAAGTTGAAGAAAGTAGGGAAAACCAGTAGACCATTCACGTATGGCCTAAAACAAATCCCTTACGATTATACAGTGGAAGTGACAAATAGATTCAAGGGATTAGATATGATAGACAGAGAGCCTGAAAATCTATGGATGGATGTTTATGACATTGTACAGTATGCAAGGATCAAGACCATCCCCAAGAAAAAGAAATGCAATAAGTAAAAATGGCTGTCTCAGGAGGCCTTACAAATAGCTGAGAAAAGAAGAGAAGTGAAAGGCAAAGGAAAAAAGGAAGGATATACCCATTTGAATGCAGCATTCCAAAGAATAGCAAGGAGACATAAGAAAGCCTGCCTCAGTGATCAGTGCAAAGAAATAAAGGAAAACAATAGAATGGGAAAGACTAGAGATCTCTTCAAGAAAATGAGAGATACCAAGGGAACATTTCATGCAAAGATGGGCTCGATAAAGGATGGAAATGGTATGGACCTAACAGAAGCAGAAGATATTAAGAAGAGGTGGCAAGAATACATGAAATAACTATACAAAAAAGATCTTCATGACCCAGATAACCATGATGGTGTGATCACTCACCTAGAACCAGACATCCTGGAATGTGAAGTCAAGTGGGCCTTCAGAAGCATCACTACGAACAAAGCTAGTGGAGGTGATGGAATTCCAGTTGAGCTATTTTAAATCCTAAAAGATGATGCTGTGAAAGTGCTGCAATCAATATGTCCCAGCAAATTTGGAAAACTCAGCAATGGCCACAAGACTAGAAAAGTCCAGTTTTCATTCCAGTCCCAAAGAAAGGCAATGCCAAAGAGTGCTCAAACTACCACACAATTTCACTCATATCAAATGCTAGCAAAGTAATGCTCAAAATTCTCCAACCTAGGCTTCAGCAGTACATGAACCATGAACTTCCAGATGTTCAAGCTGGATTTAGAAAAGGCAGAGGAATGAGAGACCAAATTGCCAACATCCATTGGATCATAGCAAAAGCAAGAGAATTCCAGAAAAAACATCTACTTCTGCTTTATTGATTATACCAAAGCCTTTGAATGTGTAGATCACAATAAACTTTGGAAAATTCTTCAAGAGATGGGAATACCATACCAGCTGACCTGCTTCCTGAGAAATCTGTATGGAGGTCAGGAAGCTACAGCTAGAACTGGACATGGAACAATAGTCTGTTTCCAAACTGGGAAAAGAATAAATCAAGAAAATGGCAATAAGAAAAAAAAATATATATATATATATATTATTACTTTAAATGTAAATGGATTAAATGCTCCAACCAAATGACACAGACTGGCTGAATGGATACAAATACAAGACCCATATAAATGCTGTCTACGAGAAACCCACTTCAGACCTCAAGACACACATAGACTGAAAGTGAGAGGATGGAAAAATACATTCCATGCAAATGGGAAGCAAAAGAAAGCTGGAGCAGCAATCCTCATATCAGACAAAATAGACCTGGCAGAATCAATAGAATATTATAAAGTAATTAGCCTACAATTAAAATAAATAAATATAAATAAAAAAAGAATATTACAAGAGATAAGGAAGGACACTACATACTGATCAAGGGATCAAACCAAGAGGAAGACATAACAATTGTAAATATCTATGCACCCAACATATGAGTACCTCAATACATAAGACAAACTAACAGACATAAAAGGAGAAATTGACAGTAACACAATAATAGTAGGAGACTTTAACACCCCACTCACACCAATGGACAGATCACCAAAACAGAAAATTAATAAGGAAACACATGTTTTAAATACTTCAGATGAAATGGATCTCATTGATATCTTCAGGACATTCCATCCAAATGCAGAATACACCTTCTTCTCAAGTGCACATGGCACATTCTCCAGGATAGACCACATCTTGGGTCACAAATCAAGCCTCAGTAAATTTAAGAAAATTTAAATCATATCAACCATCTTCTTTGACCACAATGCTATGAGACTAGATATCAATTTCAAGAAAAAAAATGTAAGAAACAAACACAGGGAGATTAAACAACAGTTTTGGTTTCGAAATAACCAATAGGTTACTGAAGAAATCAAAGGGGAAATCAAAAAATTTCTAGGAACAAATGACTATGAAAACATGACAACTCAAAAGCTATGGGATATAGCAAAAGCAGTTCTAAGAGGGAAGTTTACAGCAGTATAATCCTAACTCAATAAACAAGGAAAACATCAAATAAAAAAACCCTAACTTTACACCTGAAACAACAGGATAAAGAACAAAAATACCCCAAAATTAATAGAAGGAAAGAAACCATAAAGATCTGAGCAGAAATAAATGAAAAAGAAATGAAAGAAACAATAGTAAAGATTAATAAAAACTAAAAAGCTGTTTCTTTGAGAAGATAAACAAAATTGACAAGCTTGTAGCCAGAATCATTAAGAAAAAAAGAATCAAATCAACAAAATTAGAAATTAGAAAGGAGAGGTTACAACAGATAATGCAGAAATACAAAGGATTATAAGAGACCATTATTGACAACTACATGGCAATAAAATGGATAACCTGGAAGAAATGGACAGATTCTTAGAAAAGTTCAATCTTCCAAGACTAAACCAGGAAGAAATAGAAATTATAAACAACCCATTTACAAGCACTGAAATTGAAGCTGTGATCAAAAATCTCTGAAAAAAACAAAAGTCCAGGACCAGATAGCTTCACAGGAGAATCCTATCAAATATTTAGTGAAGAGCTAATGCCTATCCTTCTAAAACTCTTTCAAAAAACTGTAGAGGAAGGATCACTTCCAAAGTCATTCTATGAAGCCACCATCTCCCTGATACCAAAACCAGACAAAGACAACACACACAAAAAGAAAACTACAGGCTAATATCACTGATGAACATAGATGCAAAAATCTTCAACAAAATTTTAGCAGATAGAATTCAACAACACATCAAAAAGCTCATATACCATGATCAAGTTGGGTTTATTCCAGGAATGCAAGAATTCTTCAATATATGCAAATCAATCAATATGATACACCATATTAACAAATTGAAAGATAAAAACCATATGATCATCTCAATAGATGCAGAAAAAGCCTTTGACAAAATTCAGCACCCAGTTATAATTAAAACTCTTTAAAACATGGGCATAGAAGGAACCAACCTCAATATAGTAAAGGCCATATAAGATAAGCCTACAGCAAACATTACTGTCAATGGTGAAAAACTGAAAGCATTTCCCCTAAGATCAGGAACAAGCCAAGGGTGTCCACCGTCACCACTATTATTCAACATATTCTGAAAGTCCTAGCTACAGCAATCAGAGAAGAAAAAGAAATAAAAGGAATGCAGAACAGAAAAGAAGTAAAGCTCTCACTCTTTGCAGATGACATGATACTGTACATAGAAACCCTTTAAAGATAGCATGAGAAAATTACTAGAACTAATCAGTGAATTTAGTAAAGGATACAGGATACAAAATCAATACACAGAAATCACTTGCATTTCTATATACTAACAATGAAAAATCAGAAAGAGAAATTAAGGAATAAATCCCATTCACCATTGCAACAGAAAGAATTAAGTATCTAGGAATAAAGTTACCTAAGGAGACAAAAGAACTGTACACAAAAAATTATAAGATACTAATGAAAGAAATTAAAAATGATGTGAACAGAAGCTGCGATAGTCCATGCTCCTGGGTAGGAAAAATCAATATGGTGAAAATGACTACACTACCAAACATAATCTACAGATTCAATGTGATCCCTATCATATTACCAGTGGCATTTTTCACAGAACTAGAACAAAAATTGTACAATTCATATGGAAACACAAAAGACCCCAAATAGCCAAAGCAGTCTTGAGAAAAAAGAATGGAGCTGGAGGAATCAACTTTGCCCACCAGATTACACTACAAACCTACAGTTATGAAGACAGTATGGTATTGGCACAAAAAATAGAAACATAGACCAATGGAACAAGATAGAAAGCCCAGAAATAAACCCATGCACATATGGGTTTGACAAAGGAGGCAAGAATATACAATGGGGCAAAGACAGCCTCTTCAAGAAATGGTGCTGGGAAAACTGGACAACTACATGTAAAAGAATGAAATTAGAACACTTCCTAACACCATACACAAAGATAAACTCAAAATGGATGAAAGACCTAAACGTAAGACCAGAAAATATAAAACTCTTACAGGAAAACATAAGCAGAACACTCGATGACATAAATCAAAGGAAGATCCTCTAATATCTACCTCCTAGAGTAATGGAAATAAAAACAAAATAAACAAGTGGGACATGACTAAACTTAAAAGTTTTTGTACAGAAAAGGAAACTATCAAGGTGAAAAGACAACACTCAGAATGGGAGAAAATAATTGCAAATGAAACAACTGACAAAGGATTACTTTCTAAAACATACAAGCAGCTCATACAACTCAATGCCAGAAAAACAAACCACCTGATCAAAAAGTGGGACAAAGACCTAAATAGACATTTCTCCAAAGAAGACATACTGATGGCTAGCAAACACATGGAAAGATGCTCAGCATCGCTCATTATTAGAGAAATGCAAATCAAGCTGCAATAAGATATCACCTCACACCAGTCAGAATGGCCATCACCAAAAAGTCTACAAACAATAAATATTGTTGAAACATGTATATTACCATATGTGAAACAGATCGCCAGTCTAGGTTGGATGCGTGAGACAGAGTGCCCAGGGCTGGTGCTCTGGGATGACCCTGAGGCATGGGATGGGGAGGGAAGTGGGAGGGGGGTTCAGGATGGGGAACACATGTACACCCATGGCTGATTCATGTCAATGTATGGCAAAAACCACTACCATATTGTAAAGTAATTAGCCTTCAATTAAAATAAATTAATTTTAAAAAAACACCTAGGCACAATGAAGAAAAAAAAAAACAATAAATGCTGGAGAGGGTAGGGAGGAAAGGGAACACTCTTGCACTGTTGGTGGGAATGTAAACTGATACAGCCACTATGGAAGACAGTATGGCAATTCCTTTAAAAACTAGGAATAAAACCACCATATGACCTGGCAATCCCACTCCTAGGCATATACCCTGAAGAAACCAAAATTGAAAAAGACACATGTATCCCATTGTTCATTTCAGCACTATTTACCATAGCTAGAACATGGAAGCAATCTAGGTGTTCATCGACAGATGACTGGATAAAGAATTTGTGGTACATATACACAATGGAATATACTCAGCCATAAAAAGGAACACATTTGAGTCAGTTCTGATGACGTGGATGAACCTAGAAACTATTACACACAGTAAAGTGAGTCAGAAAGAGAAAGATAGATATTGTATTCTATTGCACATATACAGAATCCAGAAAAATGGTACTGAAGAATTTATTTAAAGGGCAGCTATGGAGAAACAGACATAGAGAATAGATTTATGGTCAGGGGAGAGGGGAGAAGAAGGTGAGATGTATGGAAAGAGTAACATGGAAACTTACATTACCATATGTAAAATAGATAGCCAACAGGAATTTGCTGTGTGGCTTGGGAAATTCAAACAGGGGCTCTGTATCAACCTAGAGGGGTGGGATGGGGAGGGAGATGGGAGGGAGGTTCAAAAGGGAGAGGATATATGTGTACCTATGGCTGATCCATGTTGAGGTTTGACAGAAAACCGCAAAATTCTGTAAAGTAATTATTCTTCAGTAAAAAATAAATTTTAAAAAAAAGGAAAATCTGAAATAAATAACCCAAGCTTATACCTCATGGAATGAGAAAAAGAAGAACTAAAGTCCAAAGTTAGTAGAAAGACAGAAATAATAAATACGAGAGCAGAATTAAATGAAATAGAGACTAGAAAGAAAATAATCAAAGAAACTGAGTTTTTTTCTTGTTTATTTTTGTCTTTTGAAAGATAAACAGAACTCACTGAACTTTAGCTAAGCTAACCAAGAAAAAATAAAGGACTAAAAAACAAGTCTAAATTCTAAATGAAAGAGGAGACATTTATCCAACTAACATCACAGAAATACTGATACAAAAAACTATAAGTGGTTACTATGAACAATTTTATGCCAATAAATTGGATAACCTAGAAGAAATAGAAGTTTTCAGAAACATATAGCCTACCAGGACCCTTAGAAATCTAAACAGATAATAACAAATAAGGACTTTGAAAAGATGGGAGAAAATTCCCTTGACATAGGTCAAGGTGATGATTATTATTTTTTTTTTGGACTACATCAAACCAAAGTGCTTTTGCAAAGGAAATGAGCAACAAAATGAAACACAATCTACTGAATGGGAGAAAATTCTGTTATATGCAAAACATATGCAAATCACATATCTGATTAAGAGTTAATATCCAAATACACAATTCATTAACAAACTCTTACAACTCAAAAAGGGAAAAACAAACAATCCAATTAAAAACTGGGCAGAGGACCTGATATACATTTTTCCATAAAAGATGTACAAATGGCCAAAAGGTACATGAAAATATGCTCACTATCACTAAGCAGGGAAATGCAAACCAAAATCACAAACAGATATGAGTTCACACCTGTCAGAATGACTATTAGCAACAAGACAATAAATAATGAGTGCTGGCAATAACGTGGAGAAAAAGGAACCCTCCGGCGCTGTTGGTGGGGATGTACATTGGTGCAGCAACTATGGAAAATAGTGCAGAGGTTCCTTAAAAATTAAAAAGAGAACTACCATAAGATCTAACAATCCTACTTCTGGGTATATATCTGAAGGAAATAAAATCAGTATCTCAAAGAGATACCTTCATGTTCAGTGCAGCATTATTCCAAGATGTGTAAACAACCTAAGTTATGAATGGAAGAATGGATGAAGAAAATTATATATATATATATATATACACACACACATAATAAACACACATATACATACACACATATACACAATGGAATATCATTCAGCTTAAAAAAGAATGAATTCTTGTCATCAGTGATATTAACATGAATGGACCTGAACATCATTATGCTAAGAGAAATAAGGCAGACAGAGAAAGACCAACACTCAAATGTGAAATTACATAAA
This sequence comes from Oryx dammah, assembly GCF_014754425.2. NCBI lineage: Eukaryota > Metazoa > Chordata > Mammalia > Artiodactyla > Bovidae > Oryx > Oryx dammah. The sequence continues at coordinate 108,020,159 of NW_024070207.1, read as the reverse complement.
AGAAAAACAACTGTCAAATGCAAAGAAACAGAAAGTAGAATGGTGGTTGCCAGGTGCTGTGAGGTGGAGGAAATTGAAAGTGGTCAAAGTATACAAACTTCCAATTATAAAATAGTTTTAAGTTCTGAGGATAGTGTGGTAACTATGGTGTATTAACTACTTGAAAGCTGCTAAAAGAGTAGCTCTTGTATGTTCTCATCACACGGAAAATACATTGTAATTCTGGGAGGTGATGAATGTGTTGACTAACCTCATTGAGGCAATCATTTCATAATATATATGTGTATCAAACCATCACACTGTGCAACTTAAACTTACATAATATTTAAATTACATCTCAATAATGGTAGGGGAAAAAGTCACTTGATGAGGATTCATGCATTGACACTGTTAAGCAACGTTTTAGAATAAGAAGAAATACGTGGACTTAGAAAAATACTGAATGATTGTTGCTATAATTAGTCTATTTTAAAACATACTTTTCTAGGCATATTTTTGCTCAGGGATTCTTTCTAAAACATATGTCAAAAAAAGACCCGAAGGTGACAAGAAGGCAAAGAATTTAATGTCATAATTAACATTGAACTGCTGGTTTCTGAAATTTTTCCTGAAAGTAAGAAAAATAAACCCTTAACGTGTTTAAATAAATGTCATTCCTGGAGCTTGTTACCAGCACCTGAATATGGTTCCAATTGCTACAGTTCTAAAAAGTCTTTCCTAATTCGAAATTATTGTACATTGGAGTGAGTAACTGATTTAATTTCTTGAGGCAGGAAAAAATAAATAATGAATTGGAAGACTTTGTTGCCAGAAAAGAAAGATGTCTTTAAAACAGATCAACAGTAAGGTTAAAAGATCAAAGCTGTGCCCTATAAAAGCTCCCACTGGCCAACTTGTAAAAAAATGAAAAATCAAAAAGAGAATAATAATTATAATTATTTGGAACTTATTTTATGTGTGAAAAGCCTTGGGTCCATAATGATACTTGCAAATGGAAAAGTTAATTTAAAATGTACAAAAGTTAATTATAAATATAAAAGAAGATGACTAACAGAAGAATATGGTTAAATGCAATGACAACTTATTCAGAATTTCTCATTTCTTTAATTTTCTTTTCATTTGAGTTACGGGTTGTTATATAGACTCGCATCTCCTTTAAGTAAGGAAAACTGGCCGTGAGGAACTGTAAGAAAGCTACATAATTCTCTGAGGCTTGGCACTGTATAAAATCAGGACAAATAAGCAGCACTGGTGTTCAGACACAATGACCTGACAAATCAGATTACAGTGATGAGCTACAACATGACAGATTAGCTGAAAATCCAGAGACAGGAACTGATCACACAGACACAGTATGTGCTTTTCTTGGAACAGATGCGTTTAGATAACCTAATGTCTAACAATAAATTTCTATAAGGTTTATGAAGTAACTTTTAAACTGAGGAAGAAAACTCCCAGATCAAAACTTGATGGGCATGTAAGCACCAAGCACACACAATCTGAGATCAGGTGTGGATCTGGACATTCCAATTGAATTAGCAATGAATCTTAACTCTACGAGGGACTCAGCCCATAAATTTTGGCTTAGATGTGAAACCCTTTCAAAGATAACATTGCAACCTGTGTCTTGGCCAGAATCAGCAACTGTGGTTGATCTGACATTGCGCTGTTTCTCGTTGGGATCTACTAGCATTTCTCTACTCAGGCAGAATTACACATGTATGAAGTTAATAAAGAAACAGAAGTCTTCCATGTTGACATTTTTCACTTATATATATTAATAAGTTTTATTATCATGGTAAAAATTTGTGTATGATGAATACATGGGAAAGAATTGTGAGTCTTTGATATATGGACTTATTATACAGATGCAAGAAACAGAACTGAACATGAAACAATGGACTAGTCCAAAATTGGGAAAGGAGTACATCAAGGCTATATATTGTCACTCTGTTTATTTAACTTTTATGCAGAGTACATGATGTGAAATGCTGGGCTGGATGACTCACAAGCTGAAGTTAAGATTGCCAGGAGAAATATCAACAATCTCAGATATGCAGATGATACCACCCTAATGGCAAAAAAGTGAAAAGGAACTAAAAAGCCTCTTGATGAGGGTGAAAGAGGAGAATGAAAAAGCTGGCTTAAAACTCAACATTCAAAAAACTAAGATCATGGCATCATGGCAAATAGATGGGGAAAAAGTGGAAACAGTGACAGATTTCATTCTCCTGGGCTCAGAAATCACTGTGGGTGGTGACTGCAGCCATGAAATTAAAAGATGCTTGCTCCTTGGAAGGAAAGTTATGACAAACCTAGTCAGCATATTAAAAAGCAGAGACATCCCTTTGCCAACGAAGGTCTGTATAGTCAAAGCTATGGTTTTCCTAGTAGTCATGTATGAATGTGAGAGTTGGACCATAATGAAGGTTGAGCACTGAAGAATTAGAGAAGACTCTTGAGAGTCTAGATGGCAAGGAGATCAAACCAGTCAATCCTAAAGGAAATCAACCCTGAATATTCATTGGAAGGACTGATGCTGAAGATGAAGCTCCCAAACTTTGGTCACCAGAAGCTGGGAAAGTTTGAGGGCAGGAGGAGAAAGGGATGACAGATAATGAGATGGTTGGATGGCATCACTGACTCAATGGATGTGAGTTTAACAAGCTCTGGGAGATAGTGAAGGACAGGGAAGTCTAGCGTGCTATAGTTCATGGGGTCACAAAGAGTCAGACACAACTTAGTGACTGAACAACAATATATAATCTCTAGAGAAACTGAAATGAAATGCTTAATGCCAAGGCATATGGTGATATGCCACTGAACTTTAAGTTTTTTAAAACTATATAATTGCACACTGGCAGAGGCAAAGCAAGTCATGCACAAGGTGATGGAAAGTACAGTTGACTCTCGAACAATGTGGTGGTGAGGTGGGGTTAGGGGCAGCCTCCCCTCATGTAGCCCTACTCTTTGGTCAAAAATCCACCTATAACTTCACAATCAGCCCTCCATATACTGGTTCTGCATTCTTGGATTCCACCAACTGCAGATGGGGTGAAAGTGAAGTTGCTCAGTCGTGTCCGACTCTCTGCGACCCCATGGACTGCAGCCTGCCAGGCTTCTCTGTCCATGGGATTTTCCAGGCAAGAATACTGGAGTGGGCTGCCATTTCCTTCTCTAGAAGATGGGGTACTACTGTATTTATTAAAAATAATCTGCATGTAAGTGGTCCCGTGCAGTTCAAACTCATGTTGTTAATGGTCCACTGTACATTGACTTCAGCCTTCTACAAATCAACATTCAACTCAAGAAGATTGTGCAGCAAAGCTACATCACTGTAGTAAGGGAGAAACCATGTTTAAAGAATTTTATAGCCAGCTAAATTTTTCTTCAAGTGAAAAGGCAAATACTCTAAGGCAGGCACCATGGCCCTAGGTTCAATCCCCTTTCAGGGAACTAAGATCCCACAAGCCGTGTGGTGCAGCCAAAGGGGAAAAAAAAAAACACATAAAAATAAGGTATTACTTGAGGCAGGCAGTGCACTGGGTGGTCCCATGGATCTGTCTTTTGCTATAACAGTGTTTGGATGGAAGAGACCCAGGGACACCCCTTGTTCCAGCCTCCAACCACCCTCAAACCTTTTTTCCAGTCTCAATGTTCAGAACCAGGACCAACAACACCAGTTTTTAAACTAAACTCTCTCTCTGCAGTCCCTGGGCAGCTTGTTAACCACCCCTGGAGCTCTCTCCCAAGCCTTGGACCAAATGTAAACAATAAAGCTTTTTGCAGCAAAAAAGAGGACTCTAAGGCATATAATATCCCAAAACTACAGCTTCCTTCTTATAAATTAAACTCACAAATAAATAGTAATTGATCGTGAAATACAACTACTCAGTTGTGTGATTTAAAATAAATCAAGAATGGCGTAAACTCAATGATAAGCAATGAATCAATTAAAATTTACAGAATTGATCTTATTGTAAGTTTAGAGTTCAAAAAGAGTACATAAGTGTTATAAAACTTGACAATAGTGAAAGTATTATAAGTGAATAAAAACTGAGGATGGAGAAGGTAAAGTTGGAGTAAGTCTGTGGCTGAGTGCCATTTTTCTTAAATTTCCCAGAAAGGTGTCAAAATATATCATGTAGATTCAAAACATAAAGGTGCACTAATACCAAAATGGCTCCAAATTCTTTATGTTTTCGAAAGCTTATTTTTTAATTTAGCCATATCACTTAGATTTTTCAAACACACATTTATCTGAAGTGCTACTATTCTATTACCCTTCAGTTTATTTTGCTTTCATGAAAGTGAATTACTTAGCAATTTAAAAAGAGCATATAGAATATGATTCTATTTTTTGCAAAATGGGTAGAATTTTTGAGTATTGGAATTTTTACAAACAAGCATGTTTTCAATTTTTAATAAACCATCTTCCCAAACCAAGGATTAAACCTGGGTCTCCCACATTGTAGGCAGACGCTTTACCATCTGAGCCACCAGGGAAGTCTTAACAAACCATACTGCCATTATTGTTTAGTAAAGGTAATTTAAAACATTTACATTTACAAATGTCTTATAAGGACTATCAGACACCAAGAAGATATAAATAAAACGACAGGGTTGGATATGGCTAATCATTGTGTATGGTTTGTCATTTAGGAGCCTGCATTAGGAATCCTATTATATTTGCAGAGACCGCACCCATCTTTGTCATTTTTTCTATTGCATTCACATAGATCAGATCTAAGTGATGCTTAAGGAATAAGTGAGCAGTTGTGCTCTGCAACCGCCAAGCTTCCAATTAAGGAAGTCCAATTAAAAGCTCATTTCTGTAATTGAGCAGAGATGTAATCAAGCTTAAAGAGAAGCAGAAGAACAAGATGCATGCAGTTTATTAGGGGAATGGGCATAGTGATTCTGAACTTTAATAATTTTAAAATAATATCTATGCTTCCATAAAGTGCATTAAATTTCTCCTCTGCTGTCTTTAAGATCAAGAGCTAGAATAAAGTCACCATGCCAGCATATTGGGAACAACTAAAATTCAAGATATGAATAAGGCTTGGAAGCATGCAGGTTACAGACCTAAAGCAATCTTTTAAGTTCCTTGCTTCCAAAATGGTTACAAAGCACTTATGCCTAGGAAAGGTATATGTTCTCTTCACGGTCCACAGATTAGGATATTCAAACTCTAAATGAATATAGAATTTTCTAGCACTCCTTAGTGAGGCTGTATCTAAATGGAAACACTGTTACTGTTTACTTAACTGAATTCTACATCTTTGACTAAAGTCACCTTTCAATTTCTTTTTTTTAAAAAAAGGCTTGCTTTTGACAGAAATTGTGATATGCCTAATTTACTGAAATGGTTGTACTTCACAATAACACAATTGAAATCAATACTATCAGGATGACAGTAGTATTCATTTTGCCCCAATATTTTGGGAACAAAACTAAACACATCTAGCATATTCATACATCATGTAATATTCTGCATATTATCTCTTATACACCTTCCAATGAAAAAGCTCATATTTTCTTCCTAGTGAAAACTTGAAATGTTTACCTAAACTAAGTCAACAAATAAAATCTATTAAGCTTATTTTAAGATATTATTGTGCTACCTTACACAACCAAGAATAGGAAATAAAAATTACATATTATACTTTGGAAAGGCAAAGTCTGACTCCCTAAGGAAGTGTTATAAATTTCTGCATGCTAATTTCAAAAAGATATTTTCCCAAACTTTTGATACTTATAATTAACGAAGATATTTCAATCATTTTTTTGTTTGGGGAAGGGAGTTCAAAATGTGTAGAAAAAAATATATTATTTCCTTGCCCTAAATCCTAAAAGTAGTTATTTGTTTATCCAGTCCACTTCAGAAAAATCAGCAGATAGTAATACTTCAGAAGTGCTGATTTAGAACTTCATGAAAATTCTCCCAACAAAAGTCACAAAAGTTAGTCTCTGTGATCTAACACCTCATCCTTATAATTAATCTTCACCTTCAACCCAGAGCATGAGAAGATTATATAGACATCTGTTCTGTTTTCTTTATCTCTACTGCTACAAAATATTTTTCAATTACATCTATTTGTTATAGTTGCAGTGTGAAACAATTAAGTTTCCACAGATGAACTTAAATTGCTTTAATAGCACTATAAAAACCTAAGAACTAATAAAGTACAAATTAGAAGTAAATTGTGTCCTTGCTCCCTCACTAAAACCTTTAAGGTTTAGTGTTGAAAGCTTTATAAATTTAAGCTCTTTATAAAATAAAATTAAGAAGGAGTATTATGGAATTCTCAGTAATGTTTATTCTTAATTGTTTGTTACACAAGCCAATGGTAAAGATATATATCTTACCAGAAGTGTCATATCTTAATTAATTATGACTTAGAAAGAAAGTGAAAGTGAAGTCACTCAGTCATGTCTGACTCTTTTCAACCCCATGGACTGTAGCCTACCAGGCTCCTCCATCCATGGGATCTTCCAGGCAAGAAAAATGGAGTGGGTTGCTATTTCCATAAGTCATATGCTTAATTATAATTAAGCATGATTTCTTAATTATTTTCATAAATGTAAAAGGAACTAAGGGAGGAAAAAAGTATGGTTATCTTTAGATCAAATAAGTTTAAGGGTATGGTAAATAAATGGGAAATTATAAATTATAAATTGATTTTTTTACTGACTTCTATGTACATTTCATTGCAGGATGAAAAATTAAGATTCAAAAATTTCATAACAGTTCACAATGGGAAAGCAAGAAGTATATGTTGAATGAAGTAGTGAACACAAAGCAAGCACAGTGAAGGAATTTTGATTATATAATATTCATGTGGAATATTCTGTTGTATATTGTACAAACTCAATGCATTATCACAAATTTTCAGCCTAGATGATTATTTTTGAGTATGTTCTCCACCTGTCTTTCTAATATTCTCAATCCTATTCTCCTACCTTTTCTTTCTATGTTCTTCAACATTCTGGCCTTAAACAACTGGCAAAACTTGATTTAACCTTCGTCTCAGTGAACATCTGGTCTTTCTCAACTACACTGCTATTTGTTTTTAGCTCAGCATGGAATTCTTCAAATTGTTGATGTATGGCAAAACAGATACAATATTGTAAAGTAATTAGCCTCCAATTAAAATAAATAAATTTAAATTAAAAAAAAACAAAAACAAATACTGTCCCCATAGTCACTTTCCCAATCCAACTAGACCCACCCTCTTGGGGAGTTCTTGGGTACACACCAACTTTAAATATAATATAATTAATAAAATTTAACATAATATAATATAACATGTAAATCAAAATGTTGATCACAGATCATTTTTTAAAAATTCAAATAATATTCATCTCATTTTGACTATAAAAGCAATAACACATGTAATACATTTTAGCAAGATGTCATCTTAATTTCAATTTTACTAATAAAAAGGACACCACTCTATAAGAGCAACTTTTACTGGGATCATATAGTGTTTTAAGTGTCTAACCTATTTCTTGTTTGTAATAAATTCTTTTGTAAAAATTTCCTGTAAAAAGAATATCTGCTTTTTATATTAGCTAATCTCACATATAGGGGATTCCCTGGTGGTTCAGGTAGTAAAGAATCTGCCTGCAGTGCAGGAGACCCAGGTTCAATCCCTAGGTTGGGAAGATCCCCTGGAGAAGGGAATGGCTACCCACTCTAGTATTCTTGCCTGGAGAATTCCCTTGGACAGAGGAGCCTGGTGGGCTATAGTCCATGGGGTCACAGAGTCAGACATGACTGATAATGATAAGGACTGAGCAACTAACACTTTCAGTCTCACATACAGATAAACATCTGTTGAGATGATAAAATAAATTCCTTGACTGTTGTTTTCCAGGAATTCTCAATTCCTTGACTTTTGTTTAACCTCAAATCATGTTTAAATGAAGAAGGTATGGAAATGTGCTTTTTGTCCAACTATCATGCCATGATGAACCGAGATGCAACACAGTTTGTTTTCAAAGAAAGACTTGTTGCCTTATTTACTCTCAGCTCTTTTACATGTCATTTCAGTTGCCTTACTCAACATCACAACTCGCAAACAGCCCAGATCCAAAGACTGCTTAATATAGGAGTAGAAAGGCCTAGCTTTTTGATCCTAAATTGCAGGGGGAGGAACACTCCCAAACTCATTCTATGAGGCCACCATCACTCTGATTCCCAAACCAGACAAAGATATCACAAAAAAAGAAAATTATAGACCAGTATTATTGATGAACATGATGCAAAAGTCCTCCACAAAATACTAGCAAACAGAATCCAGCAATACATTAAAAGGATCATACACCATGAAGAAGTGGGATTTATCTCAGGGATGCAAGGATTCTTCAATATATGCAAATCAATCAATGTGATACACCATATTAACAAATTAAAGAATAAAAACCATACAATCAAATTAACACAATATTGTAAAGCAATTATCCTCCAATTAAAAAAAAAAGATCATCTCAGTAGATGCAGGAAAAGCTTTTGACAAAATTCAACACCATTTATGATAAAAACTCTCCAGAAAATGGGCATAGAGGGAACTTGCCTGTGCCATGTGCTCAGTCGTGTCTGACTCTTTGCAACCCTATGGACTGCAGACCTCCCGGGTCCTCTATCCATGGGATTTTCCAAGCAAGAATATTGGAGTAGGTTGCCATTTCCTCCTCCAAGGGATCTTCCCACCCCATGGAGCAAACCCCCGTCTCCTGTGTCTCCTGCACTGACAGGTGAATTCTTTACCACTGTGCCACCTGGGAAGCCCATAGAGGGCACCTGTGCTGTGTGTGCTTAGTCACTCAGTCATGTCGATCTTTGTGACCCCACAAACTATAGCCTGCCAGGCTCCTCTGACTATGGGATTCTCCAGGCAAGAATACTGGAGTGGGTTGCCGTGCCCTCCTCCAGGGCATCCTCCCAATTCAGGGATCAAATCCAGGTCTCCCGCATTGCAGGTTGATTCTTTACCATCTGAGCCACCAGAGTAGCCCAGAGGGAACCTACCTCAACATAACAAAGGCCATATATGACAAACCCACAGCAAATATCATTCTCAATGGTGAAAAACTGAAAGCATTTCCTCTAAGATCAGAAACAAGACAAGGACACCCACTCTCACCACTACCATGCAATACAGTTTAGAGAAGAAAAAGGAATCTAAATTGGAAAGGAAAAAGTAGAATTGTCACTGTTTGCAGATGACATGATACTAAACCTAGAAAATCTGAAAGATGCCATCAGAAAAATCCTAGAGTTCATCAATGGATTTGGTAAAGTTGTAGGATACAAAATTAATGCACTGAAACCTCTTGCATTCCTATACACTAACAACAAAAGATCAGAAAGAGAAATTAAGGAAACAATCCCATTTACCAGTGCCACAAAAAGAATAAAATCCTTAAAAATAAACCTACTTAAGGAGGCAAAAGACCTCTACTCAGAAAACTATAAAACACTGATGAAAGAAATCAAAGATGACACCAACAGATGGTGAAGGACCAGTCTAATTCCAGAGCTTCCTCCAAGGGATGGACGGAAACTCTTGATGGGCCTGCCTCAACACTGGACTGCTCTCTCCTGTTCCTGCTTTATTTTCCTCCCTTCCACAGCTTTGGATCCCAATGACACTCCAGCACAAAAAAATCTGCTGCAAATTACACTGTTTCAGAGTTGGCTTCCCAGGAAACCCAAGCTATGACACATCTATTCACAATTTGCTGTCTGAGTAACACGACTTGTTTTTAAAATCTCCACACTGCAGCTGAGTACCTGTAAATAATTGTACAGGCGTTTTTAAATGTCAGAAATTCTCTGCAAATGACAAGACAGATATTTTCTAAAAATAACTTGAGCAAAGACTTCAACTGATGTCTTATGTAAAAAATTGTCAGATTGCTTTGATTCAAGTACTATGTAACAATGTAGTCAAACTGTTAAAAAAAAAAAACTAGCACAGCTAAACTCTAATAAATGAGTAATTGGGGAACCTCTAATCTGTAGTTCACACTGGTAATTCAAAGAGAAAAATGAGGGATTGTAGGTTATGTGAATTGAAGTGATGATTTTGAAATATTTTGCCCAACAACTATCATATATTTAATTATTGTTGGGTTTACTCTTTACAAGGGCTTCCCTAGTGGCTCAGATGTTAAAGAATCCACCTACCATGCAGGAGACCCGAATTTGATTCCTGGGTTGGGAAGATCCCCTGGAGAGAGGAATGGCAACCTATTCCATTATTCTTGCCCGGAGAATCCCATGGACAGAGGAGCCTGTCAGGCTAGAGTCCATGGGGTTGCAAAGAGTTAGATACGACTGAGCAACTAACACTTACTCTTTAAGAAGTTTGCTAATTATTAAGAAATCATATATATATTTTCCAAGACAAATTTCTTTCCAAAATACTTAGAACTCCTTGCTATCCAGCAGGAAACTTTTAAAGGAAATAGACTTTAACAGTAAGCTGTTCCCACAAATTATGGTGACTTCTGGTTACCAGACATGTAAACAGCTCAGAAGTCATAAACCTCCATCCTCAGAAAAAGTTGAACAAACTGGAAATCAATAACTTATCTAAGATCCATCAGAGGACTGAGATTACAGGGCAATCTGCTGGTCCAAAAATAAAGAAAGATGAGTACAGAGGATCTGAGCCTCCAGGAGCAAAAACCACAGTCAGAGACTTGTTGGAATATTTCAAGAGTAATTGAATTCCTGTAGACTGAGTGTGTACTCATTTGAGAGATAAAGATTCCTGCAGGCCCATACTTAGTGGGGGCCTCTACACTTTTACAAGCAGGTATTGAATTTTACCACTTGGTTTTCAGAATGAAGATTAAATAAAAATTTCATGGATCCATCAGTAGGAAGGGAAAAGCAAACCACTTTCAAAAACACCCACAGGGTTTTTTCTCTTTAACAAAAGACTGTCCTCAAGGGAAACTATTTTACCAGAGCCTAACCAACGTGGGTGTTGGGTGGGAGAAGAGACATGTCCAGCTTGAGGTTTTTCTAGCCTTCCAGGTGGGAAAAGGTGAAAACCCAAACCCAGTCCATCCTAGCCATTGTGTAATGTTTGAAAAAGCTGAGAAGCACTTGTGAAGGTCATAGTCCAGGGCCATAGACTCCCTAAAACACTGAGACCTAATCATAGAACTACAGAACCCTCTGCCCCCTTATTTATTACCACATCAACAGGGGTCCTGAATAATAGCAGGGTATTGCGACTGTTATTATTCCAAAGAATTCCCAGGCTCAGACTCTATTTATGTCTCTAGGAACACCTAAATACAACAGAGGATACCAAAACACAGACACCAGAGGGAATCTTTTCCTCTGACACCCACACTCTAGCAACCAGTAAATACAGCCTAACACACAGCCAGATGAATGTAAAACCTCACACAAAAGACTTATTTACCTATATTCTTTTTGCCCAACACATTACATCTTTCAGCAAAAAGGAAGTATGGCAATAGGTGAAAAACATGGTGTGAAGAAACAAACCAAGAATCAGAACCAGACTAAGAAATAGCAGAGATGTTGGAATTATCAGACTGGAAATTTACAATACCTAAGACTAATTAATGCATCAGCACTGGAGCAGCCGAGAGGAGCTACCACATGTCCGAGGTCAGGGGTGGCGGCCGAGATGAGCTACTCCACATCCAAGGTCCAGGCGGTGGCTGAGACAAGCTACCCCACGTCCCAGGTCAGGGATGGGCGGCCGGGAGGAGCTACCCTACCCTTGAGGTCAGGGCAGCTGAGAGGAGCAACCCTACATCCAAGGAGCAGTGGCTGCAGGGGTGCAGGAGGGCGGAGAGGAGCTATTCCACGTTCAAGGTCAGGAGGGGCGGCTGTGAGGAGATACCCCTCGTCCAAGTTAAGGAGCAGTGGCTATGCTTTGCTGGAGCAGCCATGAAGAGATACCCACGTCCAAGGTAAGAGAAACCCAAGTAAGATGGTAGGTGTTGCTAGATGTCATCAGAGGGAAAACACACTGAAACCATAATCACAGAAAACTAGCCAATCTGACCACATGGACCACAGCCTTGTCTAACTCAGCAAAACTAGGTCATGCCCTGTGGGGCCACCCAAGATGGGAGGGTCATGGTGGAGAGGTCTGACAGAATGTGGTCCACTGGAGAAGGGAATGGTAAACCACTTCAGTATTCTTGCGTTGAGAACCCCATGAACAGTATGAAAAGGCAAAATGATAGGATACTGAAAGAGGAACTCCCTGGGTCGGTAGATGCCCAATATGCTACTAGAAATCAGTGGAAAAATAACTCTAGAAAGAATGAAGGGATAGAGCCAAAAAAAAAAAAAAAAAAAAAAAAAAAAAAAAAACCCAGTTGTGGATGTGACTGGTGATAGAAGCAACGTCCGATGCTGTAGAGCAATACAGCATAGGAACCTGGAATGTTAGGTCCATGAATCAAGGCAAATTCAGTTCAGTTCAGTTGAGTCGCTCAGTCGTGTCTGACTCTTTGCGACTCCATGAACTGCAGCACACCA
>NW_024070207.1:107967776-108002609 GCF_014754425.2 Oryx dammah | reverse complement strand
CAACACAAGAGAAGACTCTACACATGGACATCACCAGATGGTCAACAGCAAAATCAGATTGATTATATTGCTTGCAGCCAAAGATGGAGAAGCTCTATACAGTCAGCAAAAACAAGACCAGGAGCTGACTGTGGCTCAGATCATGAACTCCTTATTGCCAAATTCAGACTTAAATTGAAGAAAGTGGGGAAAACTACTAGACCATTCAGGTATGACCTAAACCGAATCCCTTATGATTATACAGTGGAAGTGAGAAATAGATATAAGGGACTAGATCTGATAGAGTGTCTGATAAACTATGGATGGAGGTTTGTGACATTGTACAGGAGACAGGGATCAAGACTATCCCCATGGAAAAGAAATGCAAAAAAGCAAAATGGCTGTCTGGGGAGGGCTTACAAATAGCTGAGAAAAGAAGAGAAGCAAAAAGCAAAGGAGGAAAGGAAAGATATGAGCATCTGAATGCAGGGATCCAAAGAATAGCAAGAAGAGATAAGAAAGCCTTCCTCAGTGATCAATGCAAAGAAATAGAGGAAAACGACAGAATGGGAAAGACTAGAGATCTCTTCAAGAAAATTAGAGATACCAAGGGAACATTTCATGCAAAGATGGGCTCGATAAAGGACAGAAATGGTATGGACCTAACAGAAGCAGGAGATATTAAGAAGAGGTGGCAAGAATACACAGAAGAACTGTACAAAAAAGATCTTCATGACCCAGATAATCACGATGGTGTGATCACTCACCTAGAGCCAGACATCCTGGAATGTGAAGTCAAATGTGCCTTAGAAAGCATCACTACGAACAAAGCTAGTGGAGGTGATGGAATTCCAGTGGAGCTATTTCAAATCCTGGAAGATGATGCTGTGAAAGTGCTGTACTCAATATGCCAGCACATCTGGAAAACTCAGCAGTGGCCACAGGACTGGAAAAGATCAGTTTTCATTCCAATCCCAAAGAAAGGCTATGCCAAAGAATGCTCAAACTACCACACAATTGCACGCATCTCACACGCTAGTAAAGTAATGTTCAAAATTCTCCAAGCCAGGCTTCAGCAATATGTGAATGGTGAACTTCCAGATGTTCAAGCTGGTTTTAGAAAAGGCAGAGGAACCAGAGATCAAATTACCAACATCCACTGGATCATGGAAAAAGCAAGAGAGTTCCAGAAAAACATCTATTTCTGCTTTATTGACTATGCCAAAGCCTTTGACTGTGTGGATCACAGTAAACTGTGGAAAATTCTGAAAGAGATGGAAATACCAGATCACCTGACTAGCCTCTTGAGAAACCTATATGCAGGTCAGGAAGCAACAGTTACAACTGGACATGGAACAACAGACTGGTTCCAAATAGGAAAAGGAGTATGTCACAGTTGTATATTGTCACCCTGCTTATTTAACTTCTATGAAGAGTACATCATGAGAAATGCTGGGCTGGAGGAAGCACGAGCTGGAATCAAGATTGCTGGCAGAAATATCAATAACCTCAGATACGCAGATGACACCACCCTTATGGCAAAAATTGAAGAGGAACTAAAAAGCCTCTTGATGAAAGTGAAAGAGGAGAGTGAAAAAGTTGGCTTAAAGCTCACCATTCAGAAAACTAACATCATGGCATCTGGTCCCATCACTTCATTTGAAATAGATGGGGAGACTTTGGAAATAGTGTCAGACCTCGTTTTCTTGGGTCCAAAATCACTGCAGATGGTGATTGCAGCCTTGAAATTAAAAGATGCTTACTCCTTGGAGGGAAAGTTATGACCAACCTAGATAGCATATTCAAAAGCAGAGACATTACTTTGCCAACAAAGGTCCATCTAGTCAAGGCTGTGGTTTTTCCAGTGGTCATGTATGGATGTAAGAGTTGGACTGTGAAGAAAGCTGAGTGCCAAAGAATTGGTGCTTTTGAACTGTGGTGTTGGAAAAGACTCTTGTGAGTCCCTTGGACTGCAAGGAGATCCCACCAGTCCATCCTAAAGGAGATCAGTCCTAGGCGTTCATTGGAAGGAATGATGCTAAAGCTGAAACTCCAATAGTTTGGCCACCTCATGTGAAGAGTTGACTCATTAGAAAAGACCCTGATGCTGGGAGGGTTGGGGGAAGGAGAAGAAGGGGACAACAGAGGATGAGATGGCTGGATGGCATCACTGACTAGATGGACATGAGTTTGAGTGAACTCCAGGAGTTAGTGATGGACAGGTAGGCTTGGCGTGCTGCAGTTCATGGGGTCGCAAAGAGTCAGACATGACTGAGCAACTGAACTGAACTGAAGACTAATTAATATACTAGAGTCTCTCTTGAAACAAAATGGACAACATGCAAAAATGGGTAATATAAGCAGAGAGATGGAAATCTTAGGGAATGGCTGACTGAAACTACCCGCCCTGGTCAGGCACAATCATAACCACAAGCAAGAGTTATTTTACAACAGGAGGTCCTGGTAAGGAACATGGAACAAAATACTACCATCAACTAGAATAATTTAGGAAAGGTAGAAAGGAGAGAGTAGATACCAGTCCATATATCCTACCAACCTCCCCAAATCCTTTTCACTGACATCCATTTTGTCTAGAGATGTGCACGCCACCAGGAAGACCCTGATACAGAATTACTGCCAGAGACAACCAAGAAACTATGCTCATAACATAAAACCCAAGACTGTGAGCCACATGGCAGAGCAGTCCTCCTGAGTTTCCTTATCCTGCTGCTCTCTGCTTGAGTCCTCCTCCTAAGTAAAGTTTTTTTTGCTTTGTCAGCATGTATGTGTCCTTGGACAATTCATTTCTGAGCATTAGACCAAAGTCTACTCTTGAGTAGACTGGAAGACGCCCCCCCGCCCAACCTTCCTGCAACAGAAACTCAAAGAAAGAATCAAAAGGAAATGTTAGAAATCAAAACCACTTAAATAAAATTGAATGCTTTTGATAGGTTGATTAGTAAACTGAATACAGTTGAAGAAAGAAACAATGAGCTTGAGGGGAAGTAAATAAAAACTTCCTAAACTGAAAAACAAAGAGAAAAAGAAAAAAAAAAGGAATAAATATCCAAGAATTTCATGACAATCACAAAGGGTTTAACATACCTGGAATGGTAATACCAGAAGAAGAAGAAAAAAAGGAACAGTTTCTGTTTGGGATGATGGAAAATTTTTGAGATAGGAGTGATATAATTAATGTCACTGAACTGTAAACTAAAAATGGTTTAAAAATCCCAATCTTTCATTCTTTATATTTTACTACAATTAAGAAAAACAGTGAAGGATTAGGAAAGGCTTTAACTGACAAACATAAATTAAGAGAAGTTTTGTTTCCAGTAGTCTTGCCTTACAAAAAAAATGTTTAAAGAAGTTCTTCAGAGAGAAGGAAAGTGATATATGTCAGAGACTTAGAGCATTGGATAAGGAATAAATGAAAGTAAAATGAAATCTTTTATTTTAATTGATCTAATAGATAATAGTTTGCTCAAAATAATAATAGCAACAATGTATTCAGTGACTACAGGCTACAGATAAGTGAAATGAGAGACAGTAATGTTTTAAGGATGAGAGGAATTGGGGACATTATTGTTATATTACACTATTCATGTATCAGTTGTAAATGTATATTGTCAACTACAGGGCAAACGCAAAAAATTAAGTACAATTGACATGCTAAGAGGAGAGAAAATGAAATTATGCAAAATGGTCAATTAAAACCAGAGAAGGAAGAAAAAGAAAAGAAGGCAAAAATAAACAGAGGAAAGCAAAGCAAAGGGCAACAAATACAAAAACAGTTAAAATGTCACTGATATGAATCCAACTCTATCAATAATTAATTTAAATATAAATGTTCTAACTACACCAATTAAAAGAGACTATCTGAGTGGATAGAAATATAAGACCCAACTATACATTGTTCACAAGAAAGTTACTATAAATGTAAAGACACAGATTGATTAGAAGTACAGGGATGGAGAAATATGTACCATGCAGACACTAATCAAAAGAAAGATAGAATAGATGTTAATTTCAAATAAAGCTAACTTCAATGCATGAAAAATCATATATGGAATAAAGAGGAGCATCACAGGATGATAAAGGGGACAATTTTCCAAGAAGACATAACAATCCTATAAACTGTGATTATTACTAGGCCAGTCTTATAGCTCAATGTTATATCATACTAACCCCTAGAATCTGATTTAATGATATACAACGTCTCACAGCACTGGAGAGAGGCTATACTAAAAATGTCCTTGGGACTTCCCTCCTGGTCCAGTGACTGGGAGTCTGTGCTCCCAATGCAGGGGGACCGGATTCAATCCCTGCTCAAGGAACTAGATCCCACATGCCACAACTAAGACCTAGTACAGCCAAATAAATAAATAAAAATATTTTTAAATGTCTTCTTTTAGGTATTGATATCAGATTATTTAATGATGAACATTTGGAATACTTACCTTCCATTTTAAAACATTCTGGTGCACTACTTATAGCAAACATTTTTGACCCATACCTCCATGACTGACAGAACACCTATATTAACACCTAGGCAGTAGCCAGGGTTATAAAACACCATTTGGGCTATTTCAGAAAATGTAGATTATTGGTAAAGTATATTTAAAGTCAATGCCACCGAGTTTGCTTATGTACCCACACATAGAGTACATTGCCATTATTCAACCTGCTCTAATCTCTTTTTGTGTCCTAACATTGTCTCCACCTAAGAGACTAGCTCAGCAGTAAAGAACCTGCCTGCCAGTGCAGGAGCCACAGGACTCACAAGTTCCAACCCTGGGTCAGGGAGATCCCCTGGAGGAGGAAATGGCAACCCACTCCAGTCTTCTTGCCTGGAGAAACCCACAGACAGAGGAGCCTGGCGGGCTACAGTCCATGGGGTCACAAAAGAATCAGACACTACTGAACACACAGTGAAGATGGATGAAAAGGGACGAGAATAAAAGTTTGACTAGGTTCTGGTACCAATTTCAATGTCAGGGACTAATACAAAACAATAAGCAACTCTTGGGACATTAGCTGGGTGGCCTACAATTCAACACAGTTCGAATACTATTTACCTGGAAATAACATCCAATTCCACAGGTTAAGGATTCAGTCTGAGAAGACACCACAGCATCACCCTGCCCACCCACACCAACTTGTCACCACCAGGGCTGAGTTTCAACATCAGTCACACGGCCAGGTTACTATCTATACTTCTGACTGACTGGCTATACATCAGAGAGGTTCCCAAGATCCTCTCGTGGGATTCAATTAATTTGCTAGAGCAGTTCATAGAACTCAGAGAAACATCTTACTTTACTAGGTCATTGTGAAACTGAGCGAGGCTCTGTGGGACATGGAAGCCTCTTTTTGTGTTCCCCATTTCTTGCAGGCAAGACTCCAGTCTCTATGACCTCCCCTGAGTTCCTAAGGGCAGATTCAAACGTTGCTAATCAAGGGAGGAGCAGTCAAGAAACCACTGGAGGCAAGATTAAAGGGACCAGAAAAGCTCATCAAGATTAGATCTGACTACCCTGAACACAGCCTAATATTGTCAGGAAGCCCTCCCTTGGGAAATATTGTCACCAAACTTATTGCCTCCTGGGTTGGGACACACAGTTTTTCAAGGCAGGAGGCTTCTGTGTCCTGCTTTGCCCGGCAAAGCAATAAAGCTATCCTTTTCTAGTTCACCCCAAACTCTGTCTCCAAGATTCGATTCAACACCAGTGTACAGAGAAGCTGAGCTTTCGGCATCAATTGGTTTATTGTCTTTTATATCTAGAGGCAAGAGATGCATAGGGCAAGATATAGGGACAGGGCATAGAGCTCCCAGGTCCTCTACAGTACGCCACCCCCCCTCCAACCCCAATCTGTACAGGGAAAACTCTCCAAAGCCAGTCCTTTTTGGTTTTGGTGGAAGTTTCATTACTTAGGCATGATAGGTTAAACCACTGACCATATGCAACTGATTCAACCTCCAGGCACCCTCTCCACTCCTGGAAGGATGGGAGAGTGAGACAAAGTTTCAACCATATAATCACTTGGTTGGTTCCTTTGGAAACCAGCCCCCAACCTTAGTGGGGGTGGATCCAAAAGTCACTTCATTAACAACAACAGCAAAGGACACCTCAATTGCTCTCACCATTTAGGAAATTCCAAGGGTTTTAGATGCTCTGTGTCAGAAACAGGGATGAAGACCAAATATATATTTCTTATTTAAGTCACAAAGTTCTTTTGCTTAAGTTCATGATGACCAAAACTGCATGCCCAACAATAATATTAAAAAACTGAAAATTATAAAAATCACAGCCAAATAACAAAGCTCAGTGAAGTCAGACTGGCTGCCTTATATGATTCGGGTGGGTAATTTAATTTTTGAGAATCCTTGTTTTCCTTGTAAGAAAAATAAAAAAAATAAATAAATAAAGGTTTACTGTTATAGAGATTCAAGGATATTGTATATCCAGTTGCTTACCAGAGTACATACAATTAGTTTTGAGTAAAGATTAAGTCTATAAAATGCAAATCCAAAACAGATTATTTTAGGGGCTATAGAAGTATGTTTACTTTGCTCAAGTTCTGTTTCATACAAACTAAGAGTTCAACAAACGTTTATTAATAGCAAATGTCTCAGGCACAGGGCTGGTTTGGTAGAGTTTGGCAAGTTGTTAAAAACAATCCAAGTTCTCTTTTTTCCAGAAACCCCTGGAGTTAAGTCTGAGTCACACAATGAAGTTCTGGCCTATAGAGTGTGAGCAGATATGGCACTTCCAGTCCTGACTACTAGGACCACTTGCCATCCTCTGTGTCTGATACCTTTTGTCTCTAGGCTTCCTGCAGACAGTTCATAGGAGGTCTCCAAGGCTCTAGAAGTGGCGGATCTTGAATGAAATTGAATCTCTCTTCTGCAAAGCTTTCCACCAGATAGCCAATTTATCTGTGACAAAAGAAGAGACATACCTCTGTTTGATAAGCCACCGAGATCTAGTGATTGTTGGTTATAACAGACATTTCACTTTGAATAAGATACAAAAATAAGACATGACTTCTTTACTTGAGGTCCTTACTATTTTAATGGTGAAAGTGAAAGTGAAGTCACTTTAATGGTAGCGAATACATAAACATACATTTTATCATTGCTTATTATTATTTTTCTCATCATAAGAAAATTCCTTACTTCTGGAAACAGACATAAACATTCCCATTTTGCTTTTTAAATTAAACTATTAGTTCATTTTCTTTTCTGACTGTTGTAGGATATTTAAGCCATATCCTGCACTGAGGATAGTACTGAGGAAGGAGACAGATGTTCCCTGTGGACAGATACTCCAAAATAGCAAGAGAGAGGAGAAGCCAAGCCCTGACCAGATAAGAGGTAAAAGATCACATATTCCTCTGTCATGAAGTCAAGGAGACCTCCCAGACTACGCATGTGCAGAAAGGCTTCTTAGCGGTCAAAAAGGAGGGAGCGTCACCTCATAGTAAATGATGTCAGCCTACCCGTAAATCCCTTCACTAGGATTCATCTTGGCTAAGAGATGAGCGCGTACATACATGGGAGGACCCTGAGATATCCCAAATACAGACTCAGAACCAGGCAAAGCAAGACGGCTGATCTAAAGGAAACCAGAAGATATGCCTCATAAAAGTGATTTAAATTATCATGAGGGTGCAACGCTCTGAGTTCACCCATGTGAGTCTGTCCAAATGTACTCTTATTCCTCCTCATAAACACTCTGCTTGTTTCACTACTTTGCATCTCTATGTGAAAAATCATTTCTATATGACTAGCAGGCCAGGGTCTGGTCCCTGGTGGTCTAGTGGCTAGGATTTTCACTGGCATGGCCAGACTTCAGTCTCTGACCAGGAACCGAAATCCCACTTCAAGCTGCTACAGGCTGAGGCCACCTGAGATCAGCGCAAATTGTGGTGCCTGACAGGCACTTAATAAATATCTGATGAATAAACGAAAGAGTGAATTCCATGTGGACTCTAAATCCATCAGACAAATAAATAAGCACTTAAAGAACCTCCTTAGAATGACAGTGATACAATAACATTTAAAAGCTATTTCATCTTGTAAAATCTTCAAATTCTCATGTTATAAGAATGCTTATTTCCTTAAAATTGAACATGCATGACAATATAAAATTCAGATATTTTCCTGCTGTCATTGTTACTTTCATTGCATTGAAATGTAATATTAAAAAATATGCCTCAAATTCTACACATGGAGGAAGCTAATAAAAAATGATACATAAGTTATAAAGGAGGAAACATAATTCAGTACAGAACATAAAACTCTGATTCGATTATTCCTAGAGGTACAAATTAATTGATTTTATATTCTAGTGTAGAGGAGCAAGATTTGCCACCCCCAAAATATGTCCCTTTGACATGAAGATTAATTTACACTGATTATTTTGAAGAAGCAGAAAGATCAGGAAGGTTTTCTTGATACCTCCCCACTTAACTGCCTAAAATAATTTAGATACAGGACCTGTTACCTTGTCACTAGAGACTTCTGCAAAGTATATGGGTGAGGTGTGGTGGAGGGAAACTTGGCAGGGCCTAGAGATCAGAGTCCACTCTGTGTCCCATTGTCTCTGCCTGGACCAGCAAACATTTGGCTTTTCCATTTC
This sequence comes from Oryx dammah, assembly GCF_014754425.2. Classification (NCBI taxonomy): domain Eukaryota; kingdom Metazoa; phylum Chordata; class Mammalia; order Artiodactyla; family Bovidae; genus Oryx; species Oryx dammah. The sequence continues at coordinate 107,993,985 of NW_024070207.1, read as the reverse complement.
CATGTGAATTACCTTCCTCCCCTTTGAAGTCTCAAATCACCACCCCCTATAACCTCTTGTCTTCAGCTGAAGATGCTATTTAAGATGAAAGTTCCAGCCAGTTTTGTAAGTTTCTCAGTCTGAATCTCTCCCATGTATACATGCTTTGGTTTGATTTTCTCCTATTAATCTGTCTCCTATTCATTTAATTCTCAGACCAGCCAGAAGAACCTAGAAGGGCAGGGGGAACTCTTTTGACCTAGTACTAAGTATAAATCTCAACAATTTATCAAAAGGCAAAATAAATAGCTCAATATAAAAAGATATTTCTTATTTTAAAATGTTACTTCAGTAACTAACACAATTATATGCAATCATCTTTTTTCATAAAAAGATAAACTAATTGTGGCATTATTTGTTTAGGTATTCCAGGAAATTTTCTATTTCTGTTATTTACTAAATATTAGTAAGCATAAAAGAAAACAAAAAACTGCACAATTGTATCCTTCCTCATTTCATTCATTTTTAAGAAACAGAAATCTAAGAGATAAATATAGTAGAATTCAACAGCAAAATCTTATCTGTTCACATCATAAACTTGATTGTTCAGTTAAGGGAAGATAGATCTATAGAGTAAAATATCAGGAATTCCATGGCAAACCAAAGAGAACAGAAAGTGATTTGTTAGGATCATAATCCCAAATTCAATGATTTCAACAATGACTGGAATCAAAAATACCATTCTGAAAGTCTATAAAGTATGTAAAGGTCTATTTTTAATTATAAATAGTTTTCTACAATTCATAAAGGGAATGAAATAAAGTATGAATGAAGATACTTTCATTAAATAAAGGTAGTTAAAGTATTTTAGAGGACAGTTTTGTCTCAATTTCATATTGATTTGGGTTGAATGAGCCTATTTAAAGAGACTTTTCATGTAATTAATTTACTATGTTTCTTTATATTTCTGTTGATTTTAGTTGAATAATTTCTAAATAATGTTCTTAACTGTTAAGTTTGTTTATTCTCAGTTTTATTTTGTTTCAAATGTCTGAAACTAAATAAACACATTGACAGATTTTCTTATAAATACAAATAATAAGTGAAAGTCTTTATATACCTCAGTTTCCTCATATGTAAAAAGGGGCATTATTGATTCATAAATTGATTGAGAGAATAAAATGTATGTAAAATAACACAATTATCTGGCTTATGGTAAGCATTTAATGACACCTTAATAAGTGCTAGTAATTATGATTTCATTTGGGTTGCAATTACAAATTGAAGAAAATTGAGGAAAAATACTATAAGATTAAAACAAAAACAAATTATATATAATGAAGTAAAGGAGATTTACACGCTAAAAAGCTAAAAACTAAAGTGAAGTTGCTTAGTCGTGTCTGACTTTTTGCAACGCCATGCACTGTAGCCTACTAGGCTCCTTTGTCCATGGAATTTTCCAGGCAAGAACACTGGAGTGGGTTGCCATTTCCTTCTCCAGGAGATCTTCCTGAACCAGGGAATGAATCCGGGTCTCCCACATTGTAGACAGACGCTTTTACCATCTGAGCCAAGGAAGTCTGATTTACATGCTAGATACTTAAAAATGCAAACTATGTCTCCTCTCATTCTTCAGGTTTGGAGTGGAGTTATCATTAGTTTCAAACTAATGATCACTAAGAATTGAATATACCACTCTTGTGTGAATATAAATCTCTGAAAGCACAACTCTGTTTTAAAATTTGATTTAAACTTTAGATGACACAAAAGAGGGACTATTGAAATGATGTTTGAAATTAAGTTATGCAAAGTATTATCGTCAGATAGAGTTTCTACTGAATTTGAGAGAGTATTCTCCCTGGAGCAGGGCTTCCCAGGTGGCATTAGTGGTAAAGAACCCACCTGCCAATGCAGGAGATTTAAGAGATGCAGGGTCATTCCATGGGTCAGGAAGCTCCCCTGGAGGAGGGCATGGCAACCCACTCTAGTATTCTTGCCTGGAAAATCCCACGCACAGAAGAGCCAAATGGGCTGCAGTCCATAGGGTGGCACAGAGTCAGACACGACTAAGCTACTCATCATGCACACATTCTCACTAAAACAATATGAGACAAGGGAAAATGTTTGGAGACAAGAAACGTTTTCTCCACATAGATGTTTTTTCCTACTACAAGAAACCTAAATTGGTAACATCTGTAGCTCAGGTTCTGCTTTCTGTGCGAAGAGGATGTTATCAAGGCAAATGTGAACCCCAATTTAGAGTTTGTTTTTTTCTTTTCCCTTACATATTTACAAATATGGCACTCCAGGAAACAATTCAAACTGCTAGTGTATAGATATTTTGCTGTTGAATTCTGGTGGTGGATTGGGAACTATCACTAGAGCAACATGTATAAATCTATTCCATCATTATTGGGGAGAAATAACTTTTTATCTCTACTTTAAAACCCTCTTGTGTTCTGTTTAATTGTGTTCCTTAGAGTTATGTCTTGCAGAAAGAGACTAAGTTACAGAGGAATCATAGAAGCCAGTGTTATATAAAATATCAGAATTGCATCAAAGGACAGAGAGGCAGGCAGGGGAGAAAAATTAATCTTCTGATTTAAGAAAAAACAATAAGCTGGTTTGAAATTTTCATTTGGTTGTGATTTTAAAAGTAAAAAGGAGGAGAAAAAGGAAAAGGAATGACCTGTGTTTTCCAGAAAGCCAAATTTTCTTCATAAGAGATGAATTTTAATCACTCCTGATTTTACTCCCACAGTCTGAATCAGTATTCTCCTTGGCTATACAAATAAATATAGTATATAGCATATTTAATAAATATATAATTTAACATAGTAAATATATTATTTACATATTAAACTATTTCTAATTCTGAGGTATTATTTAATATATTACTAACATATTAATATTAATCAATACTATTATTTCATATCAAGTGCTAAGGTAAGGCAACCTACATATTGACTTTACCAAAGCAAAACTATAAAGGGAAGCACATCTCCATTGCTATATTTTGAGCTCAGCAAATCTCAAGAAAGTTTGGACAATTGTGTAAAAAATAATGTACTGGTGACTTTTGATAAACAATTTGATACTCTGCATATGCTATAATCCAGCATTTTCATTCATAGGTGCATAAGAATATCTATAGCTATATTGTTTGTGGCACAAACAACTGGAAATAGCTCAGAATGAATGAAATGATTTAAAGTACCTTGTCTCAATATAGATGAATCACTAAAAACCAATATTGCATAAAAAATGACAGTTTGCCAACAGATAATGTAATAAAATACCTGTGTATGAAGATTAAATTTGCACAAGAATAGTCTATACAATGCTTAAGAAAATATATGCATGTAGTAAAAATACAGGTGTATCTCAGAGATATTGCAAGTTCAGTTCCAAACCACGAAGATAAAGCAAGTCACATGAATTTGGGGACTTCCTTGTCCATATAAACACCTATGCAGAAGCATTCTTCATATCTAGTGATTAAGAAAGACTGAGAATCTGGAAAAAAAAGAAAGCATTCCCAGGAGATGAACCTGAAATGGAGTCATGAAATTTATCCTGTACTCAGGATGACCAGGAAGAACACCACAATGCCTGATGAAAGTGTCACACAGAAGGTGAACTACTGTCTAACGGAGTAAATTTATTGTTTGGGGAACAACTCTAGAGCAGCATTGGAAACTTCCTGATTTCTTTAGTTATTCTTTGCAGAGTTAGGAGGAATAACTTTCAGGAGGGACTGTGTCATGGGGTGCCTGACTAGAAGATGTGTTTGAGCAATTAGGTTTTCTGTCTGTTTTCAGTAATGACTGACAGGGCTGATCATGTCACATATAGAAAATCACTTTATATTCTGGGGTTATGACCTTCCTTAGAAGACTACTGTTAGAATAAGAGGTCTGATTCTTCTGAGATAGCTGATGGGTCCCCATCTGGCAGGATAATGGCCATTGTTTTAGCAGGGGCTTCCTCGATAGCTGACAGTGAAGAAAAATACATACTTTGTTGGGGAGGATATGTATGATCTCATTTGCCCACTCAGAAGAATTGGTTGTGTTGACAGAATGATGTGATGAGAAGTTTGCTAAGCACTGTTTGAGCTCTACTAGAGTCATCAGTCACCAGTGTCACCTTATACAGTTCATACATTTATACTAAGCATATAAATATGTACACATTTCTTACAGTTGTATATTATAAAAATACATGCATACATTTCACAGACATAAACATAAAAACATGTATATATTTATACATGTTACAGTCTAATCATGATAAAAATGCCAGACAAATCCGAACTGAGAAAAATTCTAAAAATATCTAACTCATGCTCCTCAAAACTGTCAATATCACCAAAAACAAGGAAAGGGTGAGAAACTGTCACAGACAAGAAGGGCCTAAGGAGGCATGACAACTAAATGTAATGTGGTATCCTAGATAGGATCCAGGAACAGAAAAAAAAGATATTAATGGAATACTAATAAAGTATGAAGTTTTGTAACACAAAAATGTCAGTTCCTTAGTTGTTAACAATGGAGGAAAAAGGATGAGGGGTATATAGGAGCTCTGTATTATAAAAATCTCTTTTAATCTAAGTCTATTCTATAATTTTTAAAGTTTATGGAAAAAAAATAGCATTTAAATTTACATCCGAATCACTGAAGTACTTAGATATAAATCTGATCCCAAAATGCAAGATCGGTACACTAAAAAATATAAAACACTCTTAATGGTAATCAAAGAAGACTTTTATAAGTTCAGAGACATATATTGTGTTCAGTATCATTACCCCACTGTGAGATATCACTAGAGACTGATTAGAAATGCTAAAACAAAAATAAAATGAAAACCAAAACAGAACACTCAGTTATACAACCTGAAAATCTCAAGAGGCTTGCAAGAATGTTACAGCAATTTGGGAAAAAGTCTGGCCGGTTTGCTAAAGTCAAATTTTTATTTTACCTGAAGGGGGACAAAACTTATCTTCACACAAGAAACTTGTACATGAGTATTTATGGTGCCTTTATTCATAATGGCCAAAAACTAGAAGTAAGCCAAACAGGTTTCAATGGGAGAATGGACGAATAACCTGTAGTATATCTAGCAGTGGAATATTACTCAGCAATAAAAGATAATCTAATAAATACTTACTTGACCAGGGAGATAATATGATCACAAAGTTGGTTGTCCCAAGCCAAGTCTTGCCCATAGCACTGCACATGTGCTGACTCCCTGTAGTTTTCCCATGTTTGAGTAACTTCATTGCACAATTTGCGCTTAAGAGGTTAAAAAAAATACAAAAAATCCAAACATCTAATATGTACACATAAAAACACAAATGAAGTACAAATGTATTACACTAATTATGGGAAAGTGAAAATTTGTTCCTCAGTTGTGTCCGACTCTTTGCGACCCCATGGACCATAGCCCGCCAGGCTCCTCTGTCCATGGATTCTCCAGGCAAGAATACTGGAGTGGGTTGCCATGCCCTCCTCCAGGAGACCTTCTCAACCCAGGGATAGAACCTGGGGTTTCCTGCATTGCAGGCAGATTCTTTACCGTCTGAGTCACCATTATGGGAAGCCAGTTTCAAAAGGCCACAAAATTTATCATTTCATTTATATGACATTTTGGAAAAAGCACAATTATGGGGACAGAAGGATGATTGGTTGCTAGGGGTGGAGGCAAGGGTGAGGGATAACTACAAAAAGGCAAAATAAAGTGATGGAGCAGTGGACCTGGTCTATATTGTGATTATGGTGATGATTATATGACTGTATACATGTGTTAAAACTCCCAGAACTGCACTCTGAAAAGGAGGCATTTTTTCTATATGTGAATTATATTTCAATACCACTGACCAAATTAAAAATAGACTTTAAGTCACAGGGCAAATGCTAAATGTTATTCTCTCTCCAACTTTGATAAAGACCAGTTTTTGTCCTGAGAATAACAGCACAAATATTTTCTGTCTAAAGCTGAGATTTTTCTCAATTCTATCTGCTACTATATTCTGGATCCCCCTCTTGCCTCAAAATGCCCAGTCTCTTCCATCTTGGGGCTGTCATATAACTGTCCTCCTGTCCAAGTGTTGGTCTGAATTCCTGAACCCCATGGAACTGAATTTAACCTTGGTTTCTATCTACTTGCCTAGTATTAGCTTTTTATTCTTCTCAATTACTTGGGCTCTATAGTAAGTAATGAATGAATGCTTAATAGCCATCTTTCTTCACCACTCAATTTTGATTTAAACCAACAGATGCATTTCCTATGAAACAGACAGTGTGCAAGGAATTAGGCATATAATGATCAAAAAGGAGATATTGTTACTGGCTGTACCTCCTACCTTCACAGAACTTTAAGAGGCATTATTATTATGGTTGAGAGTGTATCTTAGATTATAATCTAGTGAGAGATGGTAATACCAGACCACCTGACCTGCCTCTTGAGAAACCTGTATGCAGGTCAGGAAGCAACAGTTAGAACTGGACATGGAACAACAGACTGGTTCCAAATAGGAAAAGGAGTATGTCAAGGCTGTATATTGTCACCTTGCTTATATGCCTATGCAGAGTACATCATGAGAAACACCCGTCTGGAAGAAGCACAAGCTGGAATCAAGATTGCTGGGAGAAATATCAATAACCTCAGATATGCAGATGACACCACCCTTATGGCAGAAAGTGAAGAAGAACTAAAGAGCCTCTTGAAGAAAGTGAAAGAGGAGAGTGAAAATGTTGGCTCAGAAAACTAAGATCACGGCATCTGGTCCCATCACTTCATGGCAAATAGATGGGGAGACAGTGGAAACAGTGGCTGACCTTATTCTTTTGGGCTTCAAAACCACTGTAGATGGTGATTATAGCTATGAAATTAAAAGATGCTTACTCCTTGGAAGGAAAGTTATGACTAACCTAGACAGCATATTAAAAAGCAGACACATTATTTTGTCAACAAAGGCCCATCTAGTCAAGGCTATGGTTTTTCCAGTAGTCATGTATGGATGTGAGAGTTGGACTGTAAAGAAAGCTGAGTGCCTAAGAATTGATGCTTTTGAACTGTGGTTTTGGAGAAGACTCTTGAGAGTCCCTTGGACTGCAAGGAAATCCAACCAGTCCATCCTAAAGGAGATCAGCCCTGTTCACTGGAAGGACTGATGCTGAAGCTGAAACTCTAATCCTTTGGCCACCTGATGGGAAGAACTGACTCATTTGAAAAGACCCTGATGCTGGGAAAGATTGAAGGCAGGAGGAGAAGGGGACAACAGAGGATGAGATGGTTGGATGGCATCACTGACTTGATGGACATGACTTTGGGTGAACTCCAGGAGTCGGTGATGGACAGGGAGGCCTGGCGTGCTGTGGTTCATGGGGTCGCAAAGAGTCGGACACGACTGAACTGAACTGAACTGAACTGAACTGATGATAAACTCTGGATTGATCTATGGGATCATGGAAGGGATACACAACACAGGTTTAGTGGAATCAGTCAAGTCTTTTCAAAGTGATTTCTTAGTTGAGTCACAGATTGTGAACAGGAGTCACCCAAGAAAGTAAGAACTGGGATGGGAGGCAGAGCAAAGTATTCTAGACAGAAAAGACACAGTCTGAAAAATAATCCAAAACTGAGAAACAACAAGGGTGTTTGGTCAAACTGAAAAGAGTTCCTTGTGATAGGAACATATACAGTGAGGTGGCTGCTGAGAGATTAAGTTGGAAATATGGACAGGGATCAAGTCATGTAGAGTGTAATATACTACACTGAAAGTTCTTTGTCCTCGTGTTTGCATAGACCCAACTATACTAATAATATATGACAATTTTCACTTATTGCTCACTAGTTTTGTTTGCATACTTATTTAGGAAATTTTACACAGGTTTCAATCTGGCTAGACCTTGAAATTCATCCTTTCGGGTTTCCCAGAGGTCTGATCCTTTTGTACTCTTTCTGATCTCCTCTGCTCTTTTGCCTTATATTTTATAGGATTAATTATCCTCCTCCCATCCTTCCTCACCCACACCAGACTGTCTCACAAACAACTGGCTGATCATTGGATTCACATTTGTGAAGGCTGATACGTTAATCCTAGATGCTGTTTTCATTTATCCTATTACAACTGTTTTGCTTTTTTGTTTATTTCTTTGTTTCCCATTGAGAAACCTGAGTTACTGTTATACCTGTGTCTATTTAATTTCTGCAATGTCGAGGGGAAAAAAGAAATTGTTGTAATGTTAGAATACTGCAGAGCTCAAAATAAAAACTTTTATATAATATTATTGTTTTATTTCACAGTATTTCAAAGTGCTACATACTTCTGATAAAGCTTTTCTCTGAGAGTCATAATCATCAGAGATCTTGACATTTCAGTCAATGTGATAAACAAAAGCTTTGGTAAATTTTTTTTTTTTTGCAAAAAAGAATCACATGACAGACAAAGGACAGAGAAGGTCAGTTTTAATTATGATGCCTGAATTGTTTATCATGGTTTATGTAGATTTTTCTTTACAACTAATATAGAGTCAGAGGGAAATTAAATTAGGTAGATGGCTGAGATTTTCAAATTAGTAGCTTTTATTGTGCTATTCGTATTCCAATATCCCAACTGGGCAGATACTAATAATTATGGAGCTTTTATTAACTACTAATAGCAACATGGAAAATGTATTAAAAGTGCTATTATTATTATTCATGAAATAAATGAGTTAGCAGTGTTAATAGAATAACTTACTCTCTTATCAGTCACTAAGCATATATTTAGTGCATACTATTTGCCATGTGATAAGTACTGAGGATGTAAAAGCAAGCAAGATGAAATTCATTAACTCATGGTCTCAATCCATGACAAGTTTAAGAGACAATTATTTTAAAACAATAAATGTGAAAAACTGAATTTGATTAAAAAATAAGTTATTTCAAAAACCTTCAGGAAGTGAGCTGAATTTGTATTAGGGCTATTTTCTGGTCTACATCCCAGTACTCAGTCTGAGAGTGGAAACAAAAACAATACATATACCATGATCATCACCTATCTTGTGAGTCATCTAAGCTACAGCTGGCACCTTCTTCTTGATTGAAGCAATGGGAGTATTTCAGCTCTGCTAAACACATGGCAAATTTTTGACATTTAACAGATACTTTTGTTACAAAATAGCAGCTTTATTTTTATGGCAGGATACAGAAAAATTATTTTCCAAATCAAAAAGATGTTATGGGTCAGATCCATGGACTTTAAATGATACTGAAGAGGGCAGCCAAAATGCGATTTTGGAATGACCCCGTATTATCAACAAACTTCTCAATCTGTTTCTCTTGTGTCACCTGTAGGGGTGTTGACAGAACTAATTCCAAGAGAGCATCCATGCCAAAAATTGCCTTACATGAAAAGGGAATAATCTATCTGTCCAATTCTGACAAGAAACATTTTTCTTTTTTGTAAAATTTAATGGTTTAAATAAATTTGGATCATATTTTTGTTACTTTTAAGCAGTTACCCATATTACATGAATATCTTCTGTGATTCTGTGAATTATTTAGACCAGTATCATTTTCCATCATTTTGGTTAAATCATTAATCTTACAGATTGGATGAGTTGTGTGTATAGTTGCCTTATAGACCCAGCATATTACATAGTATCAAAAAGAGTTCTAATTCTACAAAGGAAAAAAACCCATTTAATTGCAATGCAGACGTATGTTGCATTTGTTATCTGTTATACAAATGGGAGGGGTGAGAACCCCAAAATATCTAGAACCTATCATTTATTCTTAATCATCATAATCACCATTAATCATTATTTATCAATTCATCACACAAATTCTCTATCCTTTGGGACACATGACTTGGCACTACTAAATATGTCATGTTTGATCTTGAGTATTAGCTAAAACTGTATTGATTTACAGAGAAAAACTGAAGGGAAATAGGTTAGAGGACACATGTATACACTTATGTTCTTTAATATAAACATTTATGTTTAGATTCATACATATGGAGAGTCATGATCCTCAAAAATGCAAATTGAATTTTTCCCATAAAAAAGTATGCTGTTTTGATATGGTATTAAAATATATAATGATCATAATATAGTGGTAGCATAGGTGGAGGAGAGAAATTATATTATGCTTCATCATTTATCTCCCTTTATTTTTCCTTGAGTGACTCTGGAAAGGTGATAATATACTGCAAATTTTGAGGATTCTATATATAGTTAATTTGTGACTGTTGGAAATGAATATTTTGGTCACCCAAGTTCAGTTCAGTCGCTCAGTTGTGTCTGACTCTTTGCGACCCCATGAATCACAGCACGCCAGGCCTCCCTGTCCATCACCAACTCCCGGAGATCACTCAGACTCACGTCCATCGAGTCAGTGATGCCATTCAGCCATCTCATCCTCTGTCGTCCCTTTCTTCTCCTGCCCCCAATCCCTCCCAGCATCAAAGTCTTTTCCAGTGAGTCAACTCTTCATATCAGGTGGCCAAAGTATTGGAGTTTCAGCTTTAGCATCATTCCTTCCAAAGAAATCCCAGGACTGATCTTCAGAATGCACTGGCTGGATCTCCCTGCAGTCCAAGGGACTCTCAAGAGTCTTCTCCAACACCACAGTTCAAAAGCATCAATTCTTTGGCACTCAGCTTTCTTCACAGTCCAACTCTCACATCCATACATGACCACAGGAAAAACCATAGCCTTGACTAGACAGATCTTTGTTGGCAAAGTAATGTCTCTGCTTTTGAATATGCTATCTAGATTGGTCATAACTTTTCTTCCAAGGGGTAAGCGTCTTTTAATTTCATGGCTGCAATCACCATCTGCAGTGATTTTGGAGCCCCCCAAAATAAAGTCTGACACTGTCTTCACTGTTTCCCCATCTATTTCAAATGAAGTGATGTGACCAGATGCCATGATCTTCGTTTTCTGAATGTTGAGCTTTAAGCCAACATTTTGTGGTCACCCAAGATAACCCACAAAACTCATACACTGCCAGATGATTTTTTTCACATATTATAGAGTGAATAGTAAAGCTCAACATTCTTCCTAAAGAATATTGGATGAGACAACTAAGCAAGTAAGCTGTATCTGGCAATAGATATAGTTGATCAATGCTTGGTTTTCCTTCAGTGACTTGTATCAATTAATACTGATTGTCCTTTACCTTTTTCCTGATAGGAGTGAAGACATCATATTTCAAGGACTAGTGAGATGGGAATTATAGGAAAGAGTACTAGTTATCTGAATTAATCTAAAACACACCTGCAAGTAATTGGATCCATGGTTAATTCTTTAATTGATGATTGAGAAAGGTCCTTTTTTCCCTCCACAATGCTAAATTATTCCCTAAAGAAGGCATCAGGCTCTAGTTAGTTTTGGTAGGCTGTAATTTAATCATTTTAATCAGATCATTGAATCGCATCATCACTAAAGACTCTTCCTGTTCTAAAATGTTATGATTTTACATGGATGCTAAGATAGATCCCTGGAGCTTTTTCCTCTAGACTTTGTCATGGAGCTAGGTTTATATTACCAGTGTGGTATTTATAATACCAGTGTGGTATTTTCACTGGTATTAAATCCAATAAATCTCCCACAGGGAGCTCAGAGTATTTCCACATATATAGTGTCCAAAGTGAGTGCTGATGCAAACAATGTTGGCAAAGACAGGGGCATTCTCAGTCTCTACTAATAAATTTAAAGTATATTATGAATCTCCTCTGCAAAAAAAAAAAAAAGAGAGAGAGAGAGAAAGAATAAATCAATTCTTCATATTATGAACCAATTAAATATCAAATTAGAGCACTGGAACTGGAATAACAGAACTGGTCCTAGGTCACTGTTTTTTTACCCAAAGTCCAGGTTGGTAAATACAAACTTTGGTTTCATCTCCCTTTGCTTGCCAATAGCTTAATGTTACTTTGTATTCCATGGACAGTGTAGTCTTTCTTGGACAACCATTTTTTGTTTTTGTTTTTTTTAGGTTCCAAGGTCAAATAAGTTTGGAAATCTCAAATGATATATTTTAAGCAGATTTGAAATGGTGTTTTTTTTTTTTTTTTCTTTTCTGGGACACTGCAGCTTAAAAAATTTTTTTTTAATTGAAGGATAATTGCTTTACAGAATTTTGCTGTTTTCTGTCAAACCTCATGAATCAGCCATAGGTATACATATAACCCCTCCCTTTTGAACCTCTCTCCTATCTCCCTCCCCATCCCACCCCTCTAGGCTGATACAGAGCCCCTGTTTGAGTTTCCTGATCCATACAACAAATTCCCATTGGCTATCTACTTTACATATGGTAATGTAAGTTTCCATGTTACTCTTTCCATACATCTCACCCTCTCCTCCCCTCTCCAATTTTCAGGGGTTTCATGTATGCATTTACTTTGAAATTCTATCCCTGTATTGCTGGTGGCTCAAACAGTGCAGGTCAGGCAGGTGGCTGCCTGCAATGCAGGAGACCTGGGTTCAATCCCTGGGTCAGGAAGATCCCCTGGTGAAGGGAATGGCTATCCCCTGGAGAAGAGAATTCCATGAACAGAGGAGCATGAAGGGGGCTACAGTCTGTGGGATCCCAAAGAGTTGGACATAACTGAATGACTAATGCTTTCACTTTCCATAGCCATTACAACCCAAATATTTGGTTAATGAAGCCAGCAAATTCTTTTAGGGCAATCAAAGATTCTACACCCATTTACCACTGCTTAATGGCAACCCACTCCAGTATTCTTGCCTGGAAAATCCCATGGATGGAGGAGCCTGGTAGGCTACAGTTCATGGGGTCGCAGAGTCAGACATGACTGAGCTACTTCACTTTCACTTTCAAAGTAATTTAAAAGGGGGGTCATCAGATTGAGGTAGCCCTAATGCCTTGGTGGCCTACATAAGCAAGCCAAAATCTAAGCTGGAGTGGTGCACTGGAATCCTAGAAAATGGAACTTCTGAACAACCAATAACAAATAGCCCACTGTGCTGTGCTAAGTCACTTCAGTCATGTCCAACTCTTTGCGACCCTATGGACTATAGCCCACCAAGGTCCTCTTTCCACTGGCTTTTCCCGGCAAGAGTACTGGAGCGGATTGCCATTTTTTCCTCCAGGGGATCTTCTCAACCCAGGGATCAAACATGTGTCTCCTGGTGCTCCTGCATTGCAGGTAGATTTTTTTACTGCTGAGACAAGAGGATGCCCACTAGGCTTTCTCAAATAAGGTAACCACTTAACTGTAGCCAATCAAATCATTTCCTTGTTCTGAGTCTTCTCTATAAAAATCTCTCTCCTAGCTCCCCTTGGTGGGGTGCTGCTCTCCACTTTTGATTTGGTGTTGCCCAATCTGAATCATTGCATACTCAAATAAACTCTAGAAAATTATGATATTCCTCATTTTATCTTTTAACATCACTGTGGCTGTCCTTTCTTATGCATTTTTTTAAGAAAAGATTCTTTGGAGATTTACTTTCATTTATTTCAAAATCTGTTCCTCATTTAAGACTTTGTTGAATATTTATTCCAAAATTTCTAGCTGTTTCAGAGCAGAAGTTCCTTCAGGTTAATCTAGTCCTTCATAGGGTGTGAAACATTCCCCTCTGCTTTTTAGTTTTTAGATTTTCTTCATTATTTCTTTTTTTCACATCCTGTCTTGGTTATGGATTATAAGACACATCGCTTTTCAGTTATTTCTAGACATCTGAAGTAGGAGAGAGCAGTATATTCCTACATGACATCTTCAGTTTGAACCTCTAATTAGTATTCTACATTGTAGCTAGAATTATATTTTATTGTAATACAAAATCAATCATATGATACCTGTGTTTAAAATTCTCCAAAGGCCGCTTACTGGAGGTGTAGAATCTGATCCAAAGTCTTCAATATACACACAAGGCCTTTCCAAATTTTGCACATGGACAGAGGTATCACTAGTTAAAACTCTCAACGTAATGATGATCCAAAAGAGCCAGACACAACTGAGCGACTGAGCACACAAACAATGATGCCCCAGGGCCTCTCTTTGCCATAACTTTCCCCTTTGAGCATTGAAAGGCAGTCAGCTAAGCAGTGATGGTAATTTTGGAGTAGTTGTAAACTTGGAGGTGGGAGGAAACCCATGTGTTTTGGAACGGGAAACGTTCATGGAGTTCAAACTCAGAGCAGTGGAATGGTCTTCCAGGCAGTGAAGCCCATATCCACCCCTTTTTGGTATAGGAAGGACTTGACCTCTTCTTCTAGCCCCAGTCTTTTCATTGGAAAAAATCCTGATGCTGGAAAAGATTGAAGGCAGGAGGAGAAGGGGATGACAGAGGATAAGACGGTTGGATAACATCACCGACTCAATGGACATGAGTTTGAGCAAACTCTGGGAGATGGTGAAGGACGGGGAACCCTGGCATGTTGCAGTCCATGGCGTCACAAAGAGTTGGACATGACTGAGCAACTGAACAACAACAACAATGACCAGCCCCTAGATACCAGAGCAGACATGCCTTGGTCACTTGATGCTGCTTAACCCCTCTCCACACACACTGCTGTTCCTAGGGAATGAAGAGTGCTTTCCTATAAAGAGGGAGCATGGTGGGACCTGAAGGTATTTGTAGCTCCTTCCTTCCAACAGCCCAACTCAGGTGCCAGGGTTCTGCCTCTGAGATAATAAAGGTGTGGGGCACTCACAGCCAAAATGTAATATTGGGTTGGCCAAAAAGTCTGTTCAGGTTTTTCCAGCGGATCTTATAGAAAAACCTAAACGAACTTTTTGGTCAACCCAATACTTGGTTTGTTTTGGCTCAGCTTTACTATTCTCCTGTCTCCCTCTTCAGCCTCACCTTGGTTACCTTGCCTCCAGATTCCTAATATTTATTTGAGTATCTTTTATCATATTAAAGGCAATATACCTACTACCTTTGGGGAGAAATGTACACTTTATCAGGCTATACCCAGCCCATTCTCACCTGGATCTCTACCACAAATACTGTACGGTAGTTTTATTTGGACTTAATTTTCCCAAGCCCTAGAACAGGTCAGGGTTAGTTCCTCTTGCAAAATATTCTTATAGTGTGTGCATTTACTTCCATTAAGATCAACTTTCAGTGAATGTACATATATAATATTTTTGTTCCCACATACATAAACACACACATGCGTGCGCCAGTAAAGCCTATGAAGACATTGGTCATTATATCTTGTTGATATAAGTCACCTCAAAGGCAAACACAATTCCTAGTCTGTAGGATGACTAAATTTGATTTTATTTTTTATATATTTCTGTGCCCTCATATATATCATATGCTGACTCACACTATTTTAACATCCTTTAGAGCAATACCAATGGTATATTTTTGTTAAATACTCTATACATGACCATAATATTGAGATATGGTTTATTATAAAATATGCTTGTTGAAGAGAATAGAAACAATTAACAAATTAAGGAACAATTTAAGTAATAAATATAATTTTATAAATTCTGAAACATTATGAATTGGAAACTACATGAAAAATATCACTGAAAAATTTATTCTGATGCCCCAGGAAATCATGCAAAATCTCTGAAGATTATGCTTATGTAGAATAATATGTATAACATCCTGAGTCGTAGATATTAAAGGAACATCTAAAAGTATAATGTACAATTAATGAAGGAAAATTAAACATGCAATTGAGTTACTCTTTCTGCTGGAAGGAGAAATCAAATATACAGGAAGCATTAGTTTCCATTTATTTTCAAATTCTAATCTGTATTCACATACATGTATATGCATTCCCAAGTTCAGATTTAATAAGCAGAAATGATTATTTTAGGCTGTAATTGATTACAGAAAGCCGGTGAAGATCAGACTGAAAATGTAGCTCTCACAATTCTGTGAAGTCAGTCAAAACACCAATCACTGGCCTTGTGATTTAACACTGCTCTGTCTTCATTAACTGTACTCTTGCCCTAAGCAAATTCCTACTTTAGCTGAAGCTCCTCATCAGATGCCAGCCTTGCCTGAGTAAATAAATTTACTACCACGTTCTCAGGCTCTGTGCCTAAATGAAGATCCAAGATTATATTTTAACAGGTGAGCCTTCTGTTTCGTTTCTGTTCTACATTTTAAATGATAACTTTCTTAAAAAAAAAAAAGGAACACCTGATGTTGCTGCTTATTTGGCATGCTGCAGCTTTCAGGGAGAATTCACATCTTTTGTTATGAGGGTAAATCATGCAACTTCCATTAAACTTGTGATTCTCAAAATTGCTGCACAGTGAAACCACCGGGGGAGCTTTTACAAGGAATGATGCCTGGGTCACCCCCTCTAGAGATTCTGAGGTAATTGGTGTGGAGTTCAGCTTCCCTGGGCATGAGATTTTTAAAAGCTCCCCAAGTGATTCTAATGTGCAACGGAGGTTGAAAATCACTGCACTAATTAATAGAATAATAATGAATTGCCTAATCACAGAGAAGACCACACGGATAAAGCCATGGTTATAATTGGAAAGCTATTATTTCTGTGGAAAAGATATTTCTGAATGATTGAAAAAATGATTAATTTAAGGTTTGTGTAATTCTACACAGCCTTTATTTCACAGAAGATTCAATATCTATTTTGGCAAATTATAATCAGGTGCCTCACTAATAATTTTTAAGCATAAAGGGAACTGATCAAGATTCATCTATCCATTAATTAAACAAACAAATATTGAGTTCTTAGAATACACTAAGAATTCTAAGAATTGAGAATACACTGAGAATTGAGTTCTTAGAATTCACTCTAATTTGTTGTCTCCTCCTATTTAATCATTAGGTGGGACTTCATTGTTTCTTTCTAACATGGATTAACCCTAAATCAAGGAGAGGGGGAAAAGTCTTCAAAGAAAACACTTAAACCTTCCCTAAACCAGATAGGAGCGCTGAATTATCCTTTCTGTCAAAGGCATTACATTATTAGCTACATATAAACATTAGGTGAATGAATAAGATGCTAAATATGTGAAAGTCAAGCACAGGAGGAACTGGGTGCTCAAGAAATATTCATTTCCCAGGAATCTTCCTACACTGTCAGTGAGAATATACATTGGTGCAGCTACTATGGAGAATAGTATGGAGGTTCCTTAAAAATCGAAAAACACAACTACCAGATAATCCAGCAATCTCACTTCTGGGCATATTTCTGGAAAATATGAAAACTAATTTGAAAAGATACATGAACCAGAGTGTTCATAGCAGCACTCTTTACAATAGCCAAGACATGGAAGCAACCTAAATGCCCATCGATAGAGAAATGGATAAAGAAGATGTGGTCTATATATACAATGGAATATCACACAGCCACACAAAAAAAGAATGAAATAATGCCGTTTACAGACACATGGGAGGACGTAGAGATTTTCACATTAAGTAAAGTAAGTCTGAAAGAGAAAGACAAGTATCGTATGATATCACTTTTATGCAGAATCTAAAAAAATGATACAAATGAACCTTTTTACAAAACAGAAATAGACTCACAGACATAAAAAACAAATTTATGGTTACCAAAGAGGAAAGAGGTAGAGAAGGATAAATTAGGAGTTTGGGATCAGCAGATACAAACTAGTACATATAAACATCAAGGACCTATTCTATAGCATAGGAAACTATATTAAATGTCTTGTAATAACCTATAAGGGAAAATAATTTTAAAAAGAAAACCTATATATATGTATGTATAGCTAAATCACTATGCTGTAAACTTTCAACACTGCAAATCAACTACACATCAATAAAAAAAAATATTTATTTGTTAGCTTCTTCTGAAGCTTGGATTATTATTATAATAACTATTTGAATCTGTAAATAAACTATCCTTTCCACTGTTACTCCATTACTGTCAGATTAAGTTTACAAAATTACACTTCTTCAAGCAATACAGACATATAAAATTAAAATGTTATAAATCTCACTTTGACAACAAAATCCTTCCTTTCTAGGGTTAACTATTACTTTTCCCCACTATAAGAGTATTTTTATTAGTTTTTTACATGTGACTTTTGTGATTTTATGTAACACTTTATTATACCCATTTTATAGGTGAGATGATCTGAGGTCCTGTAAGGGGCAGTCAGGACCTGATGATGTGCTTAAACACTATGCTTTCTCAAGTTTGGGCACGTGTTTTTTCCAATACTCTTTATATGTTCTTATTTCCCCCTCTAGCTTTATTGAGATGTATTTGACACAGCACTGTATAATTCTAAGGTGTACAACATAATAATTTGACTTTCATGCCTCATTAAATGATTCCAACAATAAGTTTAGTGAGCATCCATCATCTCATATAGATACAAAAATTTAAAAAATAGAAAAAAATTTTTTTCCTTATGATGAGAACTCTGAGGGTTTACTCTCTTAACAGCTTTCACATATAACACTGTTGTTCGGTAGCTAAGTCATCTCCAACTCTCGGTGACCCCATGAACTGCAGCACGCCAAGGTTCCCTGTCCTTTACCAGCTCCTGAAGTTTGCTCAAACTCATGTCCATTGAATCGGTGATGCCATCCAACCATCTCATCCTCTGTCGTCCCCTTCTCCTGTCTTCAATCTTTCCCAGGATCAGGGTCTTTTCCAATGAGTCAGCTCTTTGCATGAGGTGGCCAAAGTATTGGAGCTTCAGCTTCAGCATCAGTCCTTTCAATGAGTATTCAGGGTTAATTTGCTTTAGGATTGACTGGCTTGATCTCCTTGTAATTCAAGGGACTTTCTAGAGTCTTCTCCATCACCATAATTCAAAAGCATCAATTCTTTGGTGCTCAGCCTTCTTTGTGGTTCAACTCTCACATCCAGCAGTGTTAATTGTATTTATCATGTTGTACATTACATCCCTAGTATTATTTGTCTAATAACTAGAATTTTGTGCCTTTCGACTTCATTCAATTTTCACTCCACCCATCCTCTTAGGAATAACTATTATAAAAAAATATGGTATGTAACTCCCACATATTTCATACACAAATGCATAAACTTTAAATATGTATACAAACATAAGCATATATGTATGTATATATCTATATAATATACAGATTCCTTTTTCTTAGAGACATTCCATATTAGCTCTAATAGAACTATTTCATCCTTTTTAGTAACTTACAAGTATCTTATATATGAATTTATTTCTCTTTTTCATTTTAAAAACTGAAATTGCTCTAAAATTTTGACTAATTAAATGCTTCTTTGAGAAGAATACATCTGTATGTTGATGGGAATGATCCAGTAGAGTGAGATTAATAGATGAGACAAGAGAAAGAGACAGAGAGAACGTGATAACTATAGAAATTAAGCCTTTGAGATGTTGAGAGATGGCAGGATCCAGAGGAACTGGCTTTGATGCAGGCAATTTATTTCATTTACAACACGAAATGAGGGAGTGAATGTGCATACTGATGCAGACAGTTTGGTAAAATTATTGGTGAGACATGAGGAAATTACTGTTTTCTTTAAATTGTTTTCTTTCACTACAGTGTGTATAGGAAGACACATATGGGGATTGGAAGACAATTATACTATGTGAAATAATCTTCTGGAAGAATAGAAATGTAAATATACTAGAGAAGTTTTGTGAAAACTCTGACCAGCAGAGAGTGCCTTTTTATTATTAATAGTCATTAATGGGAAAGATACCAACAACAATGTGCTCTATTCTCCAGTCAGCATTTATCCACTTAAGGAAAAATGATTCAGTAGAAACTCAGCCAGTGATAGCCAAGATTGGACCTTGGCCAGTGGTGTACTATGGATGGAGACAAAGGCAATAAAACTGAAATGAGCCACTACAATTATGGAACACAAAGCCCAAGTTGGATAATGAAAGACGTATATGTGAAGCTGTGTGGTTAATATCTAATAAAAACAAATGGCAAACCAAATCACTGGAGGTCTTAGGTTGAAAAATTACAGAAAATAAAATTCTAGACTGGATAAACTGGAAAGATGGGAAATCTTGGCTAGAGTGTGGGGCAGTAGCAGAGATTTTGGAGTCATGCAACTACTAGTAATAATAAGGGCATGAGAGCCAGAGACTGGCTGATGGAGAAAATGAAAATTGCAGCAAGGTGTTTAGAAACCATGAGCACAAGATCTG
This sequence comes from Oryx dammah, assembly GCF_014754425.2. Classification (NCBI taxonomy): domain Eukaryota; kingdom Metazoa; phylum Chordata; class Mammalia; order Artiodactyla; family Bovidae; genus Oryx; species Oryx dammah. The sequence goes on along the minus strand of NW_024070207.1, from coordinate 107,973,911 downwards.
GGAGAGGTCATCCTTATGGGTACTGCATTATCTAAGTCTGTGATGACACGGAAAGTGGGAGAAAGGACTAGAGTAAGCCAGCTGCTGAATACAAGGGAAACAAGAAGTGACTTCATTGATTGGTAGATGGAAATATGAAGAGATGTATCAGTTACTGAAGATTCATGGCATAGAGTTCAGAAGATCTGGAGTCTTGAAGGAGGAGGAAGATACACAGTTTAAAAGCAGCAGTGAGAGCAAAAAAGACACTCAAATTTTCCAATAGGAGTTATTGAACATTATGTATACCACATATGAAAAAGTGAAAGTCTCTCAGTCGTGTCCGACTCTTTGCAACCCCATGGACTAGTCCATGGTGCTCTCCAGGCCAGAATACTGGAGTGGGTAGCCTTTCCCTTCTCTAGACTGTCATTATTTGTATGGTTGAAACTGTTTCCATGTATTTTCAAGTGATTGAGGTTTTACCTCTGTGAAACTACTGTTCCAACTCTGTATCCAATTTTCTACTGAACAGTTTACCTGAGCCTTATTTATTTGCAACAGTTTGTTATATACTTTGAGTTCTGAAGACTTCCCTGGTAGTTCAGATAGTAAAGAAACTGCCTGCAGTTCAGGAGACCCAGTCAGGTACAATCCCTGGTCAGGAAGATCCCCTAGAGAAGGGAATGACAACTCAAATCTCCTGGACAGAGGAGCCTGGTGGGCTATAGTCCATGGGGTCACAAAGAGTTGGACAGGACTGAGCAACTAACACTTTCAGTGAATTCTGATACTGTGTTTGATATATATTCAAATAACTTCTCCCAGGCCATCTTTATCTTTTAACTTTTTGTGCCTTTGTGTGTATGTGTGTGTGTGTGTGCTCCATTCTGCCTGGAGACTGATTTTTTTTTTTTAATAGAACATTTGTCAATCTTCCTAGTATAGTTGTTTACCTCTTGCCACAAGCAAGCTACTAGTTTGGGGGTTCACAGCATTGGCCCTGGATTTAGTCAGGGGGACTGACTTCATTCCATGCCACTGTTCAGTCCTTTGGATCTTTAACTACTGATAGTAGTTACGTACCCATCCTCACTGCTAATATGGATGTCCTCCCCGACACCTCATACATATGCATATATTTTCTCAATAATTTCAGGAGAAAGATCAGAAGAAAGTAGCTTGTAAGTATAGCTGTCTACAGTGATACAAAATCAAGAACTTTCAGTTCAAAGAAAAATACCTCAACCGTGGTACAGCCCAGACTCTTTCTCCAACATACCTAATGTTTCCATATATAGTAACAATACAATTGACATTATAGCCCAATTAACCAAACATGAAAAGCAAACACACTTCATAGACTATTCAAAATTACTAAACGATTCATAATCATGTGTAAACTGTGAGAAAATACTAGTAATCCAACGAATGCATATTGAATTAAGAACAAAGTATGTCAAGTATGAAACTAGCCATGAAAACCAATGCTGTTATCCCCAGTGAGTCCAGTTTTTTGGCAAAGGGGCCTTTTTTGTATACAACTGAGGAGAGATCACAACGATACAATTTTGTTTGAGACAAACATTCAAAAATTTTAAAGTGTATAGACCCCTTGACTATTAATAATTTACTCATCAGTAGGAAAGTGAAAGTCACTCAGTCATGTCCAACTCTTTGCGACCTCATGGACTATACAGTCCATGGAATTCTCCAGGCCAGAATACTGGAGCGGTAACCTTTCCCTTCTCCAGGGGATCTTCCCAACCCAAGAATCAAACCCAGATCTCCCACATTGCAGGTGGATTCTTTACCAGCTGAGCCACAAGGGAAACCCAAGAATCCTGGAGTGGGTAGCCTATCCCTTCTCCAGTGGATCTTCCTGACCCAGGAATTGAACTGGGGTCTCCTGCATTGCAGACAGATTCTTTACCAACTGAGCTATCAGGGAAGCCCAGTTTACTCATAGAAACTTATTATATGTGCATGCAAAGATTTATAGCGAAGGAAGCTCATGGTTACGGTATTAAAGATGGTAAATATTAGAATAATACTAGTAATCAAAAACCTGGAGAAGGAAATGGGAACCCACTCTAGTATTCTTGCCTGAAGAACCACACGGACAGAGGAGCCTGGTGGTCTGCAGTCCATGTGATCACAAAGACTTGGACATGACTGAGTGACTGAACAACAGTAATCGAAAGGTTAACTGGCAAACTGATGCAATAGTGTCTGATAATTAAAACTAAAATGTAGAAGATGATGCTAAATAAGATTGTAAAATGATTACTGTATTAAAGTGGGGGTGACAAAAAAGAAGCCTGCAGAGAAGTAAGATCCCACTTAAGATAAAGTCGTGTATCTACATGTGGGTATGTGTATTTGCTTGTATGAATATGGATAAAAGAATGAACTTACACAAATTAAAGATACTGAAATATAATGACATTTTTTATTTCCAAGTTCTGGTAGTTATCAATAAACCTGCTGTAAATGTCCATGTGTAGGTTTTCGTGTGGACATAGTTTTCAGATCCTTTGGGTAAACATCAAGGAAAGTGGATCATGTGATAAGAGTTAGGGTAGTTTTGTAAGAAAACACCAAATTTCTTGTAGTGTAGTGGTGACTTCTAAGCTTACATGCCAAATGAGAAATTAGAAGACTTGTTATCCTCTAATACTCATATAAGCAAAGAAGCTTACAGAGTGAAATAAGGTAGAAATAAGAAAAACAAATACTGTATATCAATGCATATATATGGAATCTAGAAAAGTGGTACAGATGAACCTGTTTGCAAAGCAGAAATAGAGATACAGACATACAGGACAAATGTGTGGACACTGGGGGTGGGGAAGTGGGGGGAAGAGGGGTGGTATGGAATAGGATATTTGAATTGACATACACACTAGTATAGAGAAAACAGATAACTAATAAGAACCTACTGAATAGCACAAGGAACTCTTCACTGCTCTGCAGTGACCTAAATGAAAAGGAAATCCAAAAAAGAGAGAATATATATGTATGCATATGTATAGCTGATTCACTTTGCAGTACATCACAAACGAGTACAACATTGTAAAGCAACGATACCCTAATAAAAATTGAAGAAAAAAAAAAAAGAAGGAAGAGTGAAAGGTGTGTCCATTTTGGGAACCTACCACGATCTCCTAGTATTTGTTGTAGTACATGGAGCAGAGAACAGTACCAGCTCTGGGTTACACAGTTAGGATGTTTTTGCCTTTATATGATTAGAAATACTTTTGCAATAAGTACCCTGTATATAAGCTTTCTTCTTCTAGTTTTATTGAGATATAATTGACATACAATCCTGTATATGTCTAAGGTCTAATATGTACAGCATAATGATTTCACTTAATACATCATGAAATGATCATTACAATAAGTTTCGTGAACAACCATCATTTCATATGGATACAAAATTAAACAGAAAAAAATGCTCAGTCTAGCTATTACTGTTAGTGAGAGAGATGTTACTGTTAGTGAGTGAGAGAGGAAGAGAGCGTGTGTGTGAGTGTGTGTGTGTGTGTGTGTGTGTGTGTTGGTCCACAACCCGAGTTTCATTTTGTTTTTAATTGAAGTATAGTTGATTTACAGTGTTAGTTTCTTTTCTATTATAGTTTATAACAAGATATTGAATATAGTTTCCTGTGCTATATAGTCGGAGAAGGCAGTGGCACCCCACTCCAGTACTCTTGCCTGAAAAATCCCACAGACAGAGGAGCCTGGTGGGCTGCAGTCCATGGGGTCGCTAAGAGTCAGGCACTGCTGAGCGACTTCGCTTTCACTTTTCACTTTCATGCACTGGAGGAGGAAATGGCAGCCCACTCCAGTGTTCTTGCTTGGAGAATCCCAGGGATGGGGGAGCCTGATGGGCTGCTGTCTATGGGGTCGCACAGGATTGGACACAACTGAAGCGACTTAGCAGCAGCAGCAGCAGTGCTATATAGTGGAACCTTGCTGTTTATCTATATTAGATATAGTTGTCTGTATATGCTAATCCCAAATTCTTAATTTATCTCTCGCTCTTTCTCCTTTGGAACCATAAGTTTGTTTTCTATGTTTTGCACAACCCAAGTTTTAAGTTATAGTAAATTCTACATTTCCTTCTCACTGCCCTCTGTAATGTGTAAGCTCTTGTGCAGTCTTGATTTCCATACTGAGGTTGTAAAATCTTCCATGAAACACGTGTTATTTCACTGTGCAAGAAGCTCAAGATTTTGCATTTAATTTGGGGACCTAGAAGGAAACTATTTAATGTTGGGTTGTTAAAATTTTATACTTAACTCCAAAATGAAACAGACCGATAACTTTTATAAGAAAATAAAAGTATTATTCTGAGTAAATGGATTAGAAATCCTTTTGTACACTAATTGCAAAATACGTCTTTAGTGTTTTATAAATTAGATTTACTGAGAAAGTAATACAGTTGATCTAATTAGAAATAAGTCCTGACTTTAATGAGCTGACCATTAAAAATAACAAACCTATCAAATGAACCTAAAGAGGATTCTGGGAAGATAGTAGAGTAGAATGCATGAGGAGTCTGCATTATCACCTAGGCAACAGTTGCACAACAAAATCTGCTTGATGTAACTACTTGGAACTCTGGAGTCTGTTAAAGGCTTACAATTTCCAGGGGGTGAGGGACTGAAAATTGTTAATTCCGATCAGTTTTGGCTCTTAGCACAGTAATAGCTACCCATCCCAATCCCCAGCCATATAACAGGCAGCTGTGTACATGTTCCTGGAGCAACTTTCATGTAGGCTTCAGGAGCCAGGGTTAAAGACCCCTTTCTCCCAATCAAAAGATGCTCTAGAGTAAAAAGATGCTCAGAGTAAAAAGGCAATCCACAGAATGGGAGAAAATATATATAAATAATGTATCTGATAAGGAATTAATATCCAGAATATATAGAGAACTCTTGAAAGTTAACAGCAAATAAACAAACAAACCCAGTTCAAAAATGGGCAAAGGGTTTGAATAGACATCTTTCCAGAAAAGATATATGAATGGCCAAAACACACATGAAAAGATGTTCAACATCACCAATCATTAGGGAAATGCAAATGAAAACTACACTGAGATACTGCCTCGTAGCCATTAATATAGCTACTATCAAGAAGACAGAAAAGAACACGAAAGGATATGGAGAAACTAGAACCCTCATACACTGTTGGTGTACCACTTTGGAAAATATTATGGCAGTTCCTCAAAAAGTTAAAAATAGAACTACCATACAATCCAGCAATCCTACTTCTGGGTATATAACTAAAAAGAATTGAAAGCAAGGTCTCAAAGAGATATCTGTACACCCATGTTCTCAGCAGCACTATTCACAATAGCTAAAACATGGAAGCAATTCAAGCGTCCATTGATGGATGAAAGGATAAGCAAAATGTAGACTACACAGACAATGGAGTATTATTCAGCCTTAGAAAAGGAAATTCTGCAATATGTTACAGCATGGTTGAAACTTGAGGAGATCATGCTAAGTGAAATAAGTCAGTCACAAAAAGACAAATATTATATAATTCACCCATATGAGATATAGAGTAGTCAAAATACTAAAGTAAGAAAGAATAATGGTGGTTGCCAGGGACTAAGGGGAGGGGTGTATGAGAAGTTATTGTTTAACAGGTATGGAGTTTCATTTTTACAAGACGAAAAAAGAGTCATGGTGGTGGATAGTGGTGATGAGTATACAATGTAAATAAATTTAACATTGCTGAACTGTGCAGTTAAAAATGGTTAAAATGGTAATTGTGTTATATATACTGTTCTACAATAAAAAGTAGGAAAAAAGAGTGAATCCAAACTCTCAACATGGCAAACTTGGGCAAGATATGTGACTAAGAATCAGGTGGTAATTCCTGATGACAGAAGATAATGACAAACATCTTCACAGCTAACATTTGTATTGCACTTTGTGCCAAAAACTTGAAATGTTTTCTATATGTCAATTCTCATAACAACTCTATGAAGTATTATTATTTTAAACCCATTCTATAGAGAAGAAAACTAAAGCCTAGAGGGGTTGGTAACTCGCCCAAGGGCATATAGGTAGAGGGTAGAGTTTATCAAGTATTAAAGCAGTCTGACTTCCAGAGATCACATCTTAAGACAACAGTGAAGCT
>NW_024070207.1:107851865-107967676 GCF_014754425.2 Oryx dammah | reverse complement strand
GGCTATGTATGTGTGTGTGTGTGTCTCTCTCTGTGTGTGCACATGTGCACGTGTGTGTCACTCAGTTATGTCCGACTCTTATCATCCTTCTCTGTCCATGGAATTCTCCAGGCAAGAATCCTGGAGTGGGTTGCCATTCCCATTTCCAGGGGACCTTCCCGATACAGGGATCAAATATGTGTCTCTTGTGTGCCTTGCTTTGGCAGGTGGATTCTTTACCACTTTGCCATCTGGGAAGCCCGCTCACATAAAACTAAAAGGCATTTTGAAGGACAGCACTGTAGTATTTTTTTTTTATGCACTGAAAAAAAGGCATTTGTCTTTTCACTATTCTGTGGATCAGTAACTTGGGCTAGAATCAGCTAAGTCCTGTTTCTGTTCCACTGGGTATCAGTTGAGTTCACTCACATTCATGTGCCTCAGCTGGGACAGCCAGGATGGTTGGGCTTCTCTCTCCATGTGACATCTCAGTTCTCAAGTAAGTGGTCTCAGAGTTCCAAGATAGCTAGGTCGGAAGCTACAAGACCTTTTGAAAACTAGGCTTTGAACTTGAACAATGTGACAATGCAAGTCCCAAGGCCAATCCAGACTCTGTGAGTTGGGAAATAAACTCCCCCTCTTAATTAGAGGAGTTGCAAAGAATTTGTGGCTATTTGTAATCTATCACAATCCCTGAATTAACTGTTATTTCCTTTCTGGATGCTATACTTACAGAAACTTTCTATACATTAATGTGCAACCAAATAGAAAAGTGGGCTTCCCTGGTGGCTCAGATGGTAAAGAATCTACCTGCGGTGCAGGAGACCTGGGTTTTGATCCCTGCATTGGGAAGATCCCCTGGAGGAGGGCATGGCAACCCACTCCAGTATCCCTGCCTGAAGAATTCCCATGGACAGAGGAGACTGGCAGGCTGAAGCCCATGGGGTTGCAAAGAGTTGGACACAACTGAGAGACTAAGCACAGCCCAGCAAATAGAAAAGTATAGTGATATTTTGCAATTTATTTGTATAAATGATAGCATAATATATGTGTCATTCTGCAACTTCCTTTTTTATCTTAACTATATATTGGGGATTTTTCTAAGTCAGCTTGTATGCGTCTTTATCATCAGTTTTAGTTAATGCATATCATTCACAGTTAAGATACATTATGATTTTGTACCTGGTTTAATTGCTTAGTGATGGACATTAGATCATAACCACTTTTTTTTTTTTTGGCTACTGCATATTTTAGTGAAGTGAAGAGACTATCCCTGCTATCACAAGGACATGTTAAAGCTCCTCTAATGTTGATATCAAAAAGTGCCAATATGACAGGTTAGTAAAGCTGATTTAATATGCCTTATACTTTATATTTTCTCTCTCAACTAGTAGAGATCTTACAAAAAAGCACTATGAATTACTAGGTGACCCTTCAAGCCCCCAATGAGGATAACAAGTTACAAAGAGTGTTTTAACAATGTGTATTACTAGATTATCTTTGAATGCAGATGCTTCTCTCTGAAAGCATTTTGGCTGTATGGGACAGAGAAAAGATCATTGTAAGACCAAAGTTCAGGACTGGAGAGGGTCACAGGAGACAAATGGAACAGTTTTACCTTTATCAGACATAGGCACATGTTTTCCATCGTAAAAAAAAGTAAGATGAGTCCTCTGGGTCAGGATGCAAGTGGATTCCTAGACATTTTGTGATGGAACAATGACATTATTTTGACTTCATATATCCTTATGCATTAGACCATCAGGGTTTTACAATAAGCTACCAAAATGGAATTGTCAGCTGAGGTATATTCCCGAATGAGGTATGAGGTCACTGATACTGAAGATACAAAATTCGTGGGAGTAGATCGTTAGGAAAGACTTATCTGAAGAGACCCAATTGCCTGCCATAAGACAATATTCTGTTGTCAGAAGAAGGGGCTTCTTATCACTTTCCCCTCAGTGTCGATTCAAGGGAGATGACCTGCTAAAGACTCTGAGAACTGGGTCTGTGTCACCTGCAGGTGTTTTTATTTTAGAAGTAAGAAGGAACAACATCTGGGAATCAGATGGGTGGCATGAAAACATAGACAAGAGGCAGTCTGAACTGGCTGTGGTACCAGAACTGAGGACTGTGTTTTAGTATGTATCAATAGTGGCACTTCTCTCAGTGCTTCCCAGAGGTCTGAACGTGTGAATGTCCTTGGGACTCTGTGTGAAAGGACATGCATGGAATTGCCTTACGTTGTGTCTAAAGGTTCTTTTAGAGAAGCAAACGGACTTTATCAATTAATAAACTAGAAAGTACCACCAAGATGCCTAGGATGTAATGAAGTGACAGTGGGAAGAACTGACTAGAGAACAATTCTTCTACATCCAGGGAAATATAGGTGAGGAAACCCCGGGTCTGAAGGTTGGAAAATAAAGGGAAGAATCTGAAGAACCTACAAAAGTGCTCCCTGAAACAAACGGCCAACACTAAACACTCTCCAACTTCAGAACACGGAAGCACCACTGCAGCACCAATCAAGTAAGAACGTCCCTGCTCTCTTCAGCTCATCTCCCTCCCTCTGATCCTTACCACTCCATCTGCTGCACTTGGAAAGGGACATGCTCACCGTAAGAGATGTAGAATGACAGATGGAAGCAAAAGACCAAGAAAAAAAAAGGACCTCACATTCTCATCATTGTACTAAGGAAACATTTTTGACTATTACACTGAAATGAATATCTTTACTGATTAGATAAAACCCAACACACTGATTCTTGCCATCAATTTCATCCAGAGGCAAGGAAATGCAGTCCTATCAAACACATTTGAGGGGTAGTGGGAGAGAAATATTTGTTTCCTGATTAAATCGCATGAAATCTGTATGTTGGACATAATGTTTATTAGTACGTGAAGGATGCTATTAAAAATAGCCATATACTTTTTGATGTTTGGTAGAAACAATACAATACTGTAAAGCAATTATTCTTCAATGAAAAATAAATTACAAAGATGAAAAAACAGCCATATACTTTTTACCCCATTGCTGCTCTTGAAGATATTATACATTTATAATATCTATGTATACCCATGATAATGCATTTGCTATGAACTTCCCTTTAGGAAAACTATACATTATATGCTCACTGAAATAGATTCATGAATTGCTATTGTTTTTAATCTGATAAACATTATGCACCTTGATTTTCGTCTAGATTACTTCTTCATTTTAGAAACTGGGGTTGTATCAGTTAAGGAGGTTTCAAAGGAAAATAAAAACCATGCTTAGGTAGAAAATTTCAAAGAGAGTCTAATGAAGGGACTATTTGCAAAGGTGTGAGCAGTCTGTAGGGAAGTCATTCGGGATAGTACAGGAATCTTATGGTTGTAACAGCAAAGATTCTATCAATCATAGGCCAGAAAGTTATAAAAGAATAAAGTGATGATGAAAACCCAGAACCTATTGTGCATAGAGGACTTCCTTCAAAGAAACAGTGACTCTCATTTGAAAGATACAACCAGGTGAGGTGAGCCACCTCAATCAGATGAGGTGAGAGCAAAAGAAATAAATATCCTGACCTTTCACTTCTCTACAATTTCCTACTGAGTATACCCACAGTGGAACTCAACTGGAAACCAGAGTGCTAGGAAGCTTGTTGACACAGTCCATGCAGGTCAGATGACATGAGGAAGAGTTCAAAATATAGAAGGAGAGAGAATTGCACTACAGGACTGAATGAAAGATGCCTAGCAAAGAGTTCTTAGCAATAAATTTGGAATCCTCCATAAAATCTATGGTTGTCTACATTTATGTAGTTCTTAGTACACACTACTTTTATTTTCAACTCTATTCTTTTTCTGTAGTTCTTTTCCCTTTGCCTTGATGTCTGAAATGTGTATTTTAAACGTTCCTTCAGTAATGATATTTATCAAGTCTCTCTTTTTGGAATAAAGCAGAATGAAAATACATGAATATATAAAGCCAATATCACTCTATCAATTACTTGATGCATTTATTCTACCTTTAATTTACGTCTCCTATCAACCAAAAGCACTCCAGTGCCAGAGTCCAGTCCTGAGTATTTATCAAAAAATTTTAGAAAAAACATCATTGCACAGAGTAGATATTCAGAAGTATATTTTTATAGAAGGTATATGAAAACCTATCTTCAATACCAAAGAACAGAAAAATATCAGTTTCTAGTTATACTGCAAATGGTTTAAGATATAGTTACCTGCAATTTCTAAAAATGATCAAATACACATTTCAAGACCAGAAAGACATACAGAAAATGGCATTTTCTGTGCCCAAGGAAAATATCTTAGGGTAAACTATACTAAGTTCTCTCTTATTCTGATAATTTATGTATAGTTCAACATGCCAAATATTGATACAAGAAAGTCATTTATATGCTTGTGATTGCCATTAGTTATATTCTATTCTAAACAATATTGTAGGTGTTTTTAATCTAGTAACATACATGTTTATCTTTCCTGTATATATGCTTTTGATTTTAAGAATATGGGTCTTGAAGTTTGCTATCTTTAATTTTCACTTTGCATGGCAAAGTTCTATATAAGAATTCAGACATCAAGTTATTTATTTCTATGGCTGAATAGATGTGCCTTGTCCAGGCATAATGGCAAGAGTCTTGTCTTTTTAGTTCTGAAGATTGGTGTTTCAATTTTTATTACTTAACTGAGAAAATATTTACTAGATAAATTAAAAAGGATTTTATCTGACATGGTATTTATCCCCATGAGATCAACTGGTTGACTAGAGAGGTACCATCAGGATTTTATAGAAATATCAATGGTTTTAGATTCAGAAAACCTATCTATTAGTTTTGGCTTTGGTGATAAAATTTGACAGTCTTTATCTCTTTCTTCTCAAGGGGTTAAGTCAAAGATGTCATATGAATTGACAAGCACTGGAGCATCAAAATTTTTTATAAAAGTTTCTGTAGGTTTTGAAGTGTGAATATAATAGGTTGGGTTCCCTCTAGAGTAAACCCTGATACAAGGATTTGGGTCCAAGTAGGTTATTTGAAAGGTGACTACGGAAACCCCTCTTTGGGAGGGGAGATGTGGCACGGGTCAGGAAAGGAAGCCAAAAAAGTATATGTTACTGATGGAGTTAGTCCTGTATCAAGCGAGGCGCAGTCCCACTGAGGACCTCTGGGAAACTGTGCAGAGATTTCCCACCTGAGGACTAAGGAAACTTAGATATTAACCTCCAAATCCCATCTGTTGTTGGCTAAGGGCTCCTCTTTAGGGGCATCAACTCACCAGGAATTCTAGCCTGTCTCACACATGAGCTGGGGGTTGCAGGTGCTTCCAGCTGCATGGTGTAAGCTTTTATCAAAATTGTGAGTAACATGGGAATATAGGAGGAGCATCATCACATCTGTTAGAGGAAAAAAAGGAAAAAGCCAGTGAATGTGACACAGGAATTTGATGTCTTTCCAAGCTCCTCATGTTCCTGCAATGTATGGCCTTACCACTCACAATTTCTCTTACTGCGTTTTATTTTTTGCCTGTTTAGCTTCTTCATTAAATGTATGAGGGCATACATTATGTCAATCATATAATGAGTTAGTGGCTAGCAGGACACCTTAGCACAGTAGATTCTTAATATTTGTTGAATGAGTTAAGGTATAAATGACTGAAGCCCTAGCGATGTGGGAACAAACTAAACATTAGAAAGTAAAACCTCAAGGACTTCCCTGGTGTTCCAGTGGTAAAGAATCTGCCTGCCAATGCAAGGGACACAGGCTTGATCCCTGGTCTGGGAAGATTCCACTTGCTGCGGGGCAAGGAAGCCTGTGCTCCACAACTATTGAACCTTTGCTCTAGAGACCATGCTCCCCACCAAGAGAAGCCACCACAATGAAAAGCTCACACACTGCAGCTACAGAGTAGACCCCAGAGAAAGCCCATGTGTAGCAACGAAGACTCAACACAGCCAAAAATAAATAAATAAATAGAACTAATTGAAAGCAACTAGAACCTCATATTCACTCGTATTCTGTTAGAAACAATTCAAAGGACCAAGACTGCATTTACTCATGTAAATGTTGGGGTATTTAGAGAAATGCACTCACTAAATGTTTTATTAATTCAGTTGAAAAAAAATGGTTTTGATCCCATCATGGCACTATCTAGGAATGACAGCAATAAATTAAATGCTTAGCTTATTTTGTTTTACATGTATGGGGTACAGATGTTGAATAACTTATGTAGAAAGAAATATAAGGTAGAACTATATTTGGTGGGATTTTTGTTAGTTTTGAATAGAAAAAATGGGACATTTGGTTTAGAAATGTCAATTTCTGATTATGTGAAATTCTATAATTTTAAATATGAGTGCATGTGCCCTTATCACTACACAAGCGGGTATTACTCTAAGATTATGAGGCTAAATCTTATTAAAAGTTGTATAAATACTGGAGACTTCTCTAAATTAGAATCAAGTATTAATATTAAGAGCTTTCCTGTAATCCATGATTCTTCTTCCTTTATTTTGGACAGCATCATTACACAACACTGTATTCTTTAAGAACTTTCATTAACTGAGGCAAATTATGCCATTTCAATATTGATCTATTGAAAAAGAGATCCATTTTCCTTCACATGATAATTGCAGAAATAAGTCTTTTATCTGATATCCCAGGGAGGCAAAACCAGAATTAATAACCTCTGTCTATTTAAATACCAAATAAGGCCACACTAATATGACTAAAACACTAAACAAATGATCTCATCTACAAAATGGAGAGAGAACACACCCTATAGTACCAGCTTTATCATCTCTAATGAGTAATGCAGGTTATAAGCACATTTCCATGAGTAGTTTGATAATTATTAAATAAATATGTAATTAATAGGTAAAGGTAGCTACCATTTTTTACAAATTCTGGACATATGAGAAAGAAACCAAGATACCATAAGGAAGAATAAAAGGGAAATGTGCTAAATTCGTTAAATATAGAAGCACATATAGAGTTGAATGGCAATCAGAAATTAGTACAGTTGGCTAAAAAAGTGCGTATCAGGCAACAGTATGTAGGTCTCTGCTGTGATGTGACTTTGAATGCTGTGGTTGTATAAATAATGCAAGGGGAGCAACGGCACCCCTGTCCCACACTAAACTCTCAAGATGCATAGGTCAAGTAGTGCCCTAGAGGAGAAAACCACAGCACTGGGAATTCACCAGCTGGGATTCAGTTACTCCTGAGACAGCTAAAGAAATGTCCAGACTACATGAATATATATATGAATATTATATATATATATATACATACATACTATATATATAATACACACACTATATACATATATACATACTATATATATAATACACACACTAGATATATATATATGGAAGTAATGTGGAAAAAAATAATGGTAAAGAATGACTAAAGTAGGAATCTTTAAATGATTTTCAACTGTATTTTTTAAATGATGAGGAGAAGGCTCTGTTTTATTTCTCCTTTGATGTCCTCCACAACCCAACTCCCCTTTCCCACCACCACCTCCATCAGCCTATCTTCCTTTCCCTCTGAATTATGCGTTCTAAATCTTAGGGCTATGGTTTTTTCCCAGAGCTGCCCCGGGACACCTCAGCTACCATGGAAGGGAATTCAGGATTCAAGAGGCTCCTCTACCCTCAATTCTGCCCGGGCAGTTCCTCTTTCATCTATTTAATATTGTTAGGGGGTAAGATCTTATTTGAAAAAAGTCTGTTCAAGTTTGCAAAATACAATTCTAGCTCTCTTAAAATCCATCTTTAAGAAAGATCTTTTCTATAGATTGCTAAGGTAGTTTCTTAGGCAAAAGGCAAAGGAGAAAAAGGAAAGATATACCCATTTGAATGCGGAGTTCCAAAGAATAGCAAGGAGAGATCAGAAAGCCTTCCTCAGCAATCAATGCAAAGAAATAGAGGAAAAAAATAGAATGAGAAAGACTAGAGATCTCTTCAAGAAAATTAGAGATAAGGGAACATTTCATGCAAAGATGGGCAAAATAAAGGACAGAAATGGTATGGACCTAACAGAAGCAGAAGACATGAAGAAGAGGTTCTAAGAATACACAGAAGAACTATACAAAAAAAGATCTTCATGACCCAGATAACCATGATGGTGTGATCACTCACCTAGAACCAGACATCCAGGAATGTGAAATCAAGTGGGCCTTAGGAAGCATCACTGCAAACAAAGCTAGTGGAGGTGATGGAATTCCAGTTGAGCTATTTCAAGTCCTAAAAGATGATGCTATGAAAGAGCTGCACTCAATATGCCAGCAAATTTGGAAAACTCAGCAGTGGCCACAGGACTAGAAAGGTTAGTTTTCATTCCAGTCCCAAAGAATGTTCAAATTACTACACAATTGCACTCATCTCACACATTATTAAAGTAATGCTCAAAATTCTCTAAGCCAGGCTTCAACAGTACGTGAACTGTGAACTTCCTGATGTTTAACCTGGGTTTAGAAAAGGCAGAGCAACCAAAGATCAAATTGCCAACATCTGTTGGATCATCGAAAAAGCAAGAGAGTTCCAGAAAAAACATCTACTTCTGCTTTATTGACTATGCCAAAGCCTTTGACTGTGTAGATCACAACAAACTGGAAAATTCTGAAAGAGATGGCAATACCAGACCACCTGACCTGCCTCCTAAGAAATCTGTATGCAGGTCAAGAAGTCCAGTTAGAACTGGACATGGAACAACAGACTGGTTCCAAATAGTAAAAGGAGTATGTCAAGGCTGTATATTGTCACCCTGCTTATTGAACTTATATGCAGAGGACATCATGAGAAACACTGGGCTGGAAGAAGCACAAGCTGGAATCAAGATTGCCGGGAGAAATATCAATAACCTCAGATATGCAGATGACACCACCCTTATGGCAGAAAGTGAAGAGGAGCTAAAAACCCTCTTGATGAAAGTGAAAGAGGAGAGTGAAAAAGTTGGCTTAAAGCTCAACATTCAGAAAACGAAGATCATGGCATCTGGTCCCATCACTTCATGGGAAATAGATGGGGAAAGAGTGGAAACTGTGTCAGACTTTATTTTGGGGGGCTCCAAAATCGCTGCAGATGGTGACTGCATCCATGAAATTAAAAGACGCTTACTCCTTGGAAGAAAAGTTATGACCAACCTAGACAGTATATTCAAAAGCAGAGACATCACTTTGCCAACAAAGGTCCATCTAGTCAAGGCTATGGTTTTTCCAGTGGTCATGTATGGATGTGAGAGTTGGACTGTGAAGAAAGCTGAGTGCCAAAGAATTGATGCTTTTGAACTGTGGTGTTGGAGAAGACTCTTGAGAGTTCCTTGGACTGCAAGGAGACCCAACCAGTCCATTCTAAACGAGATCAGTCCTGGGTGCTCATTGGAAGGACTAATGCTAAAGTTGAAACTCCAATACTTTGGCCACCTGATGTGAAGAACTGACTCATTTGAAAAGACCTTGATGCTGGGAAAGATTGAAGGTGTGAGGAGAAGGGGATGACAGGATGAGATGGTTGGATGGCATCACTGACTCAATGGACATGAGTTTGAGTAAGCTCCAAAAGTTGGAGGCCTGGTGTGCTGCAGTTCATGGGGTCACAGAGTTGGACACGACTGAGTGACTGAACTGAACTGAACTGATATCCCCATGTTAATATCCTGAACCTTGGTCTAACATGCTTAAAGCTATAGAACTCTTAAGACTTTATCAGACTTATTTCCCTTATCTTCAAAATAAGAATAATGCCTATTTTGGGGGGAGGGGATAAGGTGTTGGAGAGGATTATATAGAAAAGTCTTAGAGCAAAAGGCCTAGTCCATGGCCTCAAAACTGTTATTTATTGTCAGGAAATCTAACCACATGGAAACTCACAAATTTTTTAACATTTTTCAACTCTTGTTCTACATTTCTCTGAATGACTTTTTTATACTTTGCATTTCTTAAAAGACTATATTTAAGTAGTAAACCATCAAAAGGTGCAAAGTGTGAAAAGCATGGAAGGGTAAGTAAATAAGAAAATATACAGTTATTTTAAAATGTAGTCTATTACAATTAGCAGCTCCCTCCTATGACAACAAGCTCAGAGGTGAGAAGGCAGAGCCATGAGCCATTAGCTGGGAGCATCATAATATTACTGATTGTTGATCGATTCTGAATAATAGTTCTTGCTGTTAGAATTTACTTTGATGTTCACTTTCATTTCTCTAGTTCTAACCAACAGGCCACTGGCCTTTTTCAAATGTTCCTACCTGGGTTCCCTATTTGCTATAACAATACTTCTCTGCTCCCAGTTCTGCAATTTTCCACTACTGGGGCTACAGTTCATTCATGAGTAGTCCTGCTTGGGGCTGTGATTGTGCTCTGATCTCTCACTTGGACAATTAATATGTCAAAGGCTTTCTGTCTCAGTTTTGTGTTCCTAATACTCTGGGTATCTGATGGGGGTGGGGAATGACTTCTTTTCTTCCTTATTTCCTTCCTTCCATCCTTCCTTCCTTCTAATGTTCAGTTCACTCAGTCAGTTCAGTCCCTCAGTCGTGTCCGACTCTGCGACCCCATGAATCGCAGCACGCCAGGCCTCCCTGTCCATCACCATCTCCCAGAGTTCACTCAGACTCACGTCCATCGAGTCAGTGATGCCATCCAGCCATCTCATCCTCGGTCGTCCCCTTCTCCTCCTGCCCCCAATCCCTCCCAACATCAGAGTCTTTTCCAATGAGTCAACTCTTCTCATGAGGTGGCCAAAGTACTGGAGTTTCAGCTTTAGCATCATTCCTTCCAAAGAAATCCCAGGGTTGATCTCCTTCAGAATGGACTGGTTGGATCTCCTTGCAGTCCAAAGGACTCTCAAGAGTCTTCTCCAACACCACAGTTCAAAAGCATCAATTCTTCGGCGCTCAGCCTTCTTCACAGTCCAGCTCTCACATCCATACATGACCACAGGAAAAACCATAGCCTTGACTAGACAGACCTTAGTCGGCAAAGTAATGTCTCTGCTTTTGAATATACTATCTAGGTTGGTCATAACTTTCCTTCCAAGGAGTAAGCGTCTTTTAATTTCATGGCTGCAGTCACCATCTGCAGTGATTTTGGAGCCCCCCAAAATAAAGTCTGACACAGTTTCTACTCTTTCCCCATCTATTTCCCATGAAGTGATGGGACCAGATGCCATGATCTTTGTCTTCTGAATGTTGAGCTTTAAGCCAAACTTTTCACTCTCTACTTTTACTTTCATCAAGAGGCTTTTTAGCTCCTCTTGACTTTCTGCCATAAGGGTGGTGTCATCTGCATATCTGAGGTTATTGATATTTCTCCCGGCAATCTTGATTCCAGCTTGTGTTTCTTCTAATGTTAAACAAAAATAAATCAAGAGCCTACTATGTGTCTGGCCCCTTGGAGGATACTGGAGATATGATGAAGAATAAAGTCAGATAAGGGAGACTTCCCTGGTGGTCCAGGACTAAGACTTTGCGGTCCCAGTGCAGGGGGCCCGGGTTTGATCCCTGGTCAGGGAACTAGATCCCATATGCTGCGACTAAGAGTTCGCATGCTGCAACTAAAGATCTTGCGCACCGCAAGAAAGACCTGGCAACTGAACGATACGTTAGTACTATTTTTCATTTTTTGATGAACCTCCATAATGTTTTCTAGAGTGGCTATACAGTGATTCATTTTTTTCTTTGTATCTGTCTCCAGTGTATCCTGGGGGATTTTGATGTTTGTGGCTGGTCTCCATTTGCATTCAGAGCAGTAGTGGTTTGAGATTTGCAGGCAAACATGTCCTCTGCAACCCAGTGATGAGAAGATAAAGAAGCCTGCTTCTGCTATCTCTGGACCCCTCAGTGCATATGCTTCACCTGCTGTAGCTGTAATGTGTCTTTTACCTCTAATAATAAAACTGTAATAAAACTGATTAAGTCCTGTTGAGTTCTTTCAGCAATTGAAAAAACTTAAAGCAATCAATGCCTAATTAGGCACTCCATTTCATTTATTGAAATCTTTGAGTTCTTACATAAATTAAGTTTTCATATAAGGTGATTCTCATGTGGAGGCTTAATTTTTTTTTCTCTTCCATTGGGCCATCTCTGCACAAATATCCTGTTATCATAATTAATGATTGCTTTAAAATAATAATAAATATTTGATAAAATAACCCCTTACCATGTTTTCCTCAAGGAACATCTTATGTAGTCTTGGCAATTGGCTCTTCTATATAAATTTGAGTGCCAGCTTGGCAAGTTTATAAATCAACCACAACAAAGTAGTATAAAACTACCTGGGTCCCGGGGTTCCATTGCTGGAACTTTATTAAACAGAGACTGAATTTTTTGCAATTATTCAGATAAACTTTTCTTGGATGTGTTTGCTGGCTTCATGAAATGAGTTTGGAAGTTCCTTTTCTCTTCAACTTTCTGCAAGAGTCTGGGAAGTAACTGAGGTTAAGTTTTCTTTAAATGCTTGGTGGAGTTCATCAGTGACACTGAGCTTTTCTTTATTGGGAGGCTTTTGATTACTGACATTATCTTCTTACTGCTGCTGCTGCTGCTAAGTCACTTCAGTCGTGTCCGACTCTGTGCGACCCTATAGATGGCAGCCCACCAGGCTCCCCCGTCCCTGGGATTCTCCAGGCAAGAACACTGGAAGTGGGTTGCCATTTCCTTCTCCAATGCATGAAAGTGAAAAGTGAAAGTTGCTCAGTCATGTCCGACTCTGTGAGACCCCATAGACAGCAGCCCACCAGGCTCCCCTGTCCCTGGGATTTTCCAGGCAAGAGTACTGGAGTGGGGTGCCATTGCCTTCTCTGATCTTCTAACTAGTTATACATATATTCAGATTTTTGTTCTTTCATGATTCAGTCTTGGTAAGTTGTGTGTTTCTGAGAATTTATCAATTTATTCAAAGGTTATCCAAATTATTGGTAAATTATTTATAGTATTGTGTCTTTTATAGTATTGTCTTATATTCCTTTTAATTTCTGTGGTATCAGCTGTTATGTCTCCTCTTTAATTTCTGATATTACTTATACATGTCTTTCAGATTTTTTCCTTAATTAAAATTAGTATTTATCAGTTTTGTTGATTTTGTAAAAAAACAATTTCATTTAGTTGATATTTTAAAATTGTTTTCCTATTCTCTATTTCATTAATCTTTGTTCTAGTCTTTATTATTTTATTCCTTTTGCTAGTTTTTGGTTTAGTACATTCTTCTTTTTCTAGTTCCTTAAGGTGTAAGTTTAGTGTGTTAATTCGATATCTTTCTTCTTTTAAAATGTACTCAGCTATAAAACTTTCCTCTTAGCACAGGCATGCCTTATTTTCTTGAGCTTCACTTAACTGTACTTTGCAGAGACTGCCTTTTTAAAAAAAGTAAATTGAAGGTTTGTGACAAGCCTGTATCGACCAAGACTATTTGCATCATTTCTCCAACAGCATTTGCTCACTTTATGTCTTTCACACTTAGATAATTCTTGCAATAATTCAAACTTTTTCCTTATTATTATATTTGTTATGGTGATCTATGATCATTGATGCTACCATTGTAATTATTTTTCATTTTTTTGGCTATAAACTATGTTTTAATATAAGTATACTGCTTAGACATAATACTGCTGCTGCTAAGTCACTTCAGTCGTGTCCAACTCTGTGCGACCCCATAGATGGCAGCCCAACAGGCTCCCCCATCCCTGGGATTCTCCAGGCAAGAAAACTGGAGTGGGTTGCCATTCCCTTCTCCAAAGCATGAAAGTGAAAAATGAAAGTGAACTTGCTCAGTCATGTCCGACTCTTCGCGACCCCATGGACTGCAGCCCACCAGGCTCCTCCATCCATGGGATTTTCCAGGCAAGAGTACTGGAGTGGGGTCCCATCACTTTCTCTGAGACATAATACTGTTGCACACTAAATAGACTATAGTATAAACATAAATTTTATATGCACTGGGAAACCCCAAGATTCATGTGATTTACTTTATTGCTATATTCCCATGTTAGTTCTTCAACACTTTCAAACCAATAAAAATTTTTAATGTTACAAATTTGTGTTATTCTATGCAGGAGAGTTGATCCAAATTAACTAGTCTACCATTACTGGAAACAGAACTTCTTAGGTTTTTTAAATACAAGTTTTGTAATGTTTACTGACTCCCTTTTGACTTTTATTCTCCTTTGATTTCTCTAAAGTTATTAAGTTATTCATATTATATTACCAGTAATTCTAATGTTTACTGTATTAGTTGGTCTCATTCTGCCATTGTTTCTTTTAACTCATGCTCATGATGATTACTTTCTTCATATATTTTGAGATTTTTTTTAAGGTGACTTTATATTTCTTGAAACTTTATAAGTAGAAATTATTTGAGGCCAAGTTTCAAAGCAAGATACTCTAGATTATTTTCATTTCCTTCTGGAATATTTGAGTCCTTTGGTCTTTTACTAGCACTTTGGTCAAGATTCTCCACCCTCAGAGGGCCCAAGTCAATAAAATCACAAATGAAAAAGGAGAAGTCAAAACTGACACTACAGAAATACAAAAGATCATAAGAGACTACTACAAACAACTGTATGTCAATAAAATGGATAGCCTAGAAGAAAGGAACAAATTCTTAGAAATGTACAATCTCCGAAGATGGAACCAGAAAGGAAGAGAAATTACAAACAGACCAACTGACATCAGTAATTTAAAAACACCCAACAAACAAAAGTCTAGGATGAGATGTTAGTTCTTCACAGGTGAATAGTTCCAAAATCTTCACATGTGAATTGTTCCAAAATATTTAGAGAAGAGTAAACATCTATCATTTTCAAATTCCAAAAAAATTGCCAAGGAAGGAATATTTCCAAACTCATTCTATGAGGCTAGCTTCACGATGATACCAAAACCAGACAAAATACCATTAAAAAAGAAAATTATAGGTCAATATCACTGATGAACATAGATGTAAAAATTCTCAGCAAATTATTAGCAAATAGAATCCAATAATATTTAAAAAGGATCATACACCATAATCAAGTGGGATTAATACCAGGGATGAAAAGATTTTTCAATATTTGCAATATTCAATTTGTTTACATACTACAGTAACACATTGAAGAATATAAACCATATGATCATTTTTAAAGATGCAGAAAAAGCTTTTGATAAAATTCAACACCCATTTATGATAAAAACCCTCCAGAAAGTGAATGCAGAGGGAATATATCTCAACATAATAAAGGCCATATGTGACAAACCTACAGCTAACATCATATTCAGTGGTGAAAATCTGAAACCATTTCCTCTAAAATCAAGAACAAGACAAGGATGACTACTCTTGCCACTTCTAGTCAATATGCTTTTGGAAGTCCTAGCCACAGCAATAAGAGAGTAAAATAAATAAATAAAAGGAATCCAAATTGGAAAGGAAGAAATAAAACTATCCCTTTTTGCAGATGACATGATACTATATAGAAAATCCTAAAGATGCTATCAGAAAACTACTAGAGTTCATCATTGAATCTAGTGAAGTTGCAGGATACCAAAATTAATATACAGAAATCTATTGCATTCCTATACAATAACAACAAACTATCAGAAAGAGAAATTAAGGAAACTATCTCATTTATAATTGCACCAAAAAACAATAAAATAACTAGGAATAAACCTACCTAAGGAGGTAAAAGACATATATTCAGGAAACTATAGGACACTGATGACAGAGATTGAAGACAAATAAACCAGTATAAACTGTGTTATTGGACTGAAAGAACTAATAGAGTGACCTTACTACCTAAGGCAATCTACAGATTCAATGCAATCTCTATCAAAATACCAATGGCATTTTTTACAGAACTAGAACAAATAGTTTAAAATTTTGTATGTTAACAAAAAAGACTCCAAATAGCCAAAAACAATCTTGAGAAAGAAGAATGGAGCTGGAGGAATTATGTTCCTTAAGTTCAGACTTATGCTACAAAGCTACAGTAATAAACAGTCTGATACTGGCACCTAGATCAATGGGACAGACACCTAGATCAATGGGACAGAACAGAAATAAACCCACATACTTACAGTCAATCTATGACAAAGGAGGCAAGAATGTACAATGGAAAAAGGACAGTCTCTTCAATAAGTGGTGCTGGGAAAACTGGACAGCTACATGTAAAAGAATGAAATTTTTTTAAAAATGAATGAGATTGAATATTCTCTAACACTATATACAAAAATAAAATCAAAATGGATTAGTGACCTAAACGTAAATTGGATACCATAAAACTCCTAGAAGGAAACATAAAGAGGATACTCTTTGATATAAATCAGAGAGGTTTTTTTATTTTTGATCCATCTCCTAAAGTAATGGAAAGAAAAACAAAAATAAACAAATAATTAAATTTAAAAGCTTTTGCACAGCAAAGGAAACCATTGACAAAGTGAAAAGACAACCTATGAAATGGGATAAAATATTTGTAAATGATATGACCAATAAGGGATTAATATTCAAAATATATAAACAACTCATACAACTCAACATAAAAAAAAACAATCCAATTAAAATATGGGTAGAGGACCTAAACACACATTTTTCCAAAGAGGACATGCAGATGGCCAATAGGCACTTGAAAAAATAGTCAATATCAGCTAATTATCAGGAAATGTGAACCAAAACCACTGTGGGATATTTACCTCACACCCGTCAGAATGGCTATCATCAAAAAGAACACAAATAACAAGTATTAGTGAGGAAGTGGAGAAAAGGGAAGTATTAGTGAGGAAGTGGAGAAAAGGGAACACTCATACACTGTTGATAGGAATGTAAACTGGTGCAGCCATTGTGGAAAACAGTATGTGCTGTGCTGTGCAAAGTTGCTCAGTTGTGTCCGACTCTTTGTGACCCTATGGACTGTAGCCCACCAGGCTCCTCCATCCATGGAATTCTCCAGGTAAGAATACTGGAGTGGGTAGCCATGCCCTTCTCGAGGGGATCTTCCCAACCCAAGAAGTGAACCCAGGATTTTCTCAAAAAACTAAAAATAAAACTATCATATGACCCAGAAATTCCATTCCTGAGTATATATCCAGAGAAAATGAAAACACTAATTTGAAAATATATATGTACCTCAATGTTCATGGCAGCATTACTGACAACTACCAAGATATGGAAGCAACCTAAGTGTCCAACAACAAATAAATGAATAAAGAAGTTTTGGGGTGTGTGTGTGTGTGTGTGTGTGTGTGTGTGTGTGTGTGTGTATACACATACATACACACCATGGTATACTACTCAGTCATAAAAAAATGAAATTCTGCCATTTGTAAGAACATGGATGGACTTGGAGGGTATTATGCTTTAATGAAATAAGTCAGACAGAGAAAGACACTGTATGATATCATTTACATATGAAATCTAAAAATGAAACAAACTTATGAATATAACAAAAAAAGAAACAGACTCAGAGAAAACAAATTAGTGATTACCAGCAGGGAGAGGGAAGTGTGGAGGGGCAACATAGGGGACTAAGACGTATGAATTATTATGTATAAAATTAGCTACAAAGATATACTATACAACATGGGGAAATACAGTCAACATCATGAACTCCTTATTACAAAATTCAGACTTAAATTGAAGAAAGTAGGGAAAACTGCTAGACCATTCAGGTATGACCTAAATCAAATCCCTTATGATTATACAGTGGAAGTGAGAAATAGATTTAAGGGACTAGATCTGATAGATAGAATGCCTGATGAACTATGGAATGAAGTTCATGACATTGTGCAGGAGACAGGGATCAAGACCATCCCCATGGAAAAGAAATGCAAAAAATGGCTGTCTGGGGAGGGCTTACAAATAGCTGTGAAGAGAAAAGAGGCAAAAAGCAAAGGAGAAAAGGAAAGATACAGGCATCTGAATGCAGAGTTCCAAAGAATAGCAAGAAGAGATAAGAAAGCCTTCTTCAGTGATCAATGCAAAGAAAAAGAGGAAAACAAAAGAGGAAAACAACTAGAGATCTCTTCAAGAAAATTAGAGATACCAAGGGAACATTTCATGCAGAGATGGGCTCAATAAAGGACAGAAATGGTATGGACCTAACAGAAGCAGAAGATATTAAGAAGAGGTGGCAAGAATACACAGAAGAACTGTACAAAAAAGGTCTTCATGACCCAGATAGTCATGATGATGTAATCACTAATCTAAAACCAGACATCTTGGAATGTGAAGTCAAGTGGGCCTTAGAAAGCATCACTACGAACAAAGCTAGTAGAGGTGATGGAATTCCAGTTGAGCTGTTTCAAATCCTGAAAGATGATGCTGTGAAAGTGCTGCACTCAATATGCCAACACATCTGGAAAACTCAGCAGTGGCCACAGGACTGGAAAAGATCAGTTTTCATTCCAATTCCAAAGAAAGGCAATGCCAAAGAATGCTCAAACTACCACACAATTGCACTCATCTCACATGCTAGTAAAGTAATGCTCAAAATTCTCCAAGCCAGGCTTCAGCAATACGTGAACCGTGAGCTCCCTGACATTCAAGCAGGTTTTAGAAAAGGCAGAGGAACAAGAGATCAAATTGCTAACATCCAATGGATCATGGAAAAAGCAAGAGAGTTCCAGAAAAACATCTATTTCTGCTTTATTGACTATGCCAAAGCCTTTGACTGTGTGGATCGCAATAAACTGTGGAAAATTCTGAAAGGGATGGGAATACCAGACCACCTGACCTGCCTCTTGAGAAATCTGTATGCAGGTCAGGAAGCAACAGTTAGAACTGAACATGGAACAACAGACTGGTTCCAAATAGGAAAAGGAGTACGTCAAGGCTGTATATTGTCACCCTGCTTATTTAACTTATATGCAGAGTACATCATGAGAAACGCTGGACTGGAAGAAACACAAGCTGGAATCAAGATTGCCAGGAGAAATATCAATAACCTCAGATATGCAGATGACACCACCCTTATGGCAGAAAGTGAAGAGGAGCTAAAAAGCCTCTTGATGAAAGTGAAAGAGGACAGCGAAAAAGTTGGCCTAAAGCTCAACATTCAGAAAACAAAGATCACAGCATCTGGTCCCATCACTTCATGGGAAACAGATGGGGAAACAGTGGAAACAGTGTCAGACTTTATTTTGGGGGCTCCAGAATCACTGCAGATGGTGACTGCAGCCATGAAATTAAAAGACGCTTACTCCTTGGAAGAAAAGTTATGACCAACCTAGATAGCATATTCAAAAGCAGAGACATTACTTGGCTGACTAAGGTCCATCTAGTCAAGGCTATGGTTTTTCCTGTGGTCATGTATGGATGTGAGAGCTGGACTGTGAAGAAGGCTGAGCACCGAAGAATTGATGCTTTTGAACTGTGGTGCTGGAGAAGACTCTGGAGAGTCCCTTGGACTGCAAGGAGATCCAACCAGTCCATTCTGAAGGAGATCAGCCCTGAGATTTCTTTGGAAGGAATGATGCTAAAGCTGAAACTCCAATACTTTGGCCACCTCATGAGAAGAGTTGACTCATTGGAAAAGACTCTGATGCTGGGAGGGATTGGGGGCAGGAGGAGAAGGGGACGACTGAGGATGAGATGGCTGGATGGCATCACGGACTCAATGGACGTGAGTCTGAGTGAACTCCGGGAGATGGTGAACAGGGAGGCCTGGTGTGCTGCGATTCATGGGGTCGCAAAGAGTCGGACACGACTGAGCGACTGAACTGGACTGATAAATGAAGTATAACCTTTAAAAATTGTGACTCACTCTATTGTACACCTGTAACATACAATATTGTACCTTGACTATACATCAATTAAAAGAAAAAAAATTCTTCTCCCTCCTCGTACATTGCTTTGTCCCAAAGTCATATGCTTTATATTTTGTTACAGAAGCACCACAATTTCAGGTTAGAAAAAATCTATTCCAGTTATCTATTGCTGTCTGTGTTAAATGTTAAAACAACAACATTTATCTCACACTCAAATCAACAGTTGCAGCAAGAAATCAAACAGCAAGATTGCAGCTACAAACAAAGAGGGATGGAGGCTTAGCACCAACTGGGGACAAAAAAAAAACACAAAAAAGCACAATGAGGTACACTGTCTTATTATAAAAAGCCTTTTTGCTGTCTTTGGAGTCTGAAACCTCTCCTCCTACATACCAGCTAGCTAGTTACACACACACACACACACACAGAGAAGAATGAATGTCCCAAGGCTCTCTCTTATGAATATTACATTTTGCTGAAGCAATATAATCTTGAGTATTTGCTGGCATATATAATACATTCCCTTGTTCTCACTGACTGCTGGAGAAAATATGCATTGGAAAAAACAAACAAACAAACAAGAAGCCAAAGCAAGAATCAATCATATAGTTATTTTAACCGGGATCACCAAGCTGAAGAAGAGGAGAAAAAGAAACAGACTAACATTCTGATTATTCCACGGTCCAGTCCAAAATGCAATGACCACTAGAATTCTCAGACTCAGGTTATCTTTGGTATGTGGTGCTTAGTTAAATTAGTGTCTTTAATGGTTAAAAAAAAATAGGTATTCCAGGAGCAAGAAATTAATGAAAATTATGCATAATCTATTTTTTTTTTTAGTTGGGGTGGCTTATTGTGGTGGCTTCTCTTGTTGTGGAGTGCATAATCTAATTTTACCTCTTAGATCAGCAATTCTTAATAGGAATTCTAAATTTCATATATAATGTTGACATACTTAATTTTTTCATAGGAAAAAAGGTGATTTTTAAAAAACATTTCACTTTGGGCTATTTATCCTATATCAATACCCAAACTGGATAAAGTCACATTTTCTACATTTATGTATTTTAACATTTTAAGTCTCTTGGGAGAGTTCAACAAAATATGTTTTGGCTTAAAATCATTAATTTTCCAGTGTACTTTATGGTAATCTGTTATGTGATTTCATTTTCACAAAGTATCTACCTGTGTATTCATATCACATTTATGTGTGCATTTTCAGAGGTCTAAAGACAAACACAAAATTTGGGCAGTCATTAAATAAGAAGAAAGGGCTGGGAGTTTAGAGTCACCACTATATACCATATTAGTCTAATTTTATGACTTTGAACAAGTTTTGAAAGATTTGTGCTTTATTTTCCTCATCTATAAAATGAAATGGCTAAGATTAAACTTCTCTTTTACAAGGGCACTGTGAAAGTCAAAAAAGATAATACATGATAAAGATATCTAAAAACTTTAATATTCTGTTAAAATATCAGTATTCTTTTCATAGGTAATAAATAGAAATCCTTAGAAATTCTCTCTCAAGTTTGCAACTCAGAGCAGTTTATTATAATTCTGTTTAAACATTTGAAATCCAAAATGGTCTTCTGGTCCTTCCTTCCACGGAAGGAGGAAAACATTGATAATACTGTTACATTCTGAGATCCTGCTTTGCTTGTTCATGTTTTTAGGACCTTTGAAGTTAATTAATTGATAACCCTACAGAGCCAGTACTCTTAGTACCCCAGTACTCTATAAGACCTACCCAAGGCTCAGGATATAAAGTTATATTATTCAAGTGACTTGTTTACTGAAGAATCTTTAACTAAAGGGAATATATAAGCTACTGCCTGTCAAACACACACACACACACACACACACATTAAGTATATCTTGTTCCTTTAATGACATTTTTAGGCAATTTCAGTTCAACCTCTCTCTTCTTTCCCAGTGCAAGCCTGATCTGCAACTTTGACTGCCTGTGGGGGCTGAGGGAAACAAGATCAGTTGCTAGACATCTTCTACCTTCGACTGTTTTCAAAGGACAAAGAGTTGGCATGAGCAGGAAGAAAAGAGAAAGAAAAAAAACTGGTCTTGGTTATAATATACCGCCACCCCCCCCTTTCTTATCAGGGCATCTTTGGCTAGTGCTGACACATATCTGTGGCAGGTATGCAAAAATACTGTGAGATGTATCCTTAGGGGTACTCCTGATCCACTGTTCCCTGGCTCCCTATTTTTTGGTTCAGATTGGATTAATATATACTACCTCACTGAAATTTGTCAGGCCAAACAACTACTGCTCTCCAAACAACTATAGAAAGAAAGCTCTGAACTCATTACTTTGGGACCACTTCTGGAAATTCACTACAGTGTGCCTGTCCCCAAGAGGTCCTGTGCCTTGTTATCCTATACCAGTTAGTTTCCATCCTTTTTGTCTGTAGTTTTCAGTCTTCTTTTTGATTTCCTAAATTTGTCTCTGTGATTGCTATTGTGGACTTTATTCAGACATACGTTCTTTCATTAATCTTGAATAGACAATCTGTTTTAATTGGCTGCAGTCCCTATCTTGGACTTGTAACCTCAATAGTTCTCACAAGTACCCCTTAATGATCTGGCTCCTGTTCTGCTCTTTAGTGGCCTGTATTTACTCCACCTCAAAATTCCAGCTTCTGCCACAAAGGCATTCTCCAGAGGTGCTCAGATTGCCTAGACTGGTAACCTTTTGGTCATCTTGGGAAACATACCATCAAAATGTATGCATGCTCAGTTGCTCAGTTGTGTCCAACTATTGGTGATGCCATGGACTGTAGCCCACCAGGCTCCTCTGTCCCAGGCAAGAATACCAGAATGGGTTGCCATTTTCTCCTTCAGGGGATCTTCCCGACCCAGAGATCGAACTTGCATCTCCTTTGTCTCCTGCATTGCAGGCGATTCTTTACCTCAGAGCCACTCAAGAAGCCGACCAAGATGGCTTGAGCCCAAATACTTGATGCGATGTTCACTTACCATGCAAAATGGGTAACTGCTTCTCTTTCATTTTATTCTATACTTAGATAAACATACGGGCAGATTATTGAATCTGATCCATTAGCAGACATCAAAATGATGAATGAAAAGGCAGTGTCTTCGTTTTGCTACATTTTCATCTCTGCAAACAATTCTCTTTGACTTTCTCCCTTTCATATGGCCTCAAATTTGGGGAAAAGCCTTTCTCCACATGTTGTTTTCACTCTTGCTACAAAGAAACCACCCCAAAATCTAGTAGCATGAAGCAATATTTTTATTATGTTTACAGATACACAGTAGAGTGAGGACAGCTTTTGTCTAAGTAAAGACAACGTGGTGGCAGGGAGCTGGAATCCTCTGGAGGCATCTTCACTCACTTGTCCAGCAGTTGATGCTGGTTATGGGTTGAGATCTAAAGTGGGGATGGGAGCCAGGACACTGACATGGGATTTTCCATATGGCCTGAATTTCCTCACAGCATGTTATCCATAGGATTTTTACATTGCTGTTCAGGGATACAAAGGCAATTAGTCTTTCATCTCAATTTTCATGACTAAATGTATAAATATATTTAATTGTTAAAACTTGATTTATACCTCAAACTGGACTAAACTTCTGAAAATATCATTCATCTATAAAAGCCCTGACCCTAGTCCCAGGGTGAGGCTCAATACAGAGATTTCCTGTGTGAAAGCAATTCTGCAGACTTTCTTTCTTACCAATCAGGCTCTTTTGTGAAAGGCAAAGTCTTTAATTTCATCACTGAAGATGACTTAAACTGTTGGTAGGAGGGGCACACTGAAACTCACTTAAAAAAAAAAGCTGCATATTGAAACATTTTAAAAAGGCCATAATCAATTGAAAAAATGAAAATTAGATTTTGGTGAGAAAATAGGATCAATAAAATAATAGGAAATTGCAACAATAGTGAGTCAAAAACAAAAAGAAAACAAAAACTAGAAACGGAAGGCCAAGGATGTTCAAAAGAAAATCTTAATGACAGTTTTTTAAATAAATATTTAGCCATGTGTATACCAAATATTCAAACAATGATATATGTATATATAAGCTATTTTGCATTGCACATCTGCATTAATGCAGAGAGTAACAGGGACATAAATAATCCATGCCAGTATGGCTGCCCTAATTTAAGAATATTTCTTAAAGATAACCAATAGGGAGCTTCACTCCCAAAGTGTATGTTAATCACAAGATAACTCTGCTCATGTGTGGGTGTTTGTACTGCCAACAAGTGTAAATTTACCCAGTAGCAGCTGTGATCAATTATTCCAAAATTCCTAATAACCTGATGGCCCAAACCAAACTATAGACAATGATTTGTATAATTTAATCAATTATCTATGACTAGCAATAGGGAAATGACAGAAACTTTAGCCCAAATAAGCAGCTATTTATTCTTGTTTAGTATTACCTTTAAAAGTTATCAAAGCAAAAATCTATCGAGGCATTATGTATAGCTAACACATCTTAACAGGCTCAGTATCAAGTCCTGGATATATCAGAAATTGCTTTGCAACCAAATTTCTAAATACTCCCTTGCAAAGTATAGCCTGTCTCTGAAACCTAACCAGGCCAAGTATATAAAATATAGTGGATATTGATATGATGGATTACATTTCACTCTTTCTTCCTTACTTGCCTAAGCAGGTTACCTAGGCCCCTAAAGTCTTACTCAGTTTGGCTGTCCCTAGAGGTATCTCAGGTGGTTCACAGTCTTCTTGGGACTGTTTTGTTGATGGTGACAGCAATAGAAGCTCCCCACTGCCAAGATATGGTGCAAACGACATCCCTGCATCCTTCTCTCATAGAAGTTGATGGAACCAGGATGGTTAGAGAGTAACTGAGACTGGCCAGAATTTTCTATCCACCTTCTTGCTTGGCCTCCAATTTCCCTTTAAATATTGACACACAAGTGTTTCCTCATTCTCTTTTAGCCTGGAACTCAGCATACGGACTGTCCTCTAGTGATATCCAACTGAGCACCTCTTCAGATCTATCTGGGCATGGCTCAATTTCCAGCCAGGGTTAAGAGTAACCTCTCCTAAATTAATCTAAAATTGAACTAAAATGAGTTTATGCATAAAATCTCAGATTGATGCATTTGCAAATTAGGGCTCTCAAACATTCATATCTTCCTTTCAATTTATGGACAGAAAAGAGGGAAACAAGAAACAGAGGAAGGGAGGAAGGGAAGGACTGAAAGAGAGACCAAACAAGAGAAAGTAAGAGAATAAATGCAGTCTCAAAGTCATCAATACTGAATTCAGCACTTCAGAATTGTTGAATAGAGCAGAAATTTTATAAAGGTAGTTTTTTAAGAAAGATGTCAACTAGGAAATCTTGAGCTACTTATTAGTTTTTAGAGTGAAAACTTTTGAACCAAAAATAGGCAAGTAAACATTATTTTGTATTCCTTTCAGCACACTGATGATATTTTGCAGTGTGATAGATTGAAGTTGTTTCAGATATTCTACAATTTCTGTGATTTTCACCCACTGAGACTCTATTCAGATAAAAGGATCAATCTAAATTCTGATGGTTAAGAACTGCATGTGCCACTTTTCAATCATATTTCCAGAAATCAACTGAATATACCAAATAATTCCAAAGCCTTTTGGTCCTCTCTCAACCCTTTGAATCTCGGTTTCAGTGGGACCAAGTTTTAATCCCTCTTTTGCAGAAAGTAGAAAGCAAGTTATAAACAAAAGCCTAAAGTCAAAAATAAATGGAGTTGTCATATTATATTTTAGATTTTAGTGCTTGAAGCAACCATAAAGAAGCATTTTCATATTTTTTCCATCTGCCAAGGATTATAGAATCAAAAGTATTCCAGCTGCTTTTGTTCAATATTGCTATATTACTAGGAAGATCTAAATAAACCAAGATTCTTCCTCATTCTACCCATTAGTTACTATGGCTTATAATACCTTCGAAACTTGAGGTCTAATCATTCTGTTTTGTTGAGAAAAGGAAGAGAAATGGGCAAATGAATGGGTTTATGAAGGCTTATGGGAGGTGGTTCACAAAGATGCTGGAAACAACCTTGCTCATCCCAATAAGCCCTAAGGCAACAGGACTTTCCTTCTATTAGGAGGCAGTGCTTCTTTGCTCTCCCCTTGAATCTGGGCAGGTCCTGTGACTTTGACAAACAGAAGGTAGCAGAAGAGATATTCTGAAAACCCTGGGGCTTAAGAGGTCTTACCCCTTCAATTTTCACCCTCAAGTTCTGATGAGCCATGGCTACACTGCTGGAGAGCAACATGAAACAGAGGGTTTTTGTTTTGTTTTGTTTTGTTTAATTTTATTGAAGTATAGTGTTGCAATGGAGAAGGCAATGGCAACCCACTCTAGTACTCTCGCCTGGAAAATCCCATGGACAGAGGAGCCTGGTAGGCTGCAGTCCATGGGGTTGCTAAGAGTCAGACACGATTGAAGCGACTTAGCAGCAGCAGCAGCAGCAGTGTTGCAAAGAGTCAGACACGACTGAGCACACGCATGCACAATTGATTTACAATGTTGTGTTAATTTCTTCTGTATGGTGAAGTGACTCTTCACCATATGTATATATATATACATATTCTTTCTCATATTCTTTTCCCATTTGGTTTGTCACAGGATATTGAATATAGTTTCCTGTGCTGTGTGGTAGGACCTTGTTTTGATCCATCTTGCATATAACAGTTTGCTTCTGCTAATTCCAAAATTCCCATTCCTTCCCTCCCCTACCTGCCCTCTCCCTGGAATCTAAAATACAATACAAATCAGCATATCTATGAAACAAAACAGACTCACAGAGAACAGAGTTGTTTCTTTAGCTGCATCAATCATTAGGCATGTGTGTGTGTGTTAGTTGCTCAGTCGTGTCCAACTGTGCAACCCCATGGACTGTAGCCCACCGGGCTTCTCTGTCTATAGAATTCTCCAGGCAAGAATACTGGAGTAGATTGACATTCCCTTCTCCAGAGGAACTTCCCAACCCAGGGATTGAATTCTCATCTCCTGCATCGCAAGCAGATTCTTTAGCGTTTGAGCTATAGGGAAGTGAAGCCATTTTAAGTCAGCCAGTCCCAGGTAAGTCTCTGGATAACTGCTATTGTATGAGTGATCTCAGTCAATATAAATAAAGTAGAAGAATAATAAAGCCTTATTGATTTTGAGGGGCAGTTTGATATGCAAGGATGAATAATGAAACCAAGACTCAAAATGCCACTGTCTGCTTCCATTTAGTTATAATGAGAATGATATTCCTTTTCCTAAGACTGAATTTCCATCTTTGCCCATTCTCTTACATTCTCAAGGGACCTTTCTTAGGTCAAGTACACTTTCTTTATTATGTATATATGCATCTTCTACTATCTCCTGTTAGCTCTTTCCTTTTCACATTTAAATATCTTTTAATCTGTCTTATCTTAAACTATCTTTTAAAAGCTATCACCTTCTATTAGTAGCAGATCACTTCTCTTTACAGCCCAGTTTTAAAGAGTTGTTTACAATCAGTAATTTTATTCACACTTATGATTTCAATGCACTAAAATCTCACTTCTGGAGCACCACTAAAACAGATTATCTCGCGATCCCTAAATTCAACAGAAATTTCTTAGTCTTTTTCTGACTGAATTTTCCCTTATCTCTTGATATTATGGGTCATTCTTTGTCCTTTAAACACCCTGTACCTTTGGCTTTGTAACGCTTAATACTCCTATACTCTAATAACTGTCCTGTCTGATTTGGTATCCTTTGATCATTTATTTTATTCTGTTCACTCTTATTTCCTTAAGGCCCATCATCAGCAAATTATGACCCATAGGCCAAATCCTGACCTCCACCTGCTTTTATAAATAATCTTTTATTAGATCAGAGACTCTCATTCATTGGTGTATTGTCTAAGTTCAGTTCAGTTCAGTCCATAGTCCTGTCCGACTCTTTGTGACCCCATGGACTGCAGCACACCAGGCTTCCCAGTCCATCACCAACCCCTGAAGCCTGCTCAAACTCATGTCCATCAAGTTGGTGATGCCATCCAACCATCCCATCCTCTGTTGGCCCCTTCTCCTGCCTTCAGTCTTTCCCAGTATCAGGGTCTGTTTCAGTAAGTCAGTTGTTCGCATCAGGTGGCCAAAGTGTTGGAGCTTCAGCTTCAGCATCAGTCCTTCCAGTGAATATTCAGGACTGATTTCCTTTAGGATTGACTGGTTTGATCTCCTTGCAGTCCAAGAGACTCTCAAGAGTCTTCTCCAACACCACAGTTCAAAAGCATCAATTCTTCAGCGCTCAGCTTTCTTTATAGTCTAACTAACCGTCTAGTCAAGGCTATGGTTTTTCCTGTGGTCATGTATGTATGTGAGAGTTGGACTGTGAAGAGGGCTGAGCACCGAAGAATTGATGCTTTTGAACTGTGGTGTTGGAGAAGACTCTGGAGAGTCCCATGGACTGCAAAGAGATCCAACCAGTCCATTCTGAAGGAGATCAACCCTGGGATTTCTTTGGAAGGAATGATGCTAAAGCTGAAACTCCAGTACTTTGGCCACCTCATGAGAAGAGTTGACTCATTGGAAAAAACTCTGATGCTGGGAGGGATTGGGGGCAGGAGGAGAAGGGGACGACCGAGGATGAGATGGCTGGATGGCATCACGGACTCGATGGACGTGAGTCTGAGTGAACTCCGGGAGATGGTGATGAACAGGGAGGCCTGGTGTGCTGCGATTCATGGGGTCGCAAAGAGTCAGACACGACTGACCGACTGAACTGAACTGAACTGAACTGAACCTATCCATACATGACTACTGGAAAAACCATAGCTTTGACTATTGTCTAAAGCTTTGGCCATTGATGAATGACTGAGTTGAGAAAGTTGACGAAAAGTTAATCAGCTGATTTACAATATAAAGGATATACAGTCTCTCTCTCTATATATATATATAAGTTATATTTATGTAAGGGTTTTTTTTTTCTGAGACAGAGGGCTGTATATTAAATGACATATTATGGACAGTTTACACAAACCATATCTAAATATCATGTGACCCCTTGTCAAGAAAGAATGCTATTTTTAAGGAGTTATTGATGTTAAGAGAATGTTGCTCTTTGTGGTTGAGCAGGTATTTCTGCTGAGGGGGGATGGGGGTTGGGTGATGCATGATGCAGATATACAATGCACAGTGGGGCTTGGGGGAGACAGGAGGTCAAAGGGCAGAGGAGATTTCTTTTTTCAATTTTTGTCTTGTCATCAAAAAGGAATTTTATCGCACAAGTAGATGTAACACTTGTTTTCTTGCTAGCCTCAAGTGCTTCACTCTCCACAGATCAAGTAGTCCACAATGTCTAAAATGTTTTTTATCTGGCCCTTGACAGAAAAAGTTTGCCAATCTCAGATGCAGAGCTCTGATATGTGTTCTATTTTCACTATACAACTTTCTTGAATGAGTTCATCCTTCTCTATCACAAACACACAATGAAAGTAATGTCTGTTTAGTGGATAGCTCTTTAAAAATCCCATCTTCTAGGCCAGGTAATAGATTTAGATCTTGTGTTGGATATCCTCCCTTTATGCCTACTACCCATTTATCTCTACAGAAAAGCTGAGCTCTTTGGAGTGGGCTTCCTTGCTCTTTGCTTTTAATTGGATTATCTCAAGTGGAGGCACTTGTGGGAAAAGCAAGGGGGAGTGGAAAGAAATGTCAAGCTACGTATTCCACTGGCTCCTTCATTGACGTAATATGGTTTTGTCATGGTTTTGCTATTTCACTAAAGGCTACATCTCTTGTCCTGTTGTCTTATGCTCTTGCTAGCCTCAAGTGTTTCACTCTCCTTTCTGGTTTCCTTAAATCTTAGCTACATCTTATAACAATCTTTTCTTAAAATCTCTCTAATTGTACATGTTGGATATGTCTGTTACTTTTTTTGCAGGATTCTGATATAGACTGCCAACTGGACATATAAACATAGATATCTTATAGTCAACATAAGTTATCCAAAACTAAGGTAATCTTCACTGCCCCCAAATCATCTGCCAATGATAGCTCTTCTTCCTGTACTTCTAAGAAATCAACACGGCATTTACCAAGTTCCCAGTGCTATGAACCTGAGTATTTGTCTTTACCTCTTGTCCAGTCTTTAAAAGTCCAACCATAACCATGTTTGATAGTACTTACTAAGCTCATGTCAAGGCCATTAACATCTCTTCTGATCACTATCCTTCCCTCCAGCTTTCCGTTCCAATGTTCTGTTTTTCACAGTGCAACCAGGTTCAGTTTTCCAAAGTGAAAATCTGATTACATTTGTCTTTTCCTCAACACTCTTTAACTATATATCTAAAGGCCCAGTCATTAAATAAGGCATATCTGATTCTCTGGTATCTGAACCTGTTTATCTTTCCAGTTTTACCTCTTTCCACTTCCTACACTGTATCGCACTCTCTGAAAGTGAAAGTGTTAGCCATTCAGTCATGTCCAATACTTTGCAACCTCATGGCCAGGCTCCTCTGCCCATGGAATTTTCCAGGCAAGAATACTAGAATAGGTAGCCATTCCCTTCTCCAAGGGATCTTTCTGACCCAGGGATCAAACCCAGGTCTCTTGCATTGCAGGGAGATTCTTTACCAACTGAGCTACCAGGGAAGCCTATGGTCTGAGCCATACTCAAATTACTTTTAGATCATTGAAGGTACCACATTTTATCTTGCTTCTGGGCCATTACAGCTGCTATTTTTTTTTTAATACCTGGAACACTTTTTCTCTCAAATTCATTTGGATAATTTCTAGTTATCTTTCATATCCCTCCCAGCTTAAATTTCATTCCTCCCAGGAAGTCTTCCTTTACATCACTCCTGCTATGTTCTGTCTGGTGTTAAATAAGACTTCTATTACAGCAGCAGTTGTGCTATTTTGTAATGTGTTATATGCTCTCCTACCAGGTTATAAGCCATGAGAGGGTAGGAACTCTATCTATGTTATTCACTGTTTATCAAAAGCATATATCACCTGCTCATACTGCTAAAAAGTAATTAAATTAAAATAATTGGATGATAAAATGATTTCATATTTTGAATTGTAAGTGACACTTCTAGATTAGATTCAATTTCATGGCAAATATTTCATGGTACCTAATACATGCATGATATTTACAAATATCCTGCTTTTGATGTACTTGGTAGAATACAGTTTTCTAAGGCAGGTCTTTGTGGCCCTGGGTTATGTCATAGTAGTCATAAGGGCAGTATAAATAGAAAGTGTTCTGGTGACTTACAGGTGTCACAAGGGAAGGTGAGTTGTGACTTTTGGAATTTAAATTGCTTAAATATCCTAAATGAATAAATAATAGTCCATTTATATGCCCTTCTACCATGAACCTTCTAGAATCAGGGTTCCTATGCTTAAGAGTTCTTGACCAATGCTAGAATTAAGATTTTTCACTTGAGCTAGAGACATAGGCAAACCATAAATATTGCTAAATCAAGAACCTCTTCTATAGTAGAAAGAGAAAAGCAAGTATCACCAAACATTTGAGGAAAAATAAGAGCATGAAAGAGAGGTACAAAAGTTAACAAAATAATCCAACTCACAATGAAAGAGAGTTAAAACAGAAAACATTTCAAGTACAATATAATGCATATTTTCCAAGTGATACCAGCAGATATCATATTAAAAATAAATGATTTTAAGGATGAAATGTTGAAACATTTAAATAATTATTTCTAAAGTTCTCAAAATTATAAATTAAATTGTAGAAAGGATGAGTTTTTTTTTAATCTTTCATATTTTTATTAGTAGTTCTCTCCAAAGAATCAAGATAGTTAGCAAATTACTTTAGCTTCATCAAGACTATATATCACATATGTAGATCTTTAATGAAGTACAACACAATACAAAACAAACCTAAGAGACTGATTTCTATGACTAGTAGTTATTCATTGTGTTACTGTAGAACAAGGAGATCAAATCAGTCCATCCTGAAGGAAATCAACCCTGAATATTCATCAGAAGGACTGATGCTGAAGCTGAAACTCCAGTACTTTGGCCACCTGATGTGAAGAGCTGACTCACTGGAAAATACCCTGATGCTGGGAAAGACTGAAGGCAGGAGGAGAAGGGGATGACAGAGGATGAGATGGTTGAATGGCATCACCAACTCAATGAACATGAGTTTGAGCAAACTCCAGGAGACAGTGAAGGAAAGGGAAGCCTGGCGTGCTGCAATCCATGGGGTCATAAAGAGTCGGACATGACTGAATGACTGAATAACAAGCAGCAGGAGCTGGAAGGAGAGGCAGTTCTCCAGGGATAACTGAGGTGGAGTAGTGCTGGGGGACTAAATCACTACCTATCTCCTCCCTGTGTGATGTGCTAGCAAGGGGCCAATGATTTCTTAAACTGATAACTGTTTCCTAGAGCAGGGGTCTCTAAAATCCTGGGTTGCAGAAGACCGTGGTACAAATCAGGCCAAGACAATCAAATTCATGAGTTGGGAGTATTTCAAAATTCAAGAGAAAAGAATAAAGGGATGACAAATATGAGAAAAATGTGAAGTAACAGGGAGGATAAAACTAGACACACCAGAAACCATCTGTAAAAAATTAATAAACAGAAACCTCAATTAAATAATCAGGAGACTGGAAGGGAAAGCTCTCGAGTTTTGCAAAGATAGCAAAGCCCAACAGGAGGAAGAAAGACTCCTCTTCTTCCTGCAAGAACTCAGTCAATGAAAAGCCCTGGGCTGTTTGTTTACTAGAACCACCTCACTCCCCCAACTTCCTTTTCCTCTCCCTAAAATCATCCTCTGCCTTTGCTTTGTACGGACTTACATGTGGCTCACCATGCCTGCAGACCTCAAATTGATCTCAAATAAATCCATCTTTGTTCAAGAACTATCTGGAAATTTCTTTGTTAATTTAGCTCAACACATCCATTCAAATTTTTGTAGAGAGATAACAAAGAACCAAGGAAAGGGAAAGAAATACCAAAAAATATAGAGAAGATTTTTTAAAGTCTGATGGAAGAATTATATATACTCAGATTGCAAGAGGCAATTTAATGATGAGCAATAAAAAGGAAAAAAGATTCAATTATAGACTCACTTTTGGGGAAATTTCTGACACTTATATCAAAATATTTATCACTATTATATCAGAAGATATTCCAGGACAGATTCCAACTCTCCTTTTATATTCTTCCCACATGAACCTTCTGAGAGGAAATCAAAGTGTTTTTACCATATGGTACAATTAAACTTGAATTCCAATTTATACAATAAAAAGCGAGCCACATCTTTGTTTAATAACAATTTTGAGGTACTGGGGCCGTGGTATTATCACCCCTATTTTTCCACTCTGAATGACTGCCCCACCTTTCTTCTTAGTACCCTTGTAAATTAAGGTGAGGAATCCTTATTTCAGCTGGATAAAATTTTATTCTGACAGGCTCCCTCTGCATTAGAAAATGGGGGCAATTCCTCCATTAAATTCCCATGTAAACAAAAACTTTTTTGATGAATCATCTTTAATTTCCCTAACCACGTTCACTTCCTTTTTGGTATACAAATAAGTCATAAGCCTACCCTCCTTCTCTTGAAACAGAAGGCAGATTATAAGTATTGGTCATTTCATTGCTACTCACTGTTGCATCAATACTGGAAGATTCTGCCATGTATTACTTCCTATTCTAGGATTGAGCGACATGTACACCAGTCAACTTACTTCCTACAAAGTATATTTAAGATTAGCTAAATTCTGGAGTGAACTTCTCAGATATTTCACCTCCATTGTGCTAAGTTGTTTCAGTGTTGTCCAATTCTTTGTGACCCTATGGACCATAGCTCGCCAGGCTCCTCTGTCCATCAGATTCTCTAGGCAAGAATACTGGAGTGGGCTGCCATGCCCTCCTCCAGGGGATCCTCCCAACCCAGGGATTGAACCCAAGTCTGTTATGTCTTCTGCATTGGCAGGTGGGTTCTTCACCACTAGCACCACCTGGAAAGCCCCTAATTCCTTTGTGCATCCCTAAGAGAACATTATGAAATAAGAGAAAGACAACAGTGTAAATCCTGATGGGATTATAGGCACACTCTTAATTCTACAGATTGTCTATAAAGTTTCTTCTGTTCAGTGGCAATTTGTGTAAAAAAAATAGTGAAATGTGGTTCATTTTCTCTTCTTGGGTGTTTTTTTATTTTATTGTGGATTAAAAGGGGAAATTTTGTCCCTCTACATTCTAGAGAGCTAGGTTCTTTTCCAAGTTCTCCACTGAAGCCATGTAGTGAACGGTGTTTCACCCAGAATGACACAATGATGGATACTTTCTGGTCCCTGGTGAACTAAGTCTGTGTTTAGTCGCTGAAGTGGGCATCATGACAAGCACCTTAGATTCTAGAGAGGTGAAGTCTGTGCACTCTAAATGAAGCTACCTGCAACTCTGAAAAGTCTCCAGATTTTGGACCTGAGTGTCTTTTGCTGTTACCAATTCAAATCACTGGGCCCAGATTTGTTCTCAGGTATCCCCTTCTCACCAAGTGACTGGAGTCATCTGATAACTTTCTCCAGCACAGAAAGTAGCATGTTGCTGACAGTATCAATAATTTCAGTGACATTTGCACAAGGCATGGAAGTACTTAGCAGAACTCACAGCAATGAATTCACATCTACTTTAGCTGTACAATAATAGTTTCATGACATTTAGAGACATCCCTGAGTCTTTTAGCAAAGTATTATTGGCTCTTTCCCATTTCATCCTCTCTCATCTAGGAGCTAGTCTGATGTTTACTCCTCCAGTCTTCCAGTCTGACTGAAGTAGTTGTAATTTCCCCAGTGACATGTGTTCTCTGATTACCATGGACATTGCCACAGAAGGATGACTCAAAAACTCATCTGTCTCACATTTTCCCCTTTACTGGCCCAAATTTGTCCTTACCCATGTTTTGATTTTTGTGTTCAGCAAGTAGAAAAACACATTTACGTCCCTTTGATACTCGATATGATATGTAACAAATACGGAATTTTCAATTCTGTAGCCACCTACCACTGTCACCTATTCTTGTTACTATTAATGTTTTATGAAAGGGGCATATTGCCCTTCTCTATTTCAAAAGGCATCTTTGAACTTAACAGGCATAGCTCATTTTGGTTTAAGAATTTCCTTTCCATAGTATAGAATTTCACTGTTAAATAATTTTGACTAGTCACTTATGTTACTTCTCTTTAACTTGACAAGATGCAGTCTATGTGGGAAATGAAGGGCCAAGTGAGGTCAGGTTAATTTAGGACAGTGCATTGGATCAGATACAACTTCTGAGCCACTATAGAGTCTCTTGATCACACTCATCTCTAAGCCCTTGTCCACTGCTTTCAATATCCCCTCCACTGTACACACTAGCCACTGTAGAAGTTATCAATGTCATGTGACTACTTGCATGTACCACACAACATAATCTCACTTTTTTTTTAAAGCATTATGGTTTTAGCCTCCCACCTGAAACTTGCCTGTTGCCACTGAGGTATGAGACCAAAGTGTAACCCAGAAGTGGGAAGTAGAGGAAACCCATGGAAAGAAGCTTAAATTAATGGGACTGGAAGCCAGTGAATACAGT
The DNA here is from genome assembly GCF_014754425.2 of Oryx dammah. Taxonomy (NCBI): domain Eukaryota; kingdom Metazoa; phylum Chordata; class Mammalia; order Artiodactyla; family Bovidae; genus Oryx; species Oryx dammah. Next base: position 107,932,376 of record NW_024070207.1, on the reverse strand, counting down.
TTTCCCTCCTCTTCCCTCCAATCCAACTTTTCCTGAGACTCATGAGTTCATAAAGCTTCTCACAAGAAAGTCCACTGACGTTGAATAATAACTCAAACCTGATGCCTAGCGGAAGCTGGTTTGCTAACCTTTCCTCATACTGCCCTCCCCCGACTCTGTCTTCATTTACCTCGCTCTTGCTTTTCTGGGACTGTACTCCCTAATAAACCAGCACATGTGATTTCTCAGACTTCCCACATGATCCAGGGGGTAAAGAATCTGCCTGCTATTACATGGGATGCATATTGGATCCCTGGTCCCAAAAGACCCCACATGCTGCAGAGCAACTAAGCCCATGCCACAAATCCTGAGCCCACGTGCCTAGAGCCTGTGCTCTGCAACAAGAGAAGCCACTGCAATGAGAAGCCCACCCACCACAACAAGAGTAGCCCCTGTTTGCTGCAACTAGAGAAAGCCTGTGCACAGCCATGGAGACCCAGCACAGCCATAAATAAATAAATTTAAAAATAAATTAAGTAAATCTATTAAAAAAGTGAAGGAGAAGAACTTTAGGGAAAAAAAAGATATCCCTCAGGTTTTTTAGAGAATCCAGCCTGGTAGTTTATATCATGAGTTGCCCTAGAAAACAGACCTATCCCATCTATTTGGGATGGATTTTTGGACTTGGCTTTCTCACCAGATCACTGCCAATAGGGATGCCATTTCTGGTGACAGGTGACATGGTGATAACGCATGCTATGCAATAGCACTACAGTTAAAAAGGTTTTTTTCAAACTTCTGGTTAATTGGGATGAAATGCAGGTTGATGGTGAGATTTTGGAATATATGGTTGCTATAGCAATTTAACTGTATGAGGCCAAAGCTAATTTAGAATGATTGTAGAGGAGGCTGGCTTCTGTTAATAGCACTGAAACCCTAGCAAAAATGAAATGAAAATCTCAGAAAAGCCAACTGACAATGGATGGCATGCTGTAAAAGCCAGAAGGCCTTTCATTCCCAACAACTGCAAGGCAGACAGGCCCAGATCTCATTACAAACAATTACACACAGAGAGACACACAGACACACACTTATATAAATAAAAGTTATTATGGTGGTGCTAGTGGTAAAAAAAAAAAAAAAAAAAAAACCTGTCTGCCAATGCATGGAGACATAAGAGACACGAGTTTGATCCCTGAGTCGAGAAGATCCCCTGGAGGAGGGCATGGCAACCCACTCCAGTATTCTTGCCTGGAGAATCCCATGGACAGAGGAGCTTTGGGGGGCTACAGTCCATAGGGTTGCAAAGAGTCAGACAAATGCATGTGTCAGTTAGCATGCATGCATGCATAGAAAATATAGTAAACACTGATTGGATATTTGATGATTTTAAAAAAAAATTATTATTATTTTTTGGTGTTATAAAAGTACATTGCTTGTATCAAAAAGATAGTGAAACATTTTCAAATAAAATACTGATGTCAAAGAATTGCTACAAAATGACTGGGTGGTGAAAGTGAGGGTATATTTAAAACAGGATTTGTTATCCATTGATAATTGTTGAAGCTGGGTGATGGGTACATGTGTGTTCATCTTACTATTATATCTACCTCTATAAATATTTGAAAATATCCACAGCATCATTACTTAAACACATCAGGCTTAGGATTTGATTGCAAATTAGCAGAGCTATAAAACAGATGGGATGTATGCTGTCCACAGTACCTGATGACAAAGTTAGGATTCTGATGGAATCTGAAAAGGGAACATATGCGAGATTACACCCACAAATTCCCCTAAATCTTCTAGGCCAACAGAAGCAATCTTTTCCACATCTAGATGCATACCCCAAATGACTGAAAGCAGGGACTCAAACAGACATTTGTACAGTGATATTTAGAGCAGCATTTCTCACAATAGTCAAAGGTGGAAATGACCCAAATATCCATTGATAACTAATATCCATTGATAACTAACATGTGATAAAAACATATAATGGAATTATTATTCAGTTTTTAGAAGGAATGAAATTCTGATATATGCTACAATGTGGATACATCATGAAAACATGATGCTAAGTGAAATAAGCCAGACATAAAGGACAAATGTTGGATGTTTTAACTTAAATGAGGTATGCGTGATCGTCAAATTCATAGGGATAGAAAGTAGAATAGTAGTTATCAGGGGCTGGGTGTTGGTGGTGGGGTGGGGCAGAGAGAAGTAAACAAGGAATTACTGTTTAATGGGTACAGAGTTTCAGTTTGCAATGATGAAAAATTTCTAGACAGTTTTCGTGGTGAATGTACCTAATGCCACTGAACTATACATTAAAATACATACAATTACAAATTTTAAATTATGTATATTTTATCACAACAAAAATTATTTTTAATGACATATTATGTCCTAAGACATTTTGCTTAGTTTAAGGCTGCAAAGGTATTCTACTATGGTTACTTCCAGAAGCTTTATAGTTTTATGTCCATGTGTATAATCTATTTCAAGTTAGTTACTACAGTACAAGGAAAGGGTCAAAGTTCATTTATTTCTAGATGGTTATTCAATTTTTCTAGCACCATTGGTTGAAAGTTTGTCCTTTCTACCTTGAAACACCACGGAATATTAGATGAAAATCAATTGACCATATCCCATTCCATTGACTTATATGTCTACTCTTATGGCAATATCATGCTGTTTTGATTACTGTTGATTTATAGTTAGTTTTCATATCACAGTTGATTCACAGTTAGTGTAAATCTTCCAACTTTGTTTTTCGAATGATTTTTGGCTGTGTGAGTTTCTTGCATTTCTATGTAAATTTTGTAATTAGCCTGTCAGTTTCTACAAATAGTCACCCTGCTGTGGCTTTAAGTAGAATTGCATTGAATCTATAGATGAATTTATGCAGAATCAGCATATTAATAAGACTGATTCTTCAAATCTATGAACATGGTACACTCTGAAATTATTTAGTTTTTTAAAAAAATTTTCTGTATGTATTTCCTCTAAGCATTATACTTTTTTATGTAGAAATTGTACACCTGTATTTTTAGACTTTAGCTAAGCATCTCATGTTTTAGGATGCAATTTTCAATTGTTGGTTTATAAAAATACAACTGAATTTTGCATGTGATCTTGTATCCTGTAAACTTGCTTAATTTACTTAATAGTTCTAATACCTTTTTGGATATTCTAGGACTGTTAAAATTTTTTACGTGCACATTCATATTGTTTACATTTACAACAGTTTTACTTCTTTATTTCTAATCCTTGTGACTTCTGTTGCTTTGCTTTGTCTTCTTAGTGGCTAGATTTCCCCACTAAATTGTTCAATAGAAGTAGTAGGAGTGAACATCTTTTGTTCATGATTTTTTTGAGTAAAAATTTAGTATTTCACAGGTAATATAATTTTGGCTGTAGAATTCTTTGCTGATGTCCTTTGTCAGAGTCAGGAAGTGGCCTAAAATAACTTCCTAGTGTGCTGCATATTTTTCATCATAAATAAGTATGGGACTTCATCAACAGATTTTTCAACACCTATTAGGATGCCACTGTGGTTTCTAGCTAAGAAGCTAATAGGAATGCAGCGACATGCCTGAACCATTGCAACTTAGATTGGTAGAATGAGAAATAAGAAATGAAAAAGGTGGGCAAAATAGCAAGAAGGGAAGAGCCTGCTAGTAGAGAGCACTGTAAGGTCAGTCACGAGAGTGACAGAATTTGATGGATACAAGAATGACTTCACAGATCACAAAATTTAAGTTAGGAAACATGGAGGCAAAATGAAAACTGGTGTATAGGTGTACATAAAGAAGATTTAGAAAACTACACACTAAGTAATCATTCTACAAAACAAAAGTATAAAGACATGTGTTTTGCCAAGCAGATTATACAGAGTGAAGTAAGCCAGAAAGAAAAACACCAATACAGTATACTAACACATATATATGGAATTTAGAAAGATGGTAATGATAACCCTGTATGCGAGACAGCAAAAGAGACACAGATGTATAGAACGGACTTTTGGACTCTGAGGGAGAGGGAGAGGGTGGGATGATTTGGGAGAATGGCACTGAAACATGTATACTATCATGTAAGAAATGAATCGCCAGTCTATGTTCGATACAGGATACAGGATGCTTGGGGCTGGTGCACAGGGATGATCCAGAGAGATGATATGGGGTGGGAGGTGGGAGTGGGGTTCAGGATTGGGAACTCATGTACACCCGTGGTGGATTCATGTCAATGTATGGCAAAACCAATACAGTATTGTAAAGTAAAATAAACTAAAAATAAAAATTTTTTAAAAAAAGAAAAAAAATAGATTTAGAAATATGAAAGGAAGAAGTAAGTAGGCCTGCAGCCACATTAGAGTAACAGAATCCTAGATTTGAAAGCACTTTGTAGTTTAATTTATTGACCATTGTATCTTTGAAAGCTTTCCATAACATATTAGCTCAGAGCACATTTAATAAACACAAACACCATTAGGGATAGAAATTCCCTTTCTATATTATAAATGTTTTTTAATTATTAAATACCTATGTTGCTTCTATTTATTAGAATATGAATATTAGAATATGTCTACATATTAGAATATACCAAGGTGAACTCATCTCACAGCCTGAGTCATTTTGAGAATACTTAAGAATAATTAAAAAGATAAAATTAGTAGAACTTTGGTGTGGTGAGGAGTGACAATGGAAAAGAGTAAAAAGCAAAGCTGAATGACCTAACCTCAGTGGTACTGATACATTATCCACAATAAAGACAATTTTAAAACTTTTTGGTTAGAGGTGATAGTTGCTCTCTTATAGTAGTAGTACTATTACTACTACTACTACTGCTGTTGTTGTTAAGAATTTGTTAATCTTGGAGCGCCCATAGAACAATCAGGTGACCTCTCCAGAAACTGACTATAAATACCAATCTTATCCATCTTAACTTATACCAAGTGATGAGTGCACTTCTTGGGCATGATTATTTAATACTGATGTTTCAACATCTGTCAAATAGGAATAATAACATGTACTTCACAGGGTGATTGTAAGAATAAAATGAATTACCATGTAGAAAGTGCTGAGACTATTTTTATTACTGTACAAAACAAAAATATTTACGAAGATATATGTAATATAAGTATTATATGATATGCTCAGTCTCAGTTCAGTGTCTCAGTCGTGTTTGACTCTGACCCCATGGACTGCAGCATGCCAGGCTTCCCTGTCCATCACCAACTCCCGGAGCCTGCTCAAACTCATGTCCATAAGAGTTGGTGAGGCCATCCAACCATCTCATCCTCTGTCATCCCCTTTTCCTCCTGTCTTCAATCTTTCCCAGTATCAGGCAATTTTCAAATGAGTCAGTTCTTTGCATCAGGTGGCCAACGTATTGGAGCTTCAGCTTCAGCATCAGTCCTTCCAATGAATATTCAGGACTGATTTCCTTTAGGATGGACTGGTTGGATCTCCTTGTAGTCCAATGGACTCTCAAGAGTCTTCTCCAACACCACAGTTCAAAAGCATCAATTCTTCAGTGCTCAACTTTCTTTAGAGTCCAACTCTCACATCCATACATGATATACTAAATATATATATATATAGTAGGAAGTATATATATTTTTAATTATTTTGGAATATTAGTAAAATTACAGATTCATGCCAAGTTTCTTTCCAATATTTCTGACAGCCAAACTGATTCATTTATTACTTGATAGGACAGTCACTGCTACAATTTGCAAAGTAAATTTTTGTTTATCTTCCCAGGCATGTGGGGAGTTTGTATCTCCCCACCACTGAGTTTGTAATCATACATGTGAGTTCCTTTAACTGAAAAAATGTGAGTGGAACATGATGTGTTCTTTCCAGGCTAAATCATCATCCTTTCTATGTCCCTGTACCATTGCCTCAACCCTAGAAAAGGGACAGCCTCTAGCTATTCCATGTGGCAGGAGCAAGAAGTATATCTTGATGATTATGTCACTAATAATTTTTAACCTGCAGAATAATCTCATCTATCTTTATTACTACAGAAATGTATAACTAGAAATGTAGCACTGCCATAACAAAACCTTAAAATAAAGACTGGGAAGTGGATGTGAGGAAATTGTTATCAGAGGCTATAAGGATTATAGTAATGGGACTTTCCTGGTGGCCCAGTGATTAAGAATTCACTTTGCGATGCAGGGGACACGGGCTTGATCTCTGATTGGGAAACTAAGATGCCACACGCTGCAGAGTAACTCAGCCCATGTACTGCAATTACTGAGCCAGCACACCACAACTAGAGAGTCTAATGCCGCAATGAAGATCCCATGTGCCATAACTAAGACTCAACGCAGCCAAATTACATTACATGAATTAATTAAAGAATAAATTTATTCAACTTATCTATAAAAATTATAGTTATATGGTATCTAATCATTTGACAAAATTGTTGTCAGATAATTTAGAAGACAAACTATATACCTTGCGAGTTTGTAGATCAAGAAATAAAGTTTTTTTTTTAAAAAGAATGCAAATGTATATGTCAGTTGTTTGTTGCTACCTTTGATAAAGTACTACAATAAAGAGACTAGACTGGCTCTGAAAAGGATTGGCTGGTTTGCAAGCAGAAATAAAAGGAAAGAGTGAGAATCCAAAAAGTTGGAGAATTGCAGGATTAGAAGAAGAAATTGCTCTTTAACACTAAGTGGTAAAATATACCTCTGAGAAGTGCTTTGAGGGACAAGGCCGATTAAAACCTAGTCTTGTGACAGAACTCAAATAAAGGTATTCCTTCCATATGTACGATTACAAACTCTGAAGAAATTAAGATCTTTCAGAGAAAAGCCCCAATTAAGGTTTTGACACCTAGTAAAATGGCTCAAGAAAAATAGAATAAAATTATGGCTCACCTACCGGAAGTTGATAAGCCCAAGAAACAATTAATTTGAAAGAGGAAGACATGGGGATGAGAAAGTCAAGAAAAGAACAAATCTAATAAGCAAGTACAAAAATGGACCACATACATGGCTTTTAGAGCATGGAATTGGCTAGAATTATTAATAAATATATGATAAACCTACTGAGTTTCTTAAGAGAATGTTACTGAAAAAGAAACAGATATTTTATGACTATTTAAGACTCAAAGTGATCTTTGGCATCTCAACCTTTCCAGGGGTAGCAGATTGAGAAAACTGCAAAGACCCCCAAGGAGAGATATTATTCTCCAATGCTTATTTCAAATGTTTGCAAGGAGGATAATGGAAAAGAAAATATTTTCAAAGTTTGTGGCTGGAGACCACAGAAAGTAATGAACTGAACACACTTTTCCTGTAGCATAATCAAGATCTAGTCAAAGAACATTCTACCTGCTCACATCCCCTCTAGCTTTCATCCTTGTTTCCTAGTATGTATGTATGTATGTATGAAAAAAATATTGCTATGGAACATATCATTTATTTACTCGTTTTATTAGTTCATAGGTATCTGGATTAAGACTGGTCACGTTTGGATCTGATGTAAAGATTCTTATACATCTCTCAGAAATTCTGAAATTTCAGCCAAATAATAAGACAGGATCTTTTTAGATTTTATACGTTGAAAAGGTGTCAGGGTGATGTGTGCATTTCTTATGCAAAAATAAACCAAACCTTTGGTTTATTACCATCAGGAGAGACTGTGATAGTCATTAATGCTCTTCAATAGTATTTCTTGTTCTCTTGCTAGGTACTTGTTAAGATTGCATTTATCTGCCTGCTTGACATTGAAACCATGTTAATTGCTTTAGCTAATAAAATGTGAGTGGAAGTGATATGTGCTGCTCTCAATCAGAAGTTTTAAGAAGCTTTAAACGGAGTAGGGGATGTTGGTTAAAAGGTACAAACTTCCAGTTAGAAGATGAATAAATTAATGCATAGAATCACGATTATAGATAACAATGATGTATTATACCCCCAAAAGGTATTAAGAAAGTAAATCTTAAATGTTCTCACCACAGAAAAGAACTGGTAATTATGTGACATCATGAATGTGTTAGGTAAGGCTATGGTGATAATCATTTTGCTATATAAATACATATATATACATACATATGTGTGCATGAAATGAACAGATCATACATATTAAGCTTACACAATGGGATATGTCAATTATATTGCAATAAAGCTGGAAAATATTTTAAATATTATATATTTTTTGAAGTTGGAGATTCACAATGGTTGCATCAGAACTGGTCCTGAGTTGAGATGAGTAGCAGAGTTCCCTGCCCATTTACCAAACACATATATCAGTGAGAAATAAACTTTTGTTTTCTAAGCTGTCAAATTTTGGAGTTTGTTTTTACTGCAGAATAACCTAGTTTATCTAATTAATTTTGTTAAAGCTCTAATTGATATCTTTAGTCTCTTTTAGAGACAATGGTGACATAGTATTTATAACACAGCATCAGATAAATAAAAACAAGAAAGCTATACACACACACAAATTAATTCAGAATTATCTTCAGGTGCTGTTTGTATCCCTCTCTCTATAAATGACTCACATATTTTATTTATAATATTTATTTGAATTAAAATGATTTTTAGGATTCATGCTAATTTAAAAAAATTTTATATTTCTAGTCTAATAAAATTACATGCATACGTGAACTTAGTTTTTTTTTCTTTTTTTTTCTTCAAACTTTGTAAGTGAACTTATTTACAAAACAGAAATAGAATCACAAATGTAGAAAACAAACTAATAGTTACCAGGGGGAAGGAAGGGAAGAAATGGATAAATTGCAAGATTGGGATTGACATATATACACTACCATATACAAAATAGATAACTAATAAGAACCTACTGTACAGCATAGGGAACTCTACTCAATATTTATAATGACCTACATGGGAAAAGAATCCAAAAAAGAGTGGATATATGTATACGTATAACTGATTCATTTTGCTATACACCTGAAACTAACACAACATTGTAAATCAACTACACTCCAATGAAAAAAACAAACAAACAAAAATTGCATGTATAGAATTATATGTTCCTTATACTCCTTATAAAAATTATCTGAAAATTATCAAGAGCACATACTTAAAAAAATTACTTTGCATGTTATTATATACACCAGTAATAAAATGACATCAGACTGCTAATAGAAAACAGAGAATGCTTAGGATGTTGTTGAAAATAATGGTACATTCTGATGGCAGTAGTTAAAATTGGTTTATTAGTTTCTAAAAAGAAACAAAAGAACATATATGACTTGTCTGGGCATGACCTACAACCTCAATAGTCCAGTTAGAATATACAGATAGGAGACGAAAGGGGAAAATGATCTTACATAAGCCCAGAGGGCACAGGATTTACCTTTGACAAATGCTATGTTTTACTACATCCCTGCCCATTACATCAGATGGTAGGTTGTCAAGATGATCAAGAGGCAGAATTGGTAAAACCTTAGGTCTGGGAGTTTAGGCAATGAGTATATGTAAAATGCAAAGAGTAAGTATATTGTCTTTGTAACATTTTAATAATACTGTGAATAAATATTGAGTTTATACTATTAAACTATATCATTCTTCTTTATGGAATGAGGTAGGGTAGGAAGGCCAGGTATGGACTAGTATGGATCACAGTGAAGTAGAAAGAGTATGCTGCTGCTAAGTCACTTCAGTCATGTCCGACTCTGTGCGATCCCATAGACGGCAGCCCAACAGGCTCCCACGTCCCTGGGATTCTCCAGGCAAGAACACTGGAGTGGGTTGCCATTTCCTTCTCCAATGCATGAAAGTGAAAAGTCAAAGTGAAGTCACTCAGTCGTGTCCGACTCTTAGCAACCTCATGGACTGCAGCCTACCAGGCTTCTCTGTCCATGGGATTTTCCAGGCAAGAGTACTGGAGTGGGGTGCCATATAGGCTTTGGTTAAAAAATTCAAATCTGATTTCAATTCAATTCTGGTTCTAATACAAATTAACTATATGTTGTTAGACAATTTACTTACTCTCTTTTAATCTTAGGCTTTCATTTGTCAAATAAAGCTAGTAGTACCTCATACTTCACAATGTTATTGGGGAAATTATATGAGATAGACTAAATGAATAAGTAAATAACTAATAAATTATAATTCCTGCTTTTAACTAAATCTTTCCTCCTTGTTAGGGACAAGGCTTTTCCTGAACTGAATAGTGTCTCCTGCCCCAAATTCATGTCCAGTCAGAATCTCAGCATGTGACCTTATTTGGGGGCTTCCCTGGTGGCTCAGATGGTAAAGTGTCTGCCTGCAATGTGGGAGACCAGGGTTTGATTCCTGGGTTGGGAAGATCACCTGGAGAAGGAAATGGCAACCCACTCCAATAATTTTGCCTGGAGAATTCCATGGACAGAGGAGCCTGGTAGGCTACAGTTCACGGGGTCACAAAGAGTCAGACACAACTTGTGTGTAGATATAGTCAAGTAAAGATGAAACTATATGGATTAGGGTGCGTGTGTGTTCAGTCACATCCTACTCTTTGTGACCCCATGGACTGTAGCCTGCCAGGCTCCTCTGTCCAGGGAATTCTCCAGGCAAGAATACTGGAGTGGGTTGCCATTTCCTCCTCCAGAGGATCTTCCTGACCCAGGGATCGAACCTGTGTCTCCTGCATTGGCAGGTGGATTCTTTACCATTGAGACACCTGGGAAGCCCTTGCATCTGGTATCCTTGTAAGATGAAACTTTGGACACACACAGAAGAAAGATGACCCTGTAAAGATGGAGGCAGAGATTGGAGTTATGTGGCCACAAGCCACAAGAGTAGCCAGCAACCACCTGAAGCCATGAGAGAGATATAAAACAGATTCTCCCTCTGATCCTCCAAGAAGCAACCAACCCTGCAACATCCTCATTTCAAATTCCTGGAGTCCAGAACAGTGAGAAAAGAGAATAGAATTTCTGTTGTTTTAAGTCTCCAGGTTTGTGGTAATTCATTAGGGCAGCCCTAGGAATCTAATACAGAGAAACTAAAAACATGAAAAAAAATACATTTAACTCTGAATTCTTATTGATCTACTTTGATCTATTAAAAGGGTGGAACAGGCAGTAAATTAGTTATAGATCTGCTTTGGAAAAAATAAAAACTTGTAAAAATCTACAAATTAATTTTAAAAAAACAACAAAGAAAACAATTCCAATTAGACTATTGCCTCTCAGAAAATTATGAGCTAGGAACTTTGAACTTACATAAAGAAAATACATCAGGTAAACTTTTTGAGGATGCCTAGTTAAATATTTCTGGGTAAAGTTTAGTTATTCAATTTTCTAACTTGTAAAATGGGTAGAGATGGGGAGAAAAGGAGCTAAGACAGATGAGGTACTAAAACTACCTCACATGCTTCATTATGAATTATTTTGTTCATTCAACAGACATACAATGCTACTATATGCTAGTCACTGGATATATAATTCCTAGCTAGTCTCTGATTTTGAGGAGGTTATACTATGGAATCAGAGATAGACTTTAAACAAATAAATGGATACATACTAATATGTGCAAACCAAAGGAAAATACAAAGAGCTATAAGAAAACATAAGAGGTGGACTTATTCAGGAAGAATTCTTTTCAAAGGAATATGGGACATGTTATCCAAAGAGTGAAAAGTCATTAACTAGGCAGTGAGACACATATGCGGAGGACAATCTGAACAAGCAAAGGTCCTGAAGTTGGAAGTTGTATGCTTCAAAGATAAAAGTGATGGAAGGCTGGAATAATTATAGTTTGAAGAGCTGGGTGGGTGGGGGGATTCTGAGTGGTGTTAGTGGATTAGAATGTGGCCAGATCCTGCAGATGAACTTAAGGAGTTTTTGATTCATCCTTATAGAACTGGTAAGGCATTAAAGGATTTTACTGAAGAAATAAAATGGTCAAGTTCGCATTTTACAAGATCATCCTGGAAGATGCTAAAAATTCTGCATATTATATATTTTATTCATAAATAACCATTCAACAAATATTAACTGAGCATCTATCTGATGGTATTCTTCCTTGGGATTACATTTTTAACAAAAAATGGTTAAGATTTCAGGAGAGTGAACCTTAAACTATAATGTACATGCAAAATTGCCTGTGAATGCTATTCAAAAACAGCTTCTGATTTATTGATTCTAGGGTAGAACCCAAGATCCTGCATTTCTAAAATGCTCTCCAGTGATGTTAATTATGTTGATACTGAAGGAGGAAACAGACAGAAGAGGCTCCATCTTGAAAGCAGGACTCCATCTTGGGCCAGACTGTGGACTTTGAGCTATATGCCGAGTGTCTATGGGAACGACATACCAACTGGAAAACCAGACCCCTCCCCCACCGCCCTGGATGGAAGAGCCCCAGGGCTCGTACCTAGACTCTCCATCGCCCAAAAGAATACCTTAATTATCTGTGTAACTGAATAGAATCATAAATTCTGTTTATTGGGGTATGACCAAAGGCCTATTGATAATTGTCCACTGTTAACTACCTAGGCTTAAGATGTATGAATCATGGGTTAACTTTGACTGTATCTTTCTTTGCCTTTGTTCAGACTAGTTTCAAGGAATTTGGGAAGGTAGGTTTGGACATGTACACTTAGGGTATATAAGGTTTTCACAGAAACTTGCCGGGGTCCTTGGCTAAGAGGAGACTGCCTTGGGCCTGCCAGTGTAATAAACTGGAGCCCACTATCTGCATTGTCCTTCTGAGTGAGTTTGTTTCTCGGAATGTGTGGCTACAACAATACCTGACAGAGAGATGTCTAGAGCAGATCAGTAACCTTGGAAGCACCCAGAACCTTACTAGCAATGTTAAGATCTCAAGCCTCACCCCACACTGACTCAAAATCTGTGTTTAAACAATATATCCAGATGATTCCCATGGACTCTGAAGTATAATAAGCACTAGTTCTCAAACTTGGCTAGACACTGGGAATCACCTGGAGAGATGTTAAAAAAACAAACGAAAACACAACAGTGATGACTTGTGTTTCACCAAGAGTATTCCTTATTTGTTTGGTATTGGGTTCAGCCTGGGCCATGGGTTGTAATGCTCCCTGGGCTATTTTAATATTCACCAAAGTTTGAAAATCATTCTTGTAAAGCCTTGCTACTTGAAGCATAGTCTGTGATGGGTAGCATTGACATCACCTGTGAGTTTGTTGGAAGTGCACAATCTCAGGTCTCACCCCAGACACAGTGCATCTGACTTTTCCTTTCAACAAGATCCCCTGGTGCTTATTAGAGCTCAAAAGAGTTGTTCTACAACTGTGCTGCCCAATACCAGTAGAGTAGCTACTGGCCACATGTGGTTATTTCAAGTTCATTACAATTTAAAAATTAAAATTTAAGTTCTTCATTCTCACCAGGCTCTAGTCAAATGTAGCTAGAGGTTACTGTACTGGGCAACGCATGGGGTTGGCTAAAAAAAATAAAATTCATTCAGGGTTTCTGTAAGCTGGTATGGAAAAACACGAATGAACTTTCTGGCCAATCCAAGAGATCGAGAACATTTTTATCCCAGTACAAAGCACTATTGGAAAGCACTTCTGAGAGTATGGCCCTACCTGTGTTTAAAGTCATCTGGGCAAATGCACGTTTAAAACAGATATAGGAAGCTGAAGATAGATTGTAGTATCTGAAATAGATACCCATGGAAAAAGAGATTCATACATCTTTACAAAAAGCACATTATAAGTAACTGAAACTATTCCTTAAAATTCTGACCTTGCTTAGAGTGCACTAGTGAAACTCCTATGCATCAATCGTACAGAGTAATTACTTTTTATAAAAGTATTACATATAGGTTTATGGGAAGAGAAAACTTTTCCTGCTTTATATTCTGAAAAGGCTATTTTTTTCCAGCTCCCATTCATGCTAAAGGCATCTCTGCTCTTACAAGATGCTTCAGGGAATAGGAATTTACTCCCTCTACTTAAATCAGGAGGATAACTAGGAAGCTTGCTGATTTAATTTTTGAGAAAGATCTTTACGTTTTGCCTTTATTTGCAAAAATGTCCTCGAGGGTTGAGTGACTCACCAAGCCAGTCATCTCTGTCATCCCAGGTATGCAATTCGGGGCATGCTTTTTTAACACAAGGCCACTGATCACTGCCAGCTTCAGAACTCCAGACATGCCTATATTTCTGAAATGAAGTATGCTTAGAAGTCTCTCTGCTAGAGATCTCTTCAAGAAAATTAGAGATACCAAGGGAACATGGGGAACATGCAAACATGGGCACAATAAAGGACAGAAAAGGACCTAACAGAAGCAGAAGATATTAATAAGAGGTGGCAAGAATACACAGAAGAACTGTACAAAAAAGGTCTTCACGACCCAAATAATCACACACCTAGAGCCAGACATCCTGGAATGTGAAGTCAGGTGGGCCTTAGGAAGCATTACTACAAACAAAGCTAGTGGAGGTGATGGAATTCCAGTTGAGCTACTTCAAATCCTAAAAGATGATGCTGTGAAAGTGCTGCACTCAATATGCCAGCACATCTGGAAAACTCAGCAGTGGCCACAGGACTGGAAAAGGTCAGTTTTCTTTCCAATTCCAAAGAAAGGCAATGCCAAAGAATGCTCAAACTACCACACAATTGCACTCATCTCACACGCTAGTAAAGTAATGCTCAAAATTTTCCAAGCCAGGCTTCAGCAATATGTGAACTGTGAACTTCCAGATGTTCAAGCTGGTTTTAGAAAAGGCAGAGGAACCAGACATCAAATTGCCAACATCCGCTGTATCATCGAAAAAGCAAGAGAGTTCCAGAAAAACATCTATTTCTGCTTTATTGACTATGCCAAAGCCTTTGACTGGTGGATCACAATAAACTGTGGAAAATTCTGAAAGCGATGGAAATACCAGACCACCTGACCTGCCTCTTGAGAAACCTATATGCAGGTCAGGAAGCAACAGTTAGAACTGGACATGGAACAACAGACTGGTTCCAAATAGGAAAAGGAGTACATCAAGGCTGTATATTGTCACCCTGCTTATTTAACTTATATGCAGAGTACATCATGAGAAACACTGGGCTAGAAGAAGCACAAGCTGGAATCAAGATTGCCAGGAGAAATATCAAGAACCTCAGATATGCAGATGACACCACCCTTATGGCAGAAAGTGAAGAGGAACTAAAAAGCCTCTTGATGACAGTGAAGGAGGAGAGTGAAAATGTTGGCTTAAAGCTCAACATTCAGAAAACGAAGATCGAAGGAAAGTTATGACCAACCTAGACAGCATATTAAAAAGCAGAGACATTACTTTGCCAACAAAGGTCCGTCTAGTCAAGGCTATGGTTTTTCCAGTAGTCAAGTATGGATGTGAGAGTTGGACTGTGAAGAAAGCTGAGCACCGAAGAATTGATTCTTTCGAACTGTGGTGTTGGAGAAGACTCTTGAGAGTCCCTTGGACTGCAAGGAGATCCAACCAGTCCATCCTAAAGGAGACCAGTCCTGCGTGTTCATTGGAGGGACTGATGTTGAAGCTGAAACTCCAATACTTTGGCCACCTGATGCAGAAAGCTGACTCATTTGAAAAGACCCTGATGCTGGGAAAGATTGAGGGCCGGAGGAGAAGGGGATGACAGAGGATGAGATGGTTGGATGGCATCACCAACACAATGGACATGGGTTTGGGTGGACTCCAGGAGTTGGTGATGGACAGGGAGGCCTGGCATGCTGCTATTCATTGGGTTGCAAAAAGTCGGACACAACTGAGCGACTGAACTGAATTGATGCTTAGAAATCCTCCTTTCTTTTTAATTGTGAAATGAGAAAAAGGGATGATTTGTTTTAAGATACCCTGAGGCTTTTTTAATGTAGTATTATTTAGAGTTTGACAGTAAATGATCTGCCATTTAAACATCCCTTTAAAAAATAAAAATAAAAATATAAAAAATAAACATCCCTTTACCAGGAAAGATTTCATCCCAACCTAATGCTTTGGCTTCCAGTTCACGAGTAAATCTTTGATTTACGCTAAAGCACACTGCTGCTCAGGAGCAAATGTAAATAATGAAATATATTTTTAAAAATTGCTACTTTAAACAATTTATAAAAAGTAAGTGTTATTTGGGTTTCCTCTTAAAAGGATTGTTAAATTTTGACATTAGGGTGTAACTGGGAGAGGAATCTAATCATACTTTTCTAACAATGATCACTTTATATCTGTGTAATTTATAATATTTAATAAACCCAAGTGGGAAAGAGAAATGATTTGGGCTTATTAAATGTAACTTTATACCAAACATTTATAGACCAAAACTTAGGGGAAATTTTCATATTTTAGATAAATATTACAAAAAAATGCACAAAGACATAAAAATATTTACTAAAAAATATGTATGCTCATGGCTTCCCTGGTGGCTCAGTGGTAAAGAATCCACCTGCAATGCAGGAGTCATGGGTTCGATCCCTGGGTTGGGAAGATCCCTTGGGGAAGGAAGTGGCAACCCAGTTCAGTTCTAGTCTAGAAAATCCCATGGATGGAGGATCCTGTTGGGCAATAGTCCATGAGGCCACAAATGAGTAGGACATGATTGAGCGACTAAATAATGACAACAATATATGCTCATACATTTTGAAAAGTTTTACTTTGTTTTTTAATAGAGGTATGCATACAGAATGGGAATAAGTTGTATGTTTATGCAATAGCTGTAAAGTCTGACTATACCATTTTTATAAATATTTTCTTTTGATATATGTGTAACGTGTAATAATTACATAATTTATAAAAATTAAAATAATGTAAATTAATATAAGATGTAGAGATCCTCTTGGATTATCCTTTTTTTTTTCCTATACCTAGAATGATGCTGACTTTCAAACCCAGAATGTGATTTTCCAGATACCTTACTGATACTGAAAATTAGCAGAACCCTGTGGGCATGGGAGCCTTTCTGTGTCCCCCATTTCTCGTTTGTAGGGAATAAACTCCAGCCTCCACGACCTTCCCTGAGTTCCAAAGGGCATATTCGAACAGTTGCTACTCAGGGAAGGAAGGGGATGCAGAGACAAGGAAGGTACAGCCAAGAAATTCTCCAGGCCAGAATACTGGAATGGGTAGCCTTTCCATTCTCCAGGGGATCTTCCCAACCCAGGGATGGAACCCAGGTCTCCCTCATTGCAGGTGGTTTCTTTACCAGCTGAGCCACAAGGGAAGGCCTTTTGCTATAAAACTGTTCACCAAATCCTCCTGGGTGGGGTCATATGATTTTTGAGGCATAAGCCTGCTGCGTCCTACTTTGCCTGGGAAAGCAGTAAAACTAATCATTTCTCCTTCACCCCAAACTCTGTTTCTGAGATCTGATTCAGCACCGGTGCACAGAGGACAAGGTTTTGGCATCAATATCAGATATTTCATGAAACTCAGCTGACTTAACCATCACTGACTACTCAGTAACCTTTCTCCAACATATGTAGAAAGGACTTCAAGGAAACCATCAGACTGCTTAACCACTGTTTCCAAATAATAATATGCTAACCTAGTTGTGGGTTGAAGCAAAAATTTGCTCTGAGCTTTCAAATAGTGTTGCATACATTTCTAAAATATAACCATTTCCTCTCAAACTGAAGGAAATGGAAGATCTATTGGGTTGTTTGACACTATTGTGTGTTTGCCATGGGAAATTATTGCACATACCTCTAAAGTAGGTAAAGGCAAATCCCAAGTTTATCTGAAGATTAAAACAAGCTGAAAGTTGTCTTGTCTATAGCCTCTTAGTTCTAGTAATGTTTTTTATATGGAAGTGGAGTTGAGTGGCACAAAGCCAGATGCCAGGATTTTATCTCAGAGTCACCAAGGGAAGTTCATGCGTAATAAAAGTGAATCATGAAGAGGAAGTCATCAAAAAGAAAGGTTATTGATAGAAGTATTTTGTTGAAAAGCAGTAAGTATAAAGAAAGGAAAGTGAGAAACACTATAATATGGAGAGTAGCTAGAAATTTTGGACATTTAAATCATCATGACTAAAAATTGCCACACACAAAAAAAGAGAGATTGCATAGTTACTGAATATTCGTTGGAAGGACTGATGCCAAAGCTCCAATACTTTGGCCACCTGATGGAGAGAGCTGACTCATTAGAAAAGACCCTGATGCCGTGAAAAATTGAAGGCAGGAGGAGAAGGGGAAAACAGAGGACAAGATGGTTGGATGGGATCACTGACCCAATGGACATGAGTTTGAGCAAGCTCCTGGAGATGGTGAAGGCCAGGGGAGCCTGGTGTGCTGCAGTCCATGGGGTCACAAACAGTTGGACACAACTGAGCAACTGATCAACAACAATAATAGTTACACATTCAAATATATATTAGTGTGAAATGAAAGTCATATTTTTATCACAAGACAAAAGAAATTCAAACAAAAAATCTTCTCTGCCCTTTGGCTGCCTCTCTCCCTGCACTGTGCATTGGGTATCTGCATTATGCATCAACCAGCACTCCCCTATTGTCAGAAATAACCTGCTCAAATGAAAAGAACAACAATGTCCTAGTATAGACTCCTTAAATGATAATAATTACTTATTGATTTTGTAAGGGGTCACATGACCCACCATGAGGCCCCTTAGTTCTGGATTATGTAAACTACTAATAATAAGTTATTTGATGTACAGCCCTTTGTTTTAAAAAAACATATAACTATGCCTTGGCTTCTAATGGGTAGAACAGTTCTCAGAGCTTTTTGAGATA
Organism: Oryx dammah; assembly: GCF_014754425.2. Lineage (NCBI taxonomy): Eukaryota > Metazoa > Chordata > Mammalia > Artiodactyla > Bovidae > Oryx > Oryx dammah. The sequence goes on along the minus strand of NW_024070207.1, from coordinate 107,913,725 downwards.
CTCATCCAGGTTATAATCCTCAAATCTAGCTGGAATATAATTTTCCATTTCTTAGATTGACTAATTTTTCATCAACATTAGCAATACTCTGTAATAACATATGTTACAAATTCCAACCATTTGCTTGATATTTAGACTAATGTCAGGCTTCCCAGATAGCTTGGTGGTAAAGAACTTACCTGCAGTGCAGGAAACATGGGTTCAATCCCTGGGTCAGGAAGATCCCCTGGAGAAGGAAAAGGCAACCGAATCCAGTATTCTTTCCTGGGAAGTTCCATGAGCAGAGGAGCCTGGTGGCCTACAGTTCATGGGGTCACAAAAGAGTCAGACACAACTTAGCGACTAAACCACAACAACAACTTGTGTCTTACAAAGGGGCGAAGACTGGTCAGGCCAGTACAGGGGTACAAAACTTGCTACTTCAAATGTGTCTCTGGTATGAAGATTAATTTAAACTGATCATTTTTAAGATGTGGAAGATTCAGGAAGATTTTCTTGTTACCTTCCTACTAACTGTCTACATAAATTAGATAAAGGGCCTGTTTCTGGAACAGATTTATCATCAGAGATATTTGCAAAGAATATGGGTTAGGTGTGATGGGGGAAACTCTGCAGGGCCTAGAGGTCAGACTACAGGTTGGATTTCATTATCTCTGCCTGGTCCATGTGAATTGCCTTCCTTCCCTTTCAAGTCCCAGACCACTACCTTCAACATCTTCTTTTGTCTTTAGCTGAAGGTAGTATTTAAGATGAGGGTTTTGGCCATTTTGGTGAGTTACTCAGCTCTCCTATGTATACATGTTAATAACTTGTTGAGATTTTTTTCCTGTTAATCTATCTCATGTCATTTGAATTCTTAGCCTAGCCAGAAAAACCTAGAGGGTAGTGAAAAATTTCTTCCTTTCAGACACCAGTAAAACAGAACTGTGTTGATCTATGGAATGTGGATAAGTATAGAGAAAGTATAAACCATGACACATACACAGAACTACAGACAGATTATCATGAATGAAGCATAGATGTGTGAGAAATGGCAAGACATAACCAGAGTGATAAGCAAAGACTAGATTTTAAGGAATGTAGATACCACGCTGAAGATTTTGTTCTTTATCCTTAAAGATATAAGAAGGAAATGATTATGGTCAGACACAACTGAGTGACTGAACTGACTGACTGAAACCAAGTAGGACCCTGTGGGGCTCCAGGGCATGGAAGCCTTTCAAACAGTTGCTAATCAGCGAATAGAGGGAGTGCAGAGACACACTGAAGAAGAACTAAAGAGCCTCTTGATGAAAGTGAAAGAGGAGAGTGAAAAAGTTGGCTTAAAACTCAACATATAGAAAACTAAGATCATGGCATCTGGTCCCATCACTCCATGGCAAATAGATGGGGAAACAGTGGAAACAGTGGCTGACTTTCTTTTGGGGGGGCTCCAAAATCACTGCAGATGGTGACTGCAGCCATGAAATTAAAAGAGGCTTACTCCTTGGAAGGAAATTTATGACCAATCTAGACAGCATATTAAAAAGCAGAGACATTACTTTGCCCACAAAGGTCCATCTAATCAAGGCTATGGTTTTTCCAGTAGTCATGTATGGATGTGACAGTTGGACTATAAAGAAAGCAAAAAATAATAATAATAATAATAAAATTAAATTTAAAAAAAAAAGAAAGCTGAGTGCTGAAGAATTGATGCTTTTGAACTGTGGTGCTAGAGAAGAATCTTGAGAGTCCCTTGGACTGCAAGGAGATCCAACCAGTCCATTCTAAAGGAGATTAGTCCTGGGTGTTCATTGGAAGGACTGATGCTAAAGCTGAACTCCAATACTTTGGCCACCTGATGTGACTCATTGGAAAAGACCCTGATGCTGGGAAAGATTGGCGGCAGGAGAAGGGGACAACAGAGGATGAGATGGTTGGATGGCATCACCGACTCAGTGGACGTGAGTTTGGGTAAACTCCGGGAATTGGTGATGGACAGGGAGGCCTGGTGTGTTGCAGTCCATGGGGTCGCAAAGTCAGACATGACTGAGTGACTGGACTGAACTGAGAGACAAGGGAGGAGCAATCATGAAACAATAGTACAGCCTTGTGGCAAGGTCTTGGTTTTGCTCCAAGGGATACTCATAACAATATCTTTGAACTCTTTACAAAACCCCAACAAATGGAAGATGCTAGCATTCTTCATTCCAGAGAAGACCATGTGAAGCCTGATTAAAGGAAGCAGAAAAGTTCTAGGAAACCATCTGAGACCAGATTAAAGGAGTACATGTTCTACACGCACCCTGATCCTTATCACCAACCTCACCCTTGAACCATTGCTATAAAACTCCTCACCAAATCCTCCCAGGTTGAAACACACAACTTTTCAGGTCAGTAGCCCGCTGTCTCCCCCCCTCCCCACTCTCCCGCTCCAGCTCTTTGCCTGGTAAAGAAATAAAGCTATTCTTTCATAATTCACCCCAAACTGTCTCTGAGATTCTATTTGGCACCAGCACACAGAGGCCAAATTTTCAGCATCATTATCTTATATTTTGTGGTATGATGTGATTGTCTATTTGCATTGCAAATGTAAGGCAAGACAATTTATGTGCAAAGGAACTATCTTTATTTGAAGATTTTTGGAGAATTGGGTTGTATATGTATAAATATATCTTAAAAATAAATATCTAATTGGGTATTGTATACGTTTATATACTTAATACATGAATATTGATGATGATGATATAGGGCATGTAAAATTACTCAAATTCTCTCTGTGAAAAGTCATTTCAGAAGTTGACCTTCAGAATTCATTAGCATCATTACTAATTGACTCAAGTATTGACTTTTGTGACCTTTAGTAAGAACCTTAATTCAAATACTAAATTTAGCAGAAGCAGAACACTCTCTAAGGCAGATTATTTGTTATGGAAATACTAAAAAATACCAAAGCAGAGAGAATAGCATAACAAACCACCTTGTTCCCATCCTCCAGCTTTAACGATTATTCACTCAAAGTCAGAATTGTTTCATTTAAACCAGTGATCTTCAAAAATGGTCACTTTTGCCCCCAAGTATACATTTGTCAATGTCTATACACGTTTTTGGTTGTCACAATTGGAGGGAGTTGTGGCGGTGGGGGGAGGAGCTACTGGCATCTAGTAGGTAGAGGTCAAAGACACTGCTAAATAGTCTACAATGCATATACTCTTGCCTTTCCATGACAAAGGGCTTCCCTTGTGGCTCAGTTAGTAAACAATCTGCCCGCAATGTGGGAGACCTCGATTGGATCAGATCCCTGGGTTGGGAAGTTTCCCTGGAGAAGGAAAAGGCTACCCACTCCAGTATTCTGGCCTGGAGAATTCCATGGGCTGTAAAATCCATGGGGTCACAAAGAGGTGGACATGACTGAGAGACTTTCACTTCACTTCCATGACAAATTACCCAGTACAAAATATCAGTGTTGCTGCTATTGAAATATCTTGATCTAGAGCCTAACTCATTCTGTCCCTTTTCTGTATTATTGTTAAGCAAACTCCAAACATCATATAAGTTTATCAAAAAAAATTTTAGGGTGGATTAAAAGATTAGGAGGTGCTGAAGAATTTTAAAAGCAATGAGTAGGTTGTTTTTTCTTTTTGTTTGTTTGCTTACTTGTCTCTCAGACCCACCTAGCAAGCCCCTGGTCTGCTTCATGTCCCAAAGAGCTGCCCTTTGCAAACCACATTTCTTAATCTCCATTCAACTGGCTTCTTGTTAGGTTTGGAAAATGAAAGGCATTGAATTGAGAATGCTTCAGGTGACATCTCCAACAATTTACTGAGTGGATCTACCTCTTGCCTGTTGTTCAGTTCTACTGAAGTGAAGTGAAAGTCACTCAGTTATGTCTGACTCTTTGCCACCCCATGGACTGAATTCTCCAGGCCAGAATACTGGAGTGGATAGCCTTTTCCTTCTCCAGGGGATCTTCCCAAACTGGGGATCAAACCCAGGTCTCCCATATTGCAGCCGGATTCTTTACCAGCTGAGCCACAAGGGAAGCCCAAGAATACCTGAGTGGGTAGCCTATCCCTTCCCCAGCAGATTGCCCTGACCCAGGAATTGAACCGGGGTCTCCTGCACTGCAGACAGATTCTTTACCAACTCTGCTATCAGGGAAGCCCAGTTCTATTGAGCTGGACACCAAATTCATGCCAACTTGGAACCTGTGAATGTAACCTTATTGGGATATAGGGTCTTTGCAGATTTAATCATTTCAGATATCGTCATAGTTTGCACTCATCTCACATGCTAGTAAAGTAATGCTCAAAATTCTACAAACCAGACTTCAGCAATACGTGAACCGTGAACTCCCTGATGTTCAAGCTGGTTTTAGAAAAGGCAGAGGAACCAGAGATCAAATTGCCAACATCCACTGGATCATCGAAAAAGCAAGAGAGTTCCAGGAAAACATCTATTTCTGCTTTATTGACTATGCCAAAGCCTTTGACTGTGTGGATCACAATAAACTGTGGAAAATTTGAAAGAGATGGGAATACCAGACCACCTGACCTGCCTCTTGAGAAATCTGTATGCAGGTCAGGAAGCAACAGTTAGAACTGGACATGGAACAACAGACTGGTTCCAAATAGGAAAAGGAGTACATCAAGGCTGTATATTGTCACCCTGCTTATTTAACTTATATGCAGAGTACATCATGAGAAATGCTGGACTGGAAGAAACACAAGCTGGAATCAAGATTGCCGGGAGAAATATCAATAACCTCAGATATGCAGATGACACCACCCTTATGGCAGAAAGTGAAGAGGAACTAAAAAGCCTCTTGATGAAAGTGAAAGAGGAGAGTGAAAAAGTTGGCTTAAAGCTCAACATTCAGAAAACAAAGATCATGCATCTGGTCCCATCACTTCATGGGAAACAGATGGGGAAACAGTGGAAACAGTGTCAGACTTTATTTTGGGGGGCTCCAAAATCACTGCAGGTGGTGACTGCAGCCATGAAATTAAAAGATGCTTACTCCTTGGAAGAAAAGTTATGACCAACCTAGATAGTATATTCAAAAGCAGAGACATTACTTTGCCGACTAAGGTCCGTCTAGTCAAGGCTATGGTTTTTCCTGTGGTCATGTATGGATGTGAGAGTTGGACTATGAAGAAGGCTGAGTGCCAAAGAATTGATGCTTTTGAACTGTGGTGTTGGAGAAGACTCTTGAGAGTCCCTTGGACTGCAAGGAGATCCAACCAGTCCATTCTGAAGGAGATCAACCCTGGGATTTCTTTGGAAGGAATGATGCTAAAGCTGAAGCTCCAGTACTTTGGCCACCTCATGTGAAGAGTTGACTCATTGGAAAAGACTCTGATGCTGGGAGGGATTGGGGGCAGAAGGAGAAGGGGACGACCGAGAATGAGATGGCTGGATGGCATCATGGACTCGATGGACGTGAGTCTGAGTGAACTTCGGGAGATGGTGATGGACAGGGAGGCCTGGCGTGCTGCGGTTCATGGGGTTGCAAAGAGTCGGACATGAGTGAGCGACTGAACTGACTGAACTGAGACTAAAGTTGTCCCTAAATCTAATGATTGATGTCTTCATAAAAAGAAAGAAATTTAAAGACACAAAAGAGACAGACACACAGAAGATGGCCATGTGAAAATGGAGGCAGAAATTGGAGGGATGTAGCAACATATCAGGGAATGTCAAGGATTGCTGGCAATCACTAGAAGCTAGAAAGAGGCAAGGAGACTTCTTCCCTTGAGCCTTCAGAAGGAGCATGGCCCTGCTGACAACTTGATTTTGGACTTCAGGATCCTTGAACTATAAGAGGATGAACTTCTGCTATTTTAAGCTATGTAGTTTATGATAAGTGTGTGGACCCCTCCACCAAGGTCACAGATGCAGAACCTTGTACAAAGGCCACAGATATGGAGCTCTGCACCAAGGTCATTTTCAGAACTGACTGAGCCCCATAGCAGCTGTTGCCCTGAGTCCCCTCCCAAACCTAAACCAGCCAGCTCCTTGACCCCATATTAGGTAAAAATACCCACTCTATTACCCACCCTATAGCATGCTAAGCAATTACCTAATGCAACCTTTACAGCAGGAATTTTTTTTTTTGTCTTCAGGCTTCAAACCCAGGTTTCCCACATTGCAGGCAGATTCTTTACCAGCTGAGCCACAAGGGAAGCCCAAGGATACTGGAGTAGGTAGCCTATCCTTTCTCCAGCAGATCTTCCTGACCCAGGAATCGAACTGGGGTCTCCTGCATTTCAGGTGGATTCTTTACCAATTGAGCTATCAGGAAAACCCATAAAAATTGGCTACTAGCCCACAAAAGCATAGGCTCCCTCTTGAGCCAGCCCACTATCTATCAGTGTCTCCCACTTTAATAAACTCTATTTTCCTCTCACTCTGCATTATATCTGGAAATTCCTTTCCAATCTATGCACAGACCATGACAAAGTTGTTATGGCAAGCCAAGAAAACTAACACAGTACCCTTCACAGTCCTAGTTCCCATTGGGGTGCACTTCTGTGATTCCAGCTTCTACTCGGAAGCCGGAGTACCTCACCACTGGTATCCTTTTACACCCTCAGCCCTACTGATGGTAGTCACCCCACACAGTTGGTAACCTTTGAACTGGCTCACCACCCTTACTTTTAGTTCTTGTAATGTCCTTATACTTAGTTCCCTATACTAGCACTCTGTAATAAACTTAGTGTGATTTCTGCTTTCCTTATTGTATCCTTATACACATGAAAAAAAAATAGGTCCAAACTTAGTAATTTTTGTAGAAAATATTATTGGGCAGTAATTGTTTCTTTAATTTCTCTGTTAAATAGATTCTATAAGATGGCTTCTACACAAAAGAACTATTTTGATTCTATATTGTATTTTTATGTGAAATCTGATATAAATCACCCTGCATAAGCATTATCATTTTACACTTTTTGTTTGGGCAACACTTTGGAAACATGAGCTGATTTTTTAAATAAACACTAATTTTTACAGGAGTACAATGCAAAACGACAAACCAGGGTTCTATAAATGTTCATGTAGTAAATATTTTAGGCTTTTCAGGCCATAGGGTCTTTAACATCACTACTCAACTCTGCTGCAATAGTATACAAGCAGTCACAGGCTATATGTACATAAGTAAGCAAGGTGGTGTTCTAATAAAGTTTTATTTACAAAGAAAGGTGGTAGATCTGATTTGTCTGATAGGCCATAGTTTGCTGACCTCATTATCAACTGTTTGGAATTCTGAATGCACATTTTCCCACTGATATCACACATAACACACCACATGCGTCTGCATCATTTTACACACAGAGGAAAAATATATATATAGTTTCTTTCCCTTAAGAAAGTCAATTTTTCAAAGATCTGCTAGCCTTTACTCTCTCAGTATTTCATTCTTTCAAAAGATTGATATCTTGAAAAAAGAGTCATTAGGCCAAAACAGTAGCCCTCCGGGATAAACCTGCAGAAAACTGATGGAGGGAAAAAACCAACTTATTCTTGCAGAAGTTTGCCTACACTCTTATTGTGAAGGGTAGATAATAACTCAGCAACTGGCCAGGATTTATTTTCTTCAGTATCAAATTTTTGTTCCACTCCCAAATGCCCCTCAAAACACAAATCAAATATTTTTTAAAATAAATAGTTTTGGCCACACACAAATAGCAAAGAATATATGACTTATTTATATTTCCACTAGACTTTGATATCTTTAAGGCATATTTTGTTATATTGTTCTTGATATCTAACTTAGTTCCTGACTTCCAGTAAGTCATTAAATATTCACTGAGTTAATGAACATATTATTCTAAGATGGTGTAAAAGCTATAATCATACGTCACATAGAATTTAAGACTTGTTATTTCATAAACATATAAGTTAAACATTGACCTATGTAGGCATAAAATAATTTGTTTCAAAGGAGAAATCTATAAATCTCAGTATGGAAAGAGGTGTTAATAGGTGCTAATTTACATTGAGGTCAATTCTTGGATGTGAATTGGTTTCTCTCTGTCATGAGACAGGCAGATCCAATATCCACAGCCACATAAAAATATTGAGTTATGTCCTGGGGTTAACGGAGTCTGACATCACGGTAGACTTTGACAGAATTTAAGGTTGAGGTCTCCTTCCAGGTGCCAGAATGTCATACAAAAGTCCACCATAACCATGCATGTCGGCAGCCCTAAACAGGCTGCAAGTTCCTGAGTATCTAAATTTGTGACAATTTGTGAATGAATCACCATGCCCTCCACAGAACTTGGCAACTGGATCAGCGCTTCTGCATCTGGCATTGTACACAATTTGCATATTGTGGAAGTGAAGCACTTTGCAATCTCTGAAGCCCATCTCATTATGGTGTGATGAGCTCATAGCCATGTGCTTTCCATCTTTAGTTCTAATTTCAGGGCAGCCGTACTTAAAACCTAAGGACATACATAACATAGCTTATGGATAATGATTGGCTAAACTGTTTTTACTTTAGTGAACTTAAGATGTTAAATTAAGAACAACTCAATTAACCAGAGTGAAAAAGAGGACAAGCAAAAGTTTTCCCTCCATAATGCCAATTTAAAAAAAAAAAAAAAAATGCTTGAGTTACTTTAAATTGGAAGACTGCTGGAAATGGTTATTAAAATTTAAACTACCTCCAAAATATACATTTAGTTTCCAGGAAACACTGTTAATTATTATAAATTCATAGGAATCATGCACTAAAATATATTTCTAAAATATGACAAGAATTATATTTCTTTTATCCTTTTTGCAGTTTGATTTTGTTATTATTTAAAAACAAAAAATAAATTAGCATATGGGAGTAGGTTTTGTTTTCTGCTTTTTTTGAAAGAAAAAAAAAAACATTCGTTTTCTGAATGTTGAGCTTTAAGCCAACTTTTTTGCTGTCCTCTTTCACTTTCATCAAGAGGCTTTTTAGCTCCTCTTCACTTTCTGCCATAAGGGTGGTGTCATCTGCATATCTGAGGTTCTTGATATTTCTCCCGGCAATCTTGATTCCAGCTTGTGCTTCTTCCAGCCCAGCGTTTCTCATGATGTACTCTGCATGTAAGTTAAATAAGCAGGGTGACAATATACAGCCTTGATGTACTCCTTTTCCTATTTGGAACCAGTCTGTTGTTCCATGTCCAGTTCTAACTGTTGCTTCCTGACCTGCATACAGGTTTCTCAAGAGGCAGGTCAGGTGGTCTGGTATTCCCATCTCTTTCAGAATTTTCCACAGTTTATTGTGATCCACACAGTCAAAGGCTTTGGCATAGTCAATAAAGCAGAAATAGATGTTTTTCTGGAACTCTCTTGCTTTTTCCATGATAAGGTCCATCTAGTCAAGGCTATGGTTTTTCCTGTGGTCATCTATGGATGTGAGAGTTGGACTGTGAAGAAGGCTGAGTGCTGAAGAATTAATGCTTTTGAACTGTGGTGTTGGAGAAGACTCTGGAGAGTTCCTTGGACTGCAAGGAGATCCAACCAGCCCATTCTGAAGGAGATCAACCCTGGGATTTCTTTGGAAGGAATGATGCTAAAGCTGAAACTCCAGTACTTTGGCCACCTCATGAGAAGAGTTGACTCTTTGGAAAAGACTCTGATGCTGGGAGGGATTGGGGGCAGGAGAAGAAGGGGACGACTGAGGATGAGATGGCTGGATGGCATCACGGACTTGATGGACTTGAGTCTGAGTGAGCTCTGGGAGATGGTGGTGGACAGGGAGGCCTGGCGTGCTGTGATTCATGGGGTCGCAAAGAGTCACACACGACTGAGCGACTGAACTGAACTGATTCAGCTCCCTTAGAGACTTACTAGTTCTCTAACCTTTCTCTTATAAATGGTAATTTTGAGAACTGGAATTTATAACTTTATAGGTTTTTTTATGAAAAGTTTTGTGATACACTCTTTCAAAATTATTTTGAGGAAAAACTAATAATTCGGAATGTTCAGAGTATTTGCATAGTATGAAAAAAGAAGCAACATAAATATGAACAAAAATATATCTTCTGCAGGCTTATTGAGTATTTTTGTGAATAAGATCATGTGGCCAATATATTTTGGGTCTTATATCCACATAAGCTTTTTGATGTTTTTAAAAGTCAATAAAAACTTTGTTGATGGATCATCATATAGTTAAATTAATGTGTTATCTATTCATTGAATTATTTTGGTTTTGTGGAAAAGAAGAAAAATTATACCTATACACACATACGGGGCTTCCCAGGTGGTGCTAGTGGTAAAGTTCTACCTGAGAGTGCAGGAGACATAAGAGATGTGGGTTCAATCCGTGGGGCAGGAAGATCCCCTGGAGGAGGGCATGGCCACCCACTTGAGTATTCTTGCCTGGAGAATTCCATGGAGAGAGGAGCCTGGAGGGCTACAGTCCATAGGGTCGCCAAGAGTCAGACACGACTGAAGTGACACAAGCACGTATACACATATATACACAAAAAACACCCTCTCTTTTTATAAATTGCTTTGAAAATAAAAAGTAGAATTTAGTCAAGGAACTCATGTTTTTAGTTAAGTCAATTTAACTGTTTAGACTGCCAGGCAATTATTCATCTTCTCATGCTGATTTTTGTGCTGACAGATGTAGCATAACAGCCTTGACATTAATAAACTTCATTTTATGACTTTGGGTTAACTTTGTTGGGACTCTGTATCTCCATCTATAAAATCAGGAATTTAGACATGTTACTTAAACTCTTTTATTTTTAATTATAGGGTTAACTATTACCTTGAAAGTGAAATTGAAGTCGCTCAGTCGTGTCGGACTCTTTGTGACCCCGTGGACTGTAGCCTATCAGGCTCCTCCGTCCATGGGATTTTCCAGGCAAGAGTGCTGGAGTGGATTGCCATTTCCTTCTCTGGGGGATCTTTCCAACCCAGGAATCAAACCTGGGTCTCCCGCACTGCAGCCAGACGCTTTACCATCTGAGCCACTAGGAGTGATTAATTATAGAATCCCTGTCACAGAGTTACTGTGGGAATTAAATGAGATCATATAGCTAAAGCATTTAATGGTTGCTAGCACATAGTCCACATTCATAAAAATAACTGTATTATCCATGATTTTCAGTTTAGATTGAGAAAAACATAACTTATAAGAGGAATGAATTGGTCCACTTCATTGAAAGCTCGGTGACAGAGCTTCCTTGGGCCTGGCTAAATATAGATGTTCAAAAATGTCACTAGCACTTCCATCTCTCAGATATGCTTTCCTGCACTGGCTTTATTCTCATATTAGGTCTTGACATGATAGGAAAATACTGATATTTACAATGTATATTTACAGAGGAAAAGGAAAGATCATCCCCTGCAGTTCTGTCAACAGTCTCAGACAGATTCTCATGGGGCAAATCAATGAAATTAGGGAGAAGGAACTCTCTAGGAAACACTAAGGGATTCCTTTAGGGGATGGTGTGGCAGGATTAGCCCTGCTTTGAAACCCCTGGGCTATGCAGGATTACTATGGAATAATTGCAGGTCATTTAAGCTTCCCCAGTGGTGCAGTGGTAAAGAATCTGCCTGCCAATGCAGGACACTCGGGTTCTGTCCCTGGGTTGGGAAGATCCCCTGGAGAAAGAAATGGCAACCTACTCCAGCATTCTTGCCTGGGAAACTCCATGGACAGAGGAGTCTGGCAGCTACAGTCCACGGAGTCGCAAAGGGTCTGACACAACTGAGCAAATGAATAGGGACCAGGCATGCTTCCTGACTCAGACTCGAACAGAGACAAACTGAGACTAAGAAAAGAAGACATACTTGGGAGACAAAAAGACAAGTATACAATGGCTACAACTTATTTTTATAAAGGATATTTTGGTAAAAAGTAGATTAACTCAAAAATCTTCAGCTGAACTTTTTCTGTAGCATTTTATTTTCTATGACTTTTATCTGGGTTGTCACTATATTCTCCAAGATCCTCTTCTACTTTGTAGCATATACCGGCTAGTTATAAACTTTAGAATGACTTTTACCTAACTAGGTAAATAATACCCCACTCCAGTACTCTTGCCTGGAAAATCCCATGGATGGAGGAGGCTGGTAGGCTGCAGTCCATGGGGTCACTAAGAGTTGGACACTACTGAGTGGCTTCACTTTCACTTTTCACTTTCATGCATTGGAGAAGGAAATGGCAACCCACTCCAGTGTTCTTGCCTGGAGAATCCCAGGGACAGGGGAGTCTGGTGGGCTGCCATCTATGGGGTCGCACAGAGTTGGACACAACTGAAGTGACTTAGCAGCAGCAGCAGGTTAAATAATATAAGAACTCATAAAAGTTGATGTTTTACACATTTGCTCAAGGTGACCTAAAAAACACAATGAAGATCTGAACATAATTGGAATGACTTTGGGAAGTAATACTCATGGAAGGATTACATTTATTCAAATATGCATTGGAAATAAAAATTTATTTTAATGCTTAAATTAGGATAAAAGTGATCATTGATAAAACAAAAGTAACATGGTACAGAGGATAAAAGCATGGGTAAAAACACCCTTTTTCTTACTTGTGGCCCAACTCTTTAAGTACCTCTGCCAAAAAGGAATTATTTTTCCAGTTTAGAAGTAGAGCAGAGTGTTAAGTTTCCGTAATACTTTCTGTGTGAAGGAAAGTAATTTTCTTATCTCCTTTCTTAGCTAGCAGAATCTCAGTTAAGAATTAAGAGCATGAATATGTTCAACTAAGGCAGTATTCACTGTTTTTACATGAAAAACAAAGACTAGAAGAACAAAATTTTATAATCTTAATGTTATGATAGCATTTTGATGGAAGACACAAATTTAACATTTGATGCTATAATTTAAAATAAAAGAAGACCTTGTCTTTAACTTTTCTTATGTGATCATGATTTTTAAAAATAGCCTTTTAAGTTAAAAACAGCCTTTTAAGTTAAAAACAGTTTTAGATTTATAGAAAAATGTTTAGGCAATACAGTTCTCATATACCTTACATCCAACATTCTTTATTATTAACATATTAAGTATGGTACATCTGTCACAATTAATGAACCAATATTAATATATTAACTAAATTCCCTACTTTATGCAGAATTCTTTCCTTTCCACTAAGGTATATTTTTAGTTTTTTGGCCATAATATGCAGTTTGTGGGATCTTAGTTTCCAACCAGGGATTCAACCCTGGACCACTGTAGTAAAAGTGTCAAGTCTTAACCACCAGACCACCAGGGATTTCTAATGTCCTTTTTCTTTTTTCTTATGGCCCAATCTGGGATACTACAGTACATTTAATTTTCTCATCTTTTTAGTTTCCTCTTGGTTGTGACAGTTTCTCAGACTTTCCATGTTTTTCATGACTAAGATTTCTAAAGAGCACTGGCCAAGCATTTTGTAGAATGCCTCTCGATTGGGATTTATCTGATGTTTTTCTCATGATTAAACAGCATTATGGGCTTCAGGGAAGAAGACTGTAGAGGTAGAATGTCTTTTTTTAAAAAATAATTACACAAAATTATAACAAAAGAAAAATGAGAATAAATGAGCATTAACTTTTTAAATAATTCAAAAAATTAACCTGTTTTTGAAGTTGGGAATATTGTACTGTTGTTGTTTTGTTTTCCCCAAGCAATGCCATTATTTTGCCCACAATTCACTACAGATCAGATTCAAGATATGGAAAATAAAAATTTTAACAAAATGAGGAACATTTTTTTCTAAAACTTAATGGAAGAGAAAGCCTTTACCATATGCCTGTATATAAAACTGTAATTCGGCTCATGTTATTTTATTTTTTAAAAATTTACTTAGAATTAAGATAGTTTTTAGTGGTGGGGGAATAAAAATTGTACCAAACTACAAACAAAAAGACCTTGATGCTAGGAAAGATTGAGTGCAGGAAGAAAAGGGGATTGCAGAGGATAAGATGGTTGGATGGTATCACTGACTCATTGGGCATGAGCATGAACAAATTCCGGGAGATAGTGAAGGACAGGGAAACCTGGCTTTCTGCAGTCCATGGGGTTGCAAAGAGTTGGACATGACTTAGCTACTGAACAACAACAAATTGAGTCCTATGATTGTGAAGGAACTCAAATTTCTAAACCTTAACTTGAAAACCACATACTAAAATTACAGATCATCAAAACTGCCCCTCTATAGACATAACCATGGGTCATTTGATAGCAGAATGAAATATCCTTTGGAAAAAAAAATTTAGGACAGGACTTTCAAAATAAAATTACATATTTCTGGTTAAAAATCGTAGAATGAAGCCATTTTCCACTATCTTCCATGAAATCATCCCAAATGAAGAAAAGCAGTAAAGCAGAAATAGAGAAAAATAAGACATTTCCAAAGAAGCAATGAAGTAATCACAACCTTCAATCAATCATAAGTTTTGAAGTACAGTTGATTCTCATTATTTGTGGTAGTTATATGCTATAAAGTTACCACAAACATTGAATTAGTGAAAATTGAACCACTATTCCAAGGCAAAATCAGGGTTAGATTCCTATGAACTTCCAGGCACAATATTTTCATCATCTGATGACTACATAACCTAGTTTTATGTATGTTTCCATTTAAAGACATCTTATTTTACATATATATGTATATATGTGTGTATATGTATGTAAATATAAACACACACACACGTATATTTGCATGCATGTGCTAGGTCACTTTGGTCGTCAGACTCTCTGTGACCCTATGGACTATACAGCCTGCCAGGCTCCTCTGTCCATGGGATTCTCCAGGCAAGAATACTGGAATGGGTTGCCATGCCCTCCTCCAGGGGATCTTCTCAACCCAGGGATTGAACCTGTGTCTCTTACACCTCTTGCATTGGCAGATGCATTCACTACCACTAGCACCACCTCCGTTGAGTCTATATATTTATATATATATACATATACTTGATCCCGATTACACTGAACTAGCAGCTAACAACAGCATTATAACTCGTGCCTGAATGAAGCTTATCTAATATATGCCTTTTCTTTTTTTAAACATTTCTTTAACTTTTTACTTTATATTGGAGTATAGTTGATTAACAGTGTTATGATAGCTTCAGGTGTACAGAAAAGTGTATTTACACAGACATGTATCTATTCTTTTTAATTTTCTCCATAAGGTATATCATATTCTTTCTGTGCTTAGGAGCACTAGATCACACTTCAACATTCTGCTTTGGACCATTTAAAAAAGTGAAATCACCAACAAAAAGCACAAAAATGTGACTTAAGTAGACTTCAAAAGGGACACTTGCTTACAGTGTGAGAACTGAGACAAGAATTCTGAATGCTGCCTTGTGACCTCAGCTAGGAACCTGCATGTTGGGCATAAATCAACCTTTTGGTCACTTTGCACCTATCTGTCAATGAATGTGAAAGCACTACGCATATTGATTTCAAGGTCACAAATGAATATTATCAGCGTGCCATTACTCAAATACAAAATGCGCAAAAAATGTATATCACGTAAAGGCAGTAAAATCTGATCCCAAATGGTGGGGAGTTTGGGGAATGGCTGAGAGGCTAAATACTTCTGGCAGGATACTGATGTATCTAAAGAATGTGGCCCCAGTTTGCAAGATCTTGCTAATACTCCTGTAATGAGGACTAGTGATCGCAAATGGTGACCAGCCATAGAAGAGGGAAATGCTTCTTGAGAGAAATACTTCTTTTCCCATGGCCAACGATAAATTGAACTGAAACTGAAGGAATAATCATGCACACGCACACCCCATCATTTTTTTCTATTACTTTATTCATTAATGTAAATGGGCATCCATAGACCATCAGACTGCTGAATAAATTGTAGAACATGAAAAAAAAGAGATAAGATAAATATACATTAAAATATTTTAGATAAACAGATGGATGATAGGTGATAAATAGCTAGCTAGATAAGTAAATTCTAAAGAAGAAAGGATCATTTAAGAGATAGAAGACATTTATTTTTTCAAAATTGTTAATTCGATTTCCAATTTCTGGTCTGGCACACAAGAAGCCTTGAAGTCATCTCTCCATCCTAACAACAAGCAAAAAGTTGAAAAAATTGAAAATCTAACAATTCCTCTTAGAGCTCCTGAGAAGTGATGTCACAGGAAAAAGCGCTGCCCCCGTGTAAGATCCACAAAATGAATAATTAATGACTTGGATTTCATTAAAATTAAAACTTTTTCTCCACCAATGACACTGTCATGAGAATGAGAAGACAAGCCACACACAAGGAGAAAATATTTGTAAAAGACATATTTCATAAAGGACTGTCCTCTAAAATGTGAAAGGAACTAACTTTTAAACTCAACAACAATGAGAACCCAACAAAAAAATAGGCAAAATATCCTATTAGACACTTCACTACATATGGTAAATAAGCATATGAAAGGGTGTTCAACAACATATGTCATTATCAAATTGCAAATTCAAACAACAATGAGATGCCATGGCAAAAAAAAAAAAAATCCAAACACTGACAAAACCAAATGCTGGTGAAGGCATGGAGCAATAGGAACTCTCATTCACTGCTGATGGGATTGCAAATTGATACAGCCACTGGAAGGCAGCTTGGCAGTTTCTCACAAAATTAAAGTAAGTAAATTTTTACTCAGTGATCCAGCATTCACACTCTTTGGTATGTACCTGAAAAAGTTGGATGAACACTTATGTCCACACAAAATCTGCACACAGATGTTTATAGCAGCTTTATTCATAATTGCCCAAACTTAGAAGCAACCAAGATATCTTTCTATAGGTGAATGGACAAACAAACTATGGCACATTCAGACAATGGAATCTTATTTAACGGTGAGAAGAAATAAGACAGCAAGCATGAAAAGACACGAAGGATCCTTAGATGCATCTTCCTAAGTGAAAGGAACCAATTCAAAATGGCTACAGACTATATGACATAACAATATGACACTCTGGGAAAAAACAAAACTATGTACTCATTAAAAAGCTCAGTGTTTGCTATTTACTTGGGTAGGGAGGGATGGAAAAGCAGAGCACAGGGGATTTTTTTAGGGTCGCGAAAACAAATGCATGTCAACATTTTTCCATATCCATAGAAGGCACTGTACCAAGAGTGAACCCTAAGGTAAACAAACCATGGACTTGAATGGTTATGTCATAACATGTCAATGTAAGTTCATCAGTTGTAACAAATATTAAAAAGCAGAGACATTACTTTGCCGACAAAGGTCCATATAGTCAAAGGTATGGTTTTTCTAGTAGTCATGTATGGATGTGACAGTTGGACTATAAAGAAAGTTGAGCACCGAGAATTGATGCTTTTGAACTGTGGTGTTGGAGAAGACTCTTGAGAGTCCCTTGGACTGCAAGGAGATCCAACCAGGCCATCCTAAAGGAAATCAGTTCTGAATATTCATTGGAAGGACTGATGCTGAAGCTGAAGCTGAAATCCTTTGGCCACCTGATGCGAAGAACTGACTCATTGGAAAAGACCCCAATGCTGGGAAAGACTGAATGCAGGAGGAAAAAGGGACAACAGAGGAAGAGATGGTTGGATGGCATCACTGACTTGGACATGAGTTTGAGCAAGCTCTGGGAGTTGGTGATGGACAGGGAAACCTGGCGTGCTGCAGTCCATGGAGTCTCAAAGAGTCAAACATGACTGAAGAACTGAACTGAACTGAACTGAATAAATGTCCCACTCTGATAGGGGATGTTGAAAAGGGGGAGGGGGGACTGGGAATACATGTGTGAGAGTAGGAGATATGTGGGAAATCTCTGTGCCTTCCCCTCAATTTTGCTATGAACCTGGAACTGCTTTTTAAAACAAAATTTTTGTATGAGTGAGTCACTTTGATGTTCACTTGAAACTATTACAGCATTGTTAATTGACCATACAAAATAAAAAATTTAAGTAAAAAGAATTTTTATATGCCAAGTAAGTAAAAATAAAAGATAGAAACGGGAAATAAGATATGAGAGAAATAGGAGATAATTGAAATGACAAAGATTTAAACATTTTGTTGTTGTTTAGTCAACCAGTCATGTTTGACTCTTTGTGACCCTATGAACTGCAGCACACCAGGCCTCCCTGTCTCTATCTCCCAGAATTTGCCCAAGTTCATGTTCATTGCATCAGTGATTCTGTCTAGCCATCTCATCCTCTGAAGCCCTCTTCTCCTTCTGCTCTCAATCTTTCCCAGCATCAGGGACTTTCCCAATGAGCCCTCTGTTCACATGAGATGACCAAAATACTGGAGCTTTAACTTCAGCATAAGTTCTTCCAATGAATATTCAGGATTGATCTCTCTTAAGATTGACTGGTTTGATCCCCTTGCTGTCCAAGGGATTTTCAGGAGTCTTCTCCAGCACCAAAGTTCAAAGGCATCAATTCTTTGGCATTCTGTCTTCTTTATGGTCCAGCTCTCACAACTGTACATGACCACTGGGAAGACCATAGCCTTGACTATACGGATCTTCATTGGCGGAGTAATGTCTCTGCTTTTCAACACTGTCTAGGTTTGTCATCATTTTCCTGCCAAGAAGCAATTGTCTTCTGATTTCATGATTGCAATCACTGTCCGCCATGATTCTGGAGCCCAAGAAGAAGAAATCTGTCACTACTTCCACCTTTTCTCCTATTTGCATGCAGTAATGAGGGCAGATGCCATGATCTTATGTTTTTAATATTTAGTCTTAAGTCTGCTCTTTCACTCTCCTCCTTCACCCTCAACAAGAGGCTCTTTAGTTCCTTTTCACTTTCTGCCATTAGAGTGGTATCATCAGCATATCTGAGGTTGTTGATGTTTCTCCTGCCTATCTTCATTCAAGCTTGTAACTCATCCAGTCCAGCATTTCTCATGATGTGCTCAGTGTATAGGTTAAACAAATAGGGTGACAGCAGACAGCACTGTCATACTCCTTTCTTAATCTTGAACCAATCAGTTGTTCCATACAGGGTTCTAACTGTTACTTCCTGACCTGCATACAGGTTTTTCAGGAGATAGGTAAGATGGTCTGGTATTCCCATCTCTCTAAGAGCTCTCTATAGTTGGTCATGATTCATTCAGTCAAAGGCTTTAGTGTAGTCAATGAAAAAGATAGATGTTTCTCTGAAATTCCCTTGCTTTCTCTATAATCCAGCAAATGTTGGCAATTTGATCTTTGGTTCCTCTTCTTTTTCTAAACCCAGCTTGGACATCTGGATCTTCTTGGTTCGCATAATGCTGAAGTCTAGCATGCGAGATTTCAAGCATGACCTTTCTAGCATGGGACATAAGTGCAATTGTCCAATGGTTATCACATTGTTTGGTACTACCCTTCTTGGGAATTGGGATGAGGATTGATCTTTTTCAGTCCTATGGCCACTGCTGGGTCTTCCAGATTTGCTGACATAATGAATGCAAAACCTTGATGGCATCATCCTTTAGGGATTTGAATAGTTCTGCTGGAATTTCATCACATCCACTAGCTTTATTAACAGCAGTGCTTCCTAAGGCCCACTTGACTTCACACTCCAGAATGTCTGGCTCTGGGTGACTAATCACACCTTTGTAGTAATCTAGTTAAGATCTTTTTTATACATAATAAATACATTAAAATATGTATTTGTATACAAATCACTAAGTTGACATAAAGGTATGAACTGTCTATATTTCCCCAAATGAGTCATAAGCAGGAACCCTTGGTGGTAAGGAAGTACAAAAACTTGCTTTTGATTTGAGTATGCTACCCAAATCCTGGATAATTTGAAATTTAGTACTGGGTATTGTGGCCAAAATTCAAGCCTAAGGTCTGTGTGTGATGGGTACTCCTTGCATTAAAATGGAACTATAAAAACTATGAATGTGTAAAAAGCCTTTCTGTAGGGAAGGCAGCCAGAAGGAAACATATCCAATTCAGTGTAGGCACGAAGTCCAAGTTTAAAAGCAAACTAACCAAAAAAAAAAAAAAAAAGAAGAAAAGAAAACAAAAGGAAACCCGATTTGATGATTCTGGAAAGAAATATCAGACTAAAGCAGATTTTGGTTTGATTTCAGTTCGTATGATTATTTTTTTAATTTCATTTAATTTTAAATTGCCCTGAATTGGTAGGGTACCCAAGGAACATGGTACGGGGAGGGAGGAGGGAGGGGGGTTCAGGATGGGGAACATGTATATACCTGTAGCGGATTCATGTTGATGTATGGCAAAACCAATACAATAATGTAAAGTAATTAACCTCCAATTAAAATAAATAAATTTATTTTAAAAATAAATCCTGCAATTAAGTAAAAAAAAAAGTTAGCCTTTTATAAGAGACATGTGCAAAGCAAAAGAGGCTTCTCATGTGGCACTAGTGGCAAAGAATCCATCAGCCAATGCAGGAGACACAAGGGATGCAGGTTTGATCCCTCAGTGGGGAAGATCCCCTGGAGTTGGAAATGGCAACCCACTCCAGCATTCTTGCTTGGAAGATTCCATGAACAGAGGAGCCTGGCGGGCTACTGTACATGGGGTGGCCAAGAATCGGACACAACTGAACACACAGGCACATAAAGCAAAAGACTACAAAAAAGTTTGAACAAAAATGAGTCTGAAAAAATAAGAAAATATATACAAAAGGAAGATTTGTCACCTAAAATAGACATTATATCATTATTATTTATGATGGTTACTTCATACATAGTAAATATTTCAATCCTGAACTTGTATGGATCTACCAACATGGTTCATAATATTTAAGCAAAAAACTTTAAAAGATTCACAAGAAACAACTGACAAAGAAACCAATATTTTAGGAGATTTTAACACAATTATTCAAATAAGTATTCAATCAAAGAGCTAAAATACAATAAATACATAATCTTTAATAAAAGTTAGACTGAATTAGAAATACATTTTGGGAAAATATGAAAAGATAATTATAATTTTTCAAAATACTTTCCAAATGAATAGGTCAAAAATATATTAGAATAAAGACAAAGTTTATAACCAAATGATAACAAAAACACTCTAAATCAAAATTTGAAAGTTGCAACTAGAACTGATAAATTATAGCTTTAAATATATACACTAGAAAACCAGACAGGATGAAAACTTGTGAGCTAATTATCAAATTTAAATGGTTATCAAGAAACAGTGGAAGAAGTTCAAAAAAAAAAAAGGACAAAGGGAATATATGCTGAACAATGTCAAAAGTTAATTGTGTAAAAGACAAACACTCGATGCAACTCTAGTGAGATTTAGCAAGGGGAAAAAAGCAAAGAAGTAAATAATATTAAGATTCACTTTCAATGATAAAACCAGAGAAGCTGCACAAACTAAACAGATACTAAGCAAAAATATGCAAAACACGATAATAGGTGTTTGGAATTAGCCATTGACAAACCTATACAGCGTATTAAAAAGCAGAGACATTACTTTGCCAACAAAGGTCTGTATAGTCAGAGCTATGGTTATTTCTAGTAGTCAGGTATGGATGTGAGAGTTGGATCATAAAGAAAGCTGAGTACCAAAGAATTGATGCTTTTGAAATGTGTTGGAGAAGACTCTTTTTTTTTCTCACTTTCCTTTTTTTTTAAAATTCTTTAAAATATAAATTTATTTAAATTGGAGGTTAATTACTTTACAATATTGTATTGGTTTTGCCACAGGTATACACGTGTTCCCCATCCTGAACCCTCCTCCCTCCTCCCTCCCCGTATCATCCCTCTGGGTCATCCCAATGCACCAGCCCCAAGCATCCTATATCCTGCATCAAACCTGGACAGGCAACTGGTTTCATATATGATATACATGTTTCAATGCCATTCTCCCAAATCATCCCACCCTCGCCCTCTCCCACAGAGTCCAAAAGACTGTTCTATACATCTGTGTCTCTTTTGCTGTCTCGCATACAGGGTTATCGTTACCATCTTTCTAAATTCCACATATATGCATTAGTATACTGTATTGGTGTTTTTCTTTCTGGCTTATTTCACTCTGTATAATAGGCTCAGCCATTAAAAATAATACATTTGAATCAGTTCTAATGAAGTGGATGAAACTGGAGAATACTCTTGAGTGTCCCTTGGACTGCAAGGAGACCAAACCAGTCAATCCTAAAAGAAATCAGTCCTTAATATTCATTGGAAGGACTGATGCTGAAGCTGGAGCTCCAATACTTTGGCCACCTGATGTGAAGAGCTGACTCACTGGAAAAGATCTTGATGCTGAGAAAAAGTGAGGGCAGTAGGAGAAAGGAACAGCAGAGGACAAGATGGTTGGATGGCATCACCGACTCAAAGGATGATCTTGAGCAAACTCTGGAAGATGGTGAAGGACAGGGAAGCCTGGTATGCTGCAGTTCATGAGATCACAAAGAGTCATGGGATGACAAAGAGTTGGATACAACTTAAGTGACTGAACAAGAAGATCGACTTTCCTTTTGCTCAACGGTGACTGGTGGTGCCTTCACATCTAGCCCATGCACTTTATCTAGTATGTTCATGACTTAGGTTCATTCTGTCAATATTCATCCAGAAAATTAAATACCAGTTCTCTGCTATAGTATTTTATATAAAGATGTAGATTACTATAACTACTATAAAGAACACCACTAAACTTCACCACTAAGTCTTTGGTTCTAAATATCAACATCTCTTAATAAGCTAAGTAAAGGGAATCATTCCAAAGTGGTGAGAGGGAAATAAAGTACTTCAACTTGTAACGAAGACTAAGTGGTTTTGTTTTATCCTTCCTGCTGAGAATATCTAGAAATCCTAAAATTTGGATGTTGTTGATCTACAAAGAGAAAGAGAAAACTCTGGACATCATGCCAGATTTTGTGTTAAATTTCCCATTGAGACATTTGCTAATATTTAAAGATGCAGCTAAGAGTCTGAGAAAGAGTGGTTTTAGACTCAAGAGGGATTTGTAAACAACAATGGAATTCAGGTCCTGCCAAAAGGAGGGGCTGGGGACAACATTCAGAAAAGTTATAAGATAGAGACAAAACCCCACTGTGAAAAGAAACCAACAAATGTAAATCTTCAGGAGAAAGCCTCATTATCTAGATCCTCAAATTATTTCTACATTATCTCGTATGCAATGTTCAGCACTAAATAGAACCTAACCAGGCATGAAAGAAAAGGACAAAAAATTACACTCAATAATTTTGTGAGAACCAGTGATCAGGAAGATATATATCTGTCTTTCCAGAAGGCAGCTAAAGGAGCAAATAGAAGCCAGTTATAGAAAAGAATATATGAGATACGTACATCAGCCACAAAATTCAGATGGATCAACTCTGAGGCATGTGTTAGTAAAATGATTAAGCTTAGGAGACAAAACAAAAACAAAAAAACCTCTGGACCTCTGGGCGAAAAGAATATCACTTACAAAAAAAAAAACAAAAAACAGGTTGAAATCTGACTTTTAGACAACAACACACACAGCAAAGCAACAGAGAAGTGATATTTCAAGGAATACCAGATAATAAAATGAGAATCAAGGAATTTGTATGTGGCCAATGTGTTCTTCAAGTATAAGACTAAATAAAAACATTGTTATACATACATGCCAGACTCAGAATATTACCCTTATAAACCCTTCCAACTCTACTGCACTCATGTAACTAGAGAATAAGCTTCATAAACCCATTGATGACAGGAGATACTTCAGAAAGATGACTAGTAGTGAACATTAAATGGATGTCATGATTGGTTTAGATCAAGGACACAGTTAGAGGTAAGAACTGGAGCCTGAAATATTTGTTCCATCAAACAGATGTAATGGAATCTTAAAAATTGAGGAGAATCAAAATGCAGAATAAGTACACTGTATGCATGTAGATAAATTGTGGGTAGCAAAAAATGACATTGAAAGCTTACCAACCAAAGATATGACTAAGAAAAAGAAGGATAATAGCATTACATTAGAATATTAGTTTAAGGTAACAACTAGGAAAGATTCTAAACCTTCCTAAGTCCCCAAAGAAAACCCAAATGAGGAGATCAGAGAGTGAATTACCACATATTAAAATATAATATAGGGACTTTCCTGGTGGTCCAGTGGCTAAGACTCTGTGCTCTCAACACAGGGAGGACATGTTCAATCCCTAGTCAGGGAACTAAGATCTCACATGCTGCAACTAAGACCCAGCACAGCCAAATAAACAAATATTAAAAAAAAACATAAAGCAATTTAATAAAGCTGAATCTAATTATATCAGTCATATCAGCCATCCCAATCAAAGCTAATAGGCTTGACTCACTTATTAAATGGAAATTATTTTCAGAGTAACTCATAAGGCTCATAAGGCAAAAGTCAAGTCTATGCTGAAATCAAGAGATACAACTTTAAAAGGTGATTCAGAAAGGCTAAATATAAAGACATAAGGAAAAGTATGTCAGGAGACTGAAAAAAAAGAGAGAGAAAGTAGTGTTTGTGATCTTGATATTGGACAAGGCAGAATTCAAGTCAAAATAATCACATACTCCTTCTCCCTCCCAAAAGAGAGAGAAAACACATTAGAATTCTAAAGTCAAATTCACAATGTAGACATAACAGCTATGAATATCTATATACTAAATAGCATACCTGAAGGAGATCAACCCTGGGATTTCTTTGGAAGGAATGATGCTAAAGCTGAAACTCCAGTACTTTGGCCACCTCATGCGAAGAGTTGACTCATTGGAAAAGACTCTGATGCTGGGAGGGATTGAGGGCAGGAGGAGAAAGAGACGACCGAGGATGAGATGGCTGGACGGCATCACTGACTCAATGGACGTGAGTTTGAGTGAACGCCGGGAGTTGGTGATGGACAGGGAGGCCTGGCGTGCTGCAATTCATGGGGTCGCAAAGAGTCGGACACGACTGAGTGACTGAACTGAACTGAAATAGCATACCTACATACAGCAAAGACTACATGCAATACTTGAAATAATAGAAGCACACTAAAAACATGAGTTCTTCAGACACTATTTTTAAGTCAAGTGAAGTGGACTGAAAATCACTAGATACAAAAAACCGAAGCACACTAATTACGGAAGTCTAATGGAATAATATATAAAGCTCTTCACTTCAGTAAGTGAGGATGCACATTTCTTTCCCAATAGGATTTGAGGCATTTATGAAATTAATTGGGTTACAAGGAAAAGCACAACGTGTATAAATAATACAAACAACATACTTGGTTCACAATTCAGTATGGTAGAAATCAATATTTTTTTTAAAAGACAATACTATTTAGAAATTTAAAAACTCAATACTGCATTTTAGATTTTATGGGTTACAATTAAAACAGAGATGGACTAGTCACAAACTTAAACATTTAGATCAGCATAAATGAAAATTTTGGAAACATTAATTAAATATCCCACTAAAAAGCTAATAACAACAAAATTAAGTGAAAGAGAGCAAAGGAAGGAAATGATAAGGTTTACAACAGAAATTAATGCATTAGAAACCAGAAAAGTAGTACTACTACATATAAATGAATCTCTAATTTCTGTGAACAATTAATGAAACAGACATTCTCAGCTAAATCAAGAAAAAAGTACAATTCACCATAGTCTGAAGCAACTACTGAAACAGAGGACAACATTTACCAAACTCTTTTCAGTTAAACTTGAAAACCTCTGTGAAGTGGATGACTTATTAGGAAATATAATATATCAAAATGTATCCCTATAGAAAAAAAATGCCAAACCCAATTTTTGTGGAAGAAACAGGAGTTATCAGAGAACTTCCCTCTTAAAAAAAAACAAAACAAAAACAAAGAGCAGGGTCAATTGCTTTAATGGAAACCCTAGCATTCTCTCAAAGAGCAGATACTGCTAACTTTACCTAAAGTCTTCCATAGCTTGACAATTTTCAATAATGTTGTCATGAACATTGGGGTACATGTACCTTTTCAAATTAGTGTTTTCATTTTTTTTTCCAGATATATACCCAGGAGTGAAACTGCGGGGTCTTATGGCAATTCTTTGTCTAGTTTTTGAGAGTCCATAATTTTTTTCCACAGTGGCTGCACCAATTTACATTCCCACCAACAGCATAGAAGCATTCCCTTTTCTCCACACCTTAACAGGTCAAATCTTTGTGTGTGGTGTGTTCTTACTACACACAAACAAAAAGAAAATGGTAAGTATGTGAGGTGATAGATATGTTAGTTAGCTTAACTGCAGAGGTAATTTCACAATGCATATGTAAAACCATCAAGTTGTATACCTTATATGTATACATTTTAAATTTGTCAATTATATCACAATAAAGCTGAGAGAACAAATATCTAGATAATGTGGGAAAACTAAAAGCAAAGCAGAAAAATTGCAATGCAAAATTTAGGGTAAATTTCTGCCCTGGCCAAAATAATCATTTCATATTAAACATCTAAAAAACAGACAAAACACATGAAACAAAAGTTTTCAGAAATTGAGCACTTCACAGCACAGGACAGCAATCCATGAGAGATAGGAAACAAATTAGGTGAGCCCTATAGTTGCCCCACTTTACTGCCTAGAATGAGTATCCAGGCTGCAGTTCAGGGATGTACAACTGATCTTGAGCCCTGCAACCACCACAACTTGAGGAGAAATACCTAAGAACCAGAGAGGCTAGAGTTGGCAAGTCAGAGTATCAGACAGCCTCAATCAAACCCACATAATTACAGAGGCAGAAAGAGCTGAACAGAAACAAAAAAACAGCACAGAGAAAAAGCTCAAGAGAATTGCAGAGTTTCACGGGCACCCTAAGTTGTGGACAGATTAGTGCCTGAATGGGAGGAAAGAACCATTGGAAAGAAGCAGACAGAACTATTTCCAAAGCTTAAAGAGGGCCAGGAGTAGTTTGTGTTCCTCAACAATAAAGAGAAAAAAATATTGAATATTAAAAATCTAGAATACTAAGAAGGGTATGTTCTGAGTTGTATTTTAGGTTGGATGGGTGATTAAGGCTAAGTTGTGTCTGACTCTTTTCGACCCCATGGACTGTAGACTGCTAGGCTCCTCTGTCCATGGGATTCTCCAGGCAAGAATACTGGGGTGCATAGCCTATCCCTTCTTCAGGGGATCTTCCTAACCCAGGTATGAAACCTGGGTCGCTTGCACTGTAGGCAGATTCTGTACAAAGCCATATATATACATATATAATATATATTATATATGTATATATATCAGTTCAGTTCAGTCGCTCAGTCTTGTCTGACTCTTTGCGACCCCATGAATCGCAGCACACCAGGCCTCGCTGTTCATCACCATCTCCCGGAGTTCACTCAGACTCACGTCCATCGAGTCGGTGATGCCATCCAGCCATCTCATCCTCGGTCGTCCCCTTCTCCTCCTGCCCCCAATCCCTCCCAGCATCAGAGTCTTTTCCAATGAGTCAACTCTTCTCATGAGGTGGCCAAAGTACTGGAGTTTCAGCTTTAGCATCATTCCTTCCAAAGAAATCCCAGGGTTGATCTCCTTCAGAATGGGCTGGTTGGATCTCCTTGCAGTCCAAGGGACTCTCAAGAGTCTTCTCCAGCACCACAGTTCAAAAGCATCAATTCTTCGGCACTCAGCCTTCTTCACAGTCCAACTCTCACATCCATACATGACCACAGGAAAAACCATAGCCTTGACTAGATGGACCTTAGTCGGCAAAGTAACGTCTCTGCTTTTGAATAGGCTATCTAGGTTGGTCATAACTTTTCTTCTAAGGAGTAAGCGTCTTTCAATTTCATGGCTGCAGTCACCATCTGCAGTGATATACACAAATCATAATGTAATATATATTGTTGATTATATTGATACTATACTGATTACACTGATATTGGAAATAATGTCTATATATAATACAGATATCATATATAGTTATATTATACATATCTCCTTTTTCCTTTTAAATAGCCACTGATCCTGAAAATAACATCTATATGTAATATGAAAGTGAAAGTCGCTCAGTCAAGTCCAACTTTTTGAGACCCCATGGACTATACAGTCCATGGAATTTTCCAGGCCAGAATACTGGAATGGGTAGCCTTTCTTTTCTCCAGGGCATCTTGTTGAACCCAGGTCTCCTACACTGCAGGCAGATTCTTTACTAGCTGAGCTACAGGGAAGCCCAAGAATACTGAAGTGAGTAGCCTATCCCTTCTCCAGCAGATTGTCCCAACCCAGGAGTCGAACCAGGGCCTCCTGTGTGGCAGGCAGATTCTTTACCAACTGAGCTATCAGGGTGGATATCATATAGAGTTTGTCCTTTTAAAATTGAATACATTTATTTTTAGTGTATGGTTTTTGTTAATAGGGATTTTTGTAAGTGAAACTGACAGTTAGGACATATGAATGCCATTTCATTTATCTAATGAAATAATAAAGTCTGTAATTTCTTGTTCTAACACTGTACTTGGAGAATTAAGAGAGAAGGAAGGGAATCTTAAAAACAATTGAAGCAGTAACTGTCTCAAATTATCTTTTTTTCCATCTCTACTTTGTTAATTTTGGAGGAAAAGCAATTCTATATTGGAAGAGATTTCTTTCTATCTGACCCTGCATCACCTGTCTGCAATGTCTCCTTCATATTCTGGCAGAGAAAAGATGATCAGTGGCAAAAACAACAGATGGGAGGACCTTTTTTCTTGGTAATGATGCCTCTGTAATTCTGTGGCCTTGATTGAGGCTATCAGTCAACAGCTTCTAGATAGTTTTGCAAGAGGGATATTTTACATGTCTAGTTCATTTCATGTCAATTTTCTGCTTTTAATATACAACAATGAAGGAATACTAGCTTCTGTTTTTCTTTTCTACACTAAAAGCTAGATTTCACCTAGGTAGCATGCCACATGCAGGACTGCCATCATTCCAATAACAGAGTGTCACTTTAACCTTTGAGTTTCAGAGGGAAAAAACAATTTCTCCTATATTCCTTTTCTTAGCCACTCTTCTTTTATCCTTCACATTTGGGCTGCTTGAGAAAGAGAATAGTGTTTCTTAGATTTTTCGGAATACAATAACCAGGTATTGAAAGAAACATCTGTAACAATTCAAATTTACAATCACACCAGATTCTGATTTTACCCATTTCTAAAAAACCATAAAGGGATTTTTTTATTAAAGAAAAAATCCTATTTTTTCCAAAATATTTGAAAAATATGCTAAAATAAAATACAACCAGAATGAGGTGATTTGTTCTGTGCTCTAAGATATCTCTCAATATTTACTGCAGTCTATTTGGGGAAAATGGATACATGTATATGTATGGCTAGGGCTGTTTGCTGTCCACCTGAAACTATCACAACATTGTTAACTGAGTATATTCTAATATGAAATAATAAGTTAAAAAACAAATGAATTTGTAATTCTTTGAGGAAGCAAAGTGATATAAAAATCTGATAAAAGCATTTTAGGAATGAGCAGACTAAATATCTGAAAGAAAAAAAAAATCTTTGCTTATGTCCTTAAAAGAAGCATCATAAACAGAAATTCAATTAAAAAAAAATCCCTAACAGAAATGACCAACTAGAAAAACAAATGTATTTAATTTTAAAAGGACAAATGATAAAATATATTTTAAAATAAGATAGTGGCACAGTTAGTTAATACAACCTATCTATAGTAGTACGCAGCATAATATGCTAAAAATCCTATTAGTACCAATAAATTTGGGACAGACATTTTAAGCAGTGTGTATTGATTTCAGTTTTATAACAAATGTTCCATGTGTTTAGTAAGTGATAAAAAGTTATTTCAATTGATTTAAAAGTGATGTTCCGTTTTTTCAGTGAATTATGCACCAAAATAAAAAGTAATCTAGGATATTATGAGAAGAGATCATCATATTTGAATTAAGTTTTGGAAAACAAAGAAGCAAACTAAAATCAGTTAATAACTGCTTTGTTTGGATTTTGTGGGCTCAGCTAAATTTAGTAATGATTTCTTCATAATGTATTGATATTTGTCAAATTTTCCCCTTTTCTGAGACCACTTCACTATATAGCTTCTAAAAGAAATTATAATGTTTGATTTTTTTAAAATGAAGACAGTATCTTCTTTGATAATTTTTGCTTGATTAAAAATGAATTAGCTAATCATACATACTCTAACACCTTAAACTTACACTAAAATTAAAATTAAGTATGCAAGATATGCAGGATATCCTTTTGGTAAGCAAAAAAATAATTTTGTCCTGGAGTAAAATGACTGGCTGTTTGTGAATGAGAAAGAGGAAACAAAATGAAATCTGCATGGATGGGAAAAGTTGTACAAAGCTTGCAGAACAGGAATTTATTTGTCTTGCTTAAAGCTAGCAAGGATTTGATTGATTTATGTATAAGATTGTTTTAAAAAGAGCTTTAGTATAAAATATTGCACTGATACAAAATTAGAATTTGGTTTTCTCTCTGTTAAATTGATAAGCTTTTCTAGGACCATTTGTTGTCTCTTATTAAATGGTTGTGAAACGTACTTTCTATACTTTCTAAATAATCTGCCAATAAGGCAAAGATTTTATGTTTTATCAGAGTAACATCCTGAGTTTTGTGTTGCTTTTTGCCATGTCCTTGATTATTTAAGAAAACAATATCTTCTCACTTTTGAAAGAGTGAAAGTTTTATAGAATCATGTTACCTTCCATATTTACTTTTGAAAACTTTTAGAGCTACTTTGGTTAAATGGATAGCCACCTCCTATTAAATCAAGCATTCAGACTTGACAACCTTTGACATTTTGTGCTCTGGAAGACAAATCCTAAATTGTGTCTTCCTGATCTCAAACTGTTTTTGAGGACCCCTGGAAAATCACAAAGGATCTTTCATCCTGTAAAAAGAGAAGGGCTAGAAGTAATTACATTTATTTGATGTGTTGGATTGCATAGCAAGTGTCATCAAATCAGAAGAAATGCTTAACATTCCCTGGTTTATGTTTGTATGGGAGAAATGTTACCAACATAAACATTTCAGAAATTGTGTGACATTCTTAGAGATGTGTCAGTGTCCTTGCTCTCCATGATACATCCTGGGGATGCTTTGCCTGATATTAGACTACAACAGTGTAGTGTTGCTGGTCACAAAATAAGTTACTTTTATCACAAATTCAGTTGTTGCTGTTGTTGTTTTTCAAATGTCGTATACCACGGAAGCAACCAAATGTCCTTGTCGATTGCATATATATTTACAATTAGGTCTCATCAGATATTTAACTACAGTTGTTTTTAGTCTTTGGGCATCCACAAACAGTTTTCTGTTTTACTGTGAGGCCTCCCAGAAAGAGTGCCATCAGGCTAGGATGCTGGTCTTCAACAAAAACAACTGTCTATGAGATCTGTGGAGAGGACTAGGCCAAGTACCCTGGAGCACAGACTTCTGATAACCTTGCTTAAATAAGTGAGGCCAAACCACTGTACTGAGTCAGGATTTGTAGAACCTAAGTGAAGTTTATGAGTTCATGAAACTGCAGACTCAAGATGGAGCCAAACAAGAATTAATTGCACAGGACTGAATGAACTTAGACAGGGTAATTGTCAGTTTTGTTTAGAATATTGATGATATCCTATTTCCTGAAAAAAGGAACCCTTTTTTCTTTAGCTAGAATTTATAATAATTTAGTAGATTATAATTTTATAAGCAGAGACGAAATGTTTATTTTTTCCCCTGGCTTGATCCTTCCAGGATTCAGAAACTCCTATTGAATATTATTATTTTCATGGCAAAAGAATTGTTTTCATGGGTTTTATGAGAATTGGTTCTCCTTATCAACAGAATGTAATTGGAAACATTGGTTGCATAACTAAGGCTTTAACTAGAATGTCATATTTGAGAGTGATGCTCACAGAATCAAATTTGTAAATACTCCTAAAGAGCTAAGGTTCACATTTTGAAGCCAATGCTTACAAAGGCTTTTTGGGGAAACCTGCCTGGCACCTGGCGTATAGGATGCTCAACCTTTCAGGTGCGTAAGGAAGTTTGCTTCCTGGCAGGCCCAGGAATCTTAAGATATTTGAGGGACTTTGAGAGGAATTTACCCAAATTAATACGTACTGTAAGTGAAATTTGGTGGTGAGTTTTTGGCTTGGCTTACTAGACTCAAAAGGATTTTAAAAGTCCAATATAAATTCCTTCTAAAATCTTCCAGCAAAGAGAGATGTAAAGGGCCTATTTAGTAAATTGTTATTCTTGCTGTACCTTTGTAAATAATCAGACCAAATCTAATGAGACAGACTTATTCTGTGACCAAGAATAGTCTCAGAGATTATCCCTGATGAAAAAGGGTGTGACTGTAGAGAGAAATTTATATTTCAACTGTAAACTATAGAACATTATTGTAGGTTATCATATTCTGGTCCTGTTCATTGTCTTTGAACTATTTTGTAACTCTTTGTAAACTTTGTGGTTTTGTTATCTACCTGCACATAAGACCTACCATCTTGCACATATTATCAAACATATTACCTGGCTACAACTCTCCAAATGAACATCTCTAATTTTTCCTCCCTCCCTCCTGACTTGGCATCACTGAGAACCAAAACCTGACTGGTCAAATCTCTATTGAAACCTCAGGTTGCCTTGAAGTTGGCCTTTTCTCCGAGGAGCTGAAGAAGCACAGGGAGTTAAAGCCCAATGACTTGATATATACATCAAAGGACATGTCCTGCAACTGATCACACATGGGATGGATTTCTTCCTGGGAAAGCCATTGTCTGGGTCACTAAGCAAATCTGGTAAAATGCTCAGATCATGCAAACAGTTATATGAGAGCTAACCAAGACTGGACAACACCACAAGAGTACTGATATCGTAGCTTCAGGAAACTCTATAAGCAGTGCTACAGGATCAGAAGATTTCCATCCATCAACCTCTTGAATAGTTTAACAGATTGGGTTGGCAAAAAAGTTCATTCTCCCAGAAAAAAGACAAACTTTTTGACAAACTCAATATTATACTAATGTTTAATGCAACATGTTATATTAATATGTCTCTTTTTCATTTGAGGTATGTGCTAAGTTGCTTCACTCATGTCCAACTCTTTTGCAATCCTGTGGACTACAGCCTGCTGGGCTAATCTGTCCATGGAATTCTCCAGGCAAGAATACTGGAGTGGGCTGCCATGCCCTCCTGCATGGGAACTTCCCAACGCCGGGATTGAACTCACATCTCTTACATCTTCTGCATTGGCAGGAGGGTCTTTACCACTAGTGCCACCTGGTATCCCTCTTTTAAGATGCCTGACATTAAAACAATTGACCTTTGCTAGCAAACCTCAACAGATGGTTCAACTGATTTTGCAGGAACACCAAGAGCAATCCTCAGTTCCCTTGTTTACCTATGACAGGACCAGACACAGATCCTCCAAATTCCCATTTTTTGTCTCATAAATAATTAGTTAAATTGCTACTTCACTGATCAATAGCAACAAAGATTTTCCTCCTTTTCTCAAACTCTAACTTTTGACCCCCTACTTCTCCAGCCTGAAGCATACAGTTAGCATTCAATTGTCCTTAAAGGCTCCTCCAGGGTAGCAGGTCGGTCTCAGGGTAAAACACTATCTGATCTTCTGTCTGATCAAGCCATACTTTCATCCCACTTTCCAAACCCAATTCTTCCTAGCCTTGTTTACTCTTTATAAAAGGAAAACTATCTAACTCTTGAGATCCTTGCACATCTTATAGCCACAGCATTTTATTAAAATAGTCCTCATTCTCCTATTACAACACTCCCTTCCTTCCTGCTTGCAATCACATTTTTGAACAAAATCTCTCCTTAGCAAGAAAAAATTTCTATTGACCATAAATGTATAGGTTTACTTCTGTATTCTCTTCTGTCCCATTACACTGTGTGTCTACCCTTTCACCAACAAAACACAGGCTTGATTACTGTAGCTTTATATTAGCTTTTGAAATCAGGTTGCAAGAGTTTCCCAACTTTGTTCTTTCATTAAAAAAATTAGCATGTCTAGGGTTTTTGTCTTTTCATATGAATTTTAGAACCATTGCATCAAATTCTACAAAAACACCTGTTGAAATTTTGAATAAGATTGCATTGAATCTTTAGAATAATTTGGGGAGAACTGACATCTTGACATATCAAATCTTTCAATATCTGAACACAGCCAGAACTCTCATACATTTTTTGGTGAAAATGCGAAATGGTACTACAACTTTGGAAAATAATCTGGTGGTTTTATATTTTTAAACACATACTTATCATATTGTCCACCCATTTGACATGGAGGTATGTATCCAAAAGAAATGAACACATATTTATACACAAAAACTATAAGTGAATCTTTATATGTGTTTCATTCATAATGGACAAAGGTTCAAAACAACCTACCTATTCATTAGTGGGTGAATGAATAAACAAGTTGTGATATATACATATGTTGATGTATGGCAAAACCAATACAATATTGTAAAGTAATTAACCTCTAATTAAAATAAATAAATTTATATTTAAAAACAAACAAACAGAAAAGAATAGTCAGCAACAAACAGGGGTAATATCCACTGATACATGCAAAAATCTGCTAAATGAAAGAAGCCAGACCCCAAATCCTGCAAACTGCACGATTCAATTTATATGACCTTCAGCAAAAGAAAAAACTGAGACAGAAATAAAATTGGTGATTTCCAGAGATGGGAGTAGAGGTGGGGATTGACTACAAAGTGGCATAAAGGTAGCTTTTCAGGTGATAGGCATATGTAGATATCTTGATTTTGGTGATAGTTACATGATTGTATAAGACTGACAAATTTCATGGAACTATGGACCTAAAAAATGTGAATTTTATGTAAATTATACCTCAAAAATTCTAAAAGATGATGCTGTAAAAGTGCTGGATTCAATATGTCAGCAAATTTGGAAAACTCAGCAGTGGCCACAGGACTGGAAAAGGTCAGTTTTCATTCCAATCCCAAAGAAAGGTAATACCAAAGAATGCTCAAACTACCACACAATTGCACTTATCTCACACGCTAGTAAAGTAATGCTCAAAATTCTCCAAGCCAGGCTTCACCAAATTGTGAACTGTGAACTTTCAGATGTTCAAGCTGATTTTAGAAAAGGCAGAGGAACTAGAGATCAAATTGCCAACATCCGCTGGATCATCGAAAAAGCAAGAGAGTTCCAGAAAAACATCTATTTATGTTTTATTGACTATGCCAAAGCCTTTGACTGTGGAATATTCCAATAAACTGTGGAAAATTCTTCAAGAGATGGGGATACCAGACCACCTGACCTGCCTCTTGAGAAACCTGTATGCAGGTCAGGAAGCAATAGTTAGAACTGGAAATGGAACAACAGACTGGTTCCAAATAGGAAAAAGAGTATGTCAAGGTTGTATATTGTTACCCTGCTTATTTAACTTATATGCAGAGGACATAATGAGAAACGCTGGACTGGAAGAAGCACAAGCTGGAATCAAGATTGCCGGGAGAAATATCAAGAACCTCAGATATGCAGATGACACCACCCTTATGGCAGAAAGTGAAGAAGAACTAAAGAGCTTCTTGATGAAAGTGAAAGAGGACAGCGAAAAAGTTGGCTTAAAGCTCAACATTCAGAAAACAAAGATCATGGCATCTGGTCCCATCACTTCATGGGAAATAGATGGGGGAACAGTGGAAACAGTGGCTGACTTTATTTTTCTGGGCTCCAAAATCACTGCAGATGGTGACTGCAGCCATGAAATTAAAAGACACTTGCTACTTGGAAGGAAAGTTATGACCAACCTAGATAGCATATTGAAAAGCAGAGACATTACTTTGCCAACAAAGGTCCGTCTAGTCAAGGCTATGGTTTTTTCTGTGGTCATGTATAGATGTGAGAGTTGGACTTGAAGAAAGCTGAGCACCAAAGAATTGATGCTTTTGAACTGTGGTGTTGGAGAAGACTCTTGAGGGTCCCTTGAACAGCAAGAGATCTAACCAGTCCATCCTAAAGGAGATCAGTCCTGGGTGTTCATTGGAAGGAATGATGCTAAAGCTGAAACTCCAATACTTTGGCCACCTCATTGGAAAAGACCCTGATGCTGGGAGGGATTGGGAGCAGGAAGAGAAGGGGACAACAGAGGATGAGATGGCTGGATGGCATCACCAACTTGATGGACAAGAGTTTGGGTGAACTCTGGGAGTTGGTGATGGACAGGAGGCCTGGCGTGCTGCAGTTCATGGGGTCACAAAGAATTGGACATGACTGAGTGACTGAACTGAACTGAACTGAAATGAACAGGTAACTGAGAAAAGAGGGCAAAATTCATTAGAGACAGTTTTTCATATTGCTTTATTGGGCAATATTTGCTTAATTTTTTTTATCAGTTTTATGCTGGCTTTCTAAGATATATTTGCTGCATCTTAGTGTATGCCTTTTTTTCTTTCACTCTTCTAGGTAATTGGTCTTTTTTTTTTTTCTGAGCCTGCAGAAATAGGGATTGTTTGTAATGCAAAATCTAACTCCTTAACAA
Source organism: Oryx dammah (assembly GCF_014754425.2). Taxonomy (NCBI): domain Eukaryota; kingdom Metazoa; phylum Chordata; class Mammalia; order Artiodactyla; family Bovidae; genus Oryx; species Oryx dammah. The sequence continues at coordinate 107,877,378 of NW_024070207.1, read as the reverse complement.
AATGTTTTAAATTATTGCACACTGTCTTACAGTTTTTAAAGAAGAATAATATAGATGCTCCTCTGGAAAGATTATGTCAAAAAAAGCATAAACAATTTAAAAAAGAAAAACAGAGACAAAAACATAAAAAGGGAAGCAATCACAGATATAGCAGATATTTTAAAATTTATAAGATGGTATAATCAATAATATGCCAGTGGAAAGATGAACAGGAAAAATGGAAAACATTTTATAAAATAACCATTTCTTGATTCAACTGGGGTTCAAGAGATAAAGTAGAAAACTTGATTAGTAATTAAAATTGAATACATTATAACACCAATCCAAAATATACTCTACAGACTACCGCTAAGTCCTCCTGTTTCAGAGAATTCGAAAGGCTTGTTTTAAGAGTAAATAAGGATATTTTAGTGTGCAGTCTTAGTAAGTCAAACATTTTGCTTTGTAAGGTCATAAATTCATGCCTATATCTCCAGCTTTAGCTCATTTATTCCTGAAATATCATTTCATGGACTGCATACAAATAAGCTAAATTTTTTCATCAAATGCTAAAAATCCCACAGACCTTTATATTTCATTTAATCTGTTTGACACAATATGCTTATTACATTTATATATATTATTTTACTTGCTACATTTGGAATTTCTCTTTTCATATTATTTTTATACTTTCTTACTATGGCATTTGTGATATGAGGTTTAGGCAATACACAATGTAAATTTGTAACCCAGCACATTTCACTTTTTGTTTTAATCTGCAGGAATTTCAGAACCAATTTTGCAGTCCAATGTGAGTATTGTAAGGACATTACAATACATATGTTTCTAGAGTAACTTTATATTTGATGTTTTCATAATATTTATATATTTCCCACCCATGTTTCACTAATATATATATCATTTTTATTAATATTATATATAATTAATATAATACATAATATACATATCATCTTTCTTATTGCAAGCCATCACAAACAGCATCGGGAATAAGAGAAGTATGTATAAACTGAAGCCCAGAAACCTAGATTTGGCAGAAATGTCAAAGGAAAGAAATTTTAAAATAAACTCATATATAGGGGAAAAAAATTTGGACTAAATTTTTAACTTACTAAGCCTGAAACCTTAGTACATCACCTGAGCTTTTTTTTTTCAATTAAATTTTTTGCAAATTATTTTTATTTTCTTTACTTTCATTAAAAAACCTTTTTATCATCCACTGCTCAACCATTAGTATAAAATGATAAAGTCTTTTTCTCTGTGATCTTCATGTAAATTAAATAAAATGTAAGTATCAAAAATTCTTAGAGATTACACATGTGCATATGTTTCTGCACATGTGCATTTTTATATGAGCTATTTTCACATAGTAAAGACAGCATTTTTATAGTCTTATGACATTATGGCTTAGGTTTTCTAAATGTCCCTGTTTTTATACTATTAAATTTGAGTATACTCAATTCAGTGAAATCATCTCAATTACTTGATACTGCCTTTTTTTTTTTAAGAAAAATGCTCATGTCAATTACTAACTACATAGAGTAGGCTGCCAAGAAAAACCAAAAGCCTTGTTGCTCCTTTCCTTGATTTATGTAGTATTATTCTTTTAACCACATCAAATTATTTCAATGCTGTCTTCAGCAGAGTGTTTTACTAAATAACACGTGATTCACAGTGATGGAATGGATGCTCCAAGCATGACTGTACTCTGATGTGTTTGCTGATTAAATTTGCTTGACAAACTGTGTCTTGGCTGTGGTGCAACCCACAGGCATTTCTGTTGTGAGAAGCAAATGACAATATCTCTGACAGTAAAAAAGCAACATGGTGCCTATGTTTCTCCGACAGTAAAGCTTTTATCGCTAACGCTCAGAGGTCACAGCAAACAACATCCCAATTCAGCATGTACAAACTCGCAGCTTTCCCAGGGTAGAATCCACAGCAAATAGGCCAATATATGAAGCACAATGGAATAACATAAAAACTGCTATTGGGCTCTGGAAAATTATATGTTATCTCCAGCTGTTAATTGTAGGTCTGGTGCCTTTTGTTTTAATTCCAGAGATGTGTAGAAGTAGAACCCTTTATTAAGCTCATCCAGTATCAATCTATGAACATCGCAATTATATGTTGTTTGTTGGTAGGAAGTCAGGTTGAACTAAGTAAGGAACGTTCACCAGTAATGTGTCACTGGATATAAAAAAAGATGCATGCCAAAAACATGATTCTCTGTGCTGCATGGATTATTTTCCTTATTTTATTTCTTCACTAAATAAGCTACTGCCTTAATTATGTTCTAAAGATGAATAAACTTTTGATAAGATTAAAGTCTAAGCTGACTACTATTTTGTGATTGGAAAACTCCTTCCACTATTTTTTCCCTAAGATATAAAAAATAATTCAAGTTTGCTCATTTGAGGGCCTTAAAGAATGTTTTAATTTAAAGCTTTTTAAATTCCCTTGGCCATTGAGGGTCTAACTCACTAAGAAGCAAAATGACTCACCTCATCTTTACTTCTGAAATATGTAAAAATATTTTTCAGAGTCAAAGCAGAGTTCACATTCTCCCTCTCACATGTTATCTTTATCATCTGCCCACACATTAGCCTTTTTAATGTGAAAACTTGTGGTATTTTACAATGTAAACATCACTAGCTATGGAATGGCTTTGTCCACTTAGAAAAAAAAAAACAAAATAGGACATTAATGTTACTGTGTTTACAGATTTAAAGGATCAATGAAAATACTTGCCAGAAAGTAAAACGAATATAGTATGACTCACTGAATAGATTAATTCAATAAATGTATTTCCAAATAGCTTTCATTAATTCTATACAAAGATGAAATGTATCAAGATAAAATTATCTAAAAAACAAAGTAGGAAAGTCTTATCTACAAAGAGGTAGTTCATCAAGTCGATATAATAGTACCACAAGTTGTATCTACTGTGTTCTATTATAACTGCTTGCTCCTATTTATGAAATTTATTTACTTTTCATATATGTATGGGGTCTTATTTGTAAGCCTTATCAGCTTAATTTGTTATATTTCTTAATTATTGGAGTCATGTCCATAATTCATGAATGTTAGTAAAGATGCTAGAAATACATTTTCCTAAGATTTGGATTTTTAGTATCTATATAAGATTATATCGAGGTGTTCTGTGAAAGAAGTTTCATGTATGAAATGAAATGTGCTTACAGTTTGATCATGAACAGAATTCAGTTGAGCTGAGGAGGGGATATATAAATGGGATATAAACTTGATGTGCAATGAGGCAGACTGGATTCTACTAACTTGAGTTGAAGACAAAGTCTAGCTTACCACCTTCATATTATTCCATTGGGGAATTGTGGGAGATGGGATCATACAAACCTTCTATGATGAGATGAATAAAATTTCAAGGGAGAAGATAGTTTATAGCCCTTCAAAATTAGCAAATTAAATCATCTTTTTTGGAACCTGTACCTGCATTTCCTATGCATTCTTTTTTAAGCACAGTTTTTTTTTTTTTGGTTTAGTTTTATTAAAAAACAAAACAAAACAAAACTTTTTTTCCTTTAGGGAGAAAAAAAGGAAAAAGTTTCATAAAATCAAATAACCAATGGTAAGAATCTTAACTTAAAAAAGATTGGGAATCACACTGATTATAAGTTACAGATGAATGGAAGGATGACCGTACATTCATTGTCTGTTTCATGCCAATGGCAGCAAACAACAAATCAATAAAGTGCAAAATAAATAACTGTGTGGAAGCTCTGGTATGTGTTAAGCATGATTTTGATCACTGTTCTCACTTTTCCTACCTGATAATCTCTGCACTGGTTCTGAAGCTCTGGGGCTCCACAAACAAGCTTTGTCTGGTCTCTGCTAAATGACAATAAGGCTGGTTCTTATTTTCATCGTTCTTCATTGTTTTGCCTGTGAAAACAGACACAGGGCATTTGACAGATTCTGGATGGAAGCTGAGTTTTATAATTTCTGGGATTTTCGCTGAGTCTTTTCTAAATAAAAGCAATAGTTCAAGCCACAGAAAAGTTGACTTAGGACCTTATAGCATACGATACAAAGACTATTAAAATACCTAATGAGGTTAAATCTAAAACAAGATAAAAGGTCAGGAATTAATTACTCTGTGCAGAAATGACACAAATGCCAAAAGGATATAAAAAACTTCTTTTTTTTTACTTTAGCAAAAGACAGATAGTGTATTTTCAGATATTAATCAACTAGATTTGATTTGCATAACCAAGAAAGTTCATAATCATCTGAACAATTTAGAAATGAATTGAACTCTACAATGAGTTCAAAATTACTAGAATTGTTCTACTGGAAATTATGAATCCCACCCCCAGGGGTATTACTATACATGTGGTTTCTGTTTGGAAATGGACCATGAACCTCTTTCCACAGTCGGGATTTTGCAAAGACATTCATTCATGGAACAAAGATTTCTTAAGCATATCTAATGGGTCAGGTGCTGTGATAGGATTTGAGGAGGCAGTAGTGAGTAAGACATAGTTCCTACTTTTCAAGGCCTTATATCTGGGGAGAGAGAGAAGCAAAGAGAGACCTCCAGAAGACTGTGAAAACCATGATGCAAGTAAGTACCAAAAGGAGTAAAACACATGAGAAGATATTCAACCCCATTGGAACAAAGGCTCCAGAGTGTAAGACTGCACTACCTGTTTTGGAAAACTCAGCAAACATAACAACATTGCTTGTGCTATCAGATAAGTAGAGTTGTCTCTTGGCAGAGCTCTTGGTAAAATTACATATGACTTAAAGCTTGGCTTAAATAATAGAGAAAAATCATTAAAATGTTTTATAACAAATAAATAATTTCAAACACCAGGGGGCACTGAGGATCAGCAGTTTTACAATATATAAGCATTTAAGAGGCACAAAATGATCTCACTTGTTTATTTACAGCACTTACATAAAATTTCAATGTGAGCAATCACTGTGTAAGTTTAGTGGTAGACTTGAATATCACACATATTTCTGCTGTTCACAATTAGTACAGCCATCACGTAATGTACTTTGGTTTATAGTGTTGGAATACAGAGATAGAATGAAAACATGAAATGGAAGATAAAATTTGAGAAGCATTTAAAAAGTGAACATCACTGGTGTAAAATAAGATTTTTATTATCTGGGTTTGCACAGAGTAATGAAAAATAGCTAGACAAACAATAGATAATATGCTGTCAATTTCTGTTATCAAAAGCATTGGAGTAGAAGGTTGAAGAGGTTGCTGGAGTGTTGTGTGTGGTGAGAGTCAGCTTTGTGAAGATTAAATCTCCCCCACAGATGATATAAATTGGAACACTGGGAAGATGTTCACACTAGAAATAGTTCTTCTATAGTATTTTATTTTGTTTGAAAATACATCATATGAATTTATTTATATCTCTAAGTGTTTTCAATCATCAGATATCGTTCACTGAAGAGAAACTATCTGTGGAAACAGAAACATCTATATTTATTTATTTTTTTGCAGGCCACTTGGCTTGTGGGATCTTAGTTCTCCAACCTGGGATCGAACCCAAGTCCATGGCAGTGAAAGTGAGAGTCTTAACCACTGGACCACCAGGGAATTCCCAGAAATATCTTATGCTACTTAGAATCATTGTCTAGAGGTTAGAAGAGGTGCAGAAGGAGGAAGGTTGTAAAGAAATAGGTTCCAAGGACTGACCATGGTAGGGGCAAGAGGATTTATGCATTCTATTTTAATAATAATAATTCTATTTAAGACCTAATAAGTGTTAGTCACTCAGCTGTCTCCAGTTCTTTGTGACCCCGTGGACTGTAGCCTGCCAGGCTCCTCTGTCCATGGCATTCTCCAGGCAAGAGTACTAGAGTGGGTGGCCATTCACTTCTCCAGGGTTTCTCGTCAACCCAGCGATCAAACTCTGGTCTCCTGCACTGCAGGTGGATTCTTTACTGTCTGAGCCACCAGGGAAGCCCTAAGACCTAATCCTTAATATTAACACACACCAGATTCTTCTATGTGAAATTATGTTATTCAACCTTCTAAGTATTCAAAGTCAGCACTGTTGCCTTCATGTTACAAATGAGGAAGTTAAAGTTTAAAAAAGTTTCATAAATTGTCCAAATTCCCAGAGCTAATGATGGCCAAAGGTGAGATTCAGATCTATTCTTTTCTTGCAAATACCATAGCTTTTCAACATGCCAAGTTTAGTAGGAGTAATATATGGATGTCTGCCCAGATCACTTTCCTTTAACTCATTTGCCCAACGAGCTCCAAGGATCCCTAATTTCATAGCCTGCTAAGATTACGTGTTTCTTGCTGGACCTTCTGCACTCAGTGTTGCTGCAGTTGAGTTGAATCATGACAAAACCACCCTGAAAGTTAAGGAAAAATGCTAGGCTCTTACTTATTCAGACCTGATACACAGAAAGTCAGATAAAGAATAACCCTGGTCAGACAGTTTGTAAAAAGAAGTCTGGCAGCAAACAACACAGAGACCAGTCGCAAGACAGAGGATTCTGAGTCACTGGGTCAGAAGAGACCTCCAGAAATAAATAAATAAAACTTTAAAGCATCCATATTATTCCATCAGAATGAAAATGTTCTAACAGAGTCTAAGGGCAGCTGGGTGGTTTCATCTTCAGGTTCACATTCCTGTTCTGTTGGCTCGATCATCTCAGGAAGACTTACCCAAGATGAGTCCTGTAGAAATTTAGTCCTGCCATATTCTCTGAAACATACACATACACATGCACCCACTGTGGCCAAAATAAATGAGTCTAGGAAACTTTCTCCTATTCCCCTTTTGGAGATTCTTAGAAAGTCAAGTGATTTATTTTAAACAGAACATTTCCTAAATATTTTGGCCACTTGATTGTTTTTCTTTCTAGTAATGCTTATAACTTACAGAAATAATTTTCTGAGTAATATACATGGGGAAATTCTGTACTCAAACAATGACTTCCAGTTTTTTTCCACTAACTAGAGCCCTCCTATTACTTTTCCCACTTAGACTTTTGTGTTTTGAAAATGATTTTCACTAGTGTCTTTAGAAAATGTATTCAAAGACTACCGTTAGAGTTTGTGAAATACTGGCAGGGGGCAATTGCCACAGACCCTCACTACTCATTGTAGAGTTCCCTTAAGTTACAGATTTGAAACTGGGAATTGCTATGCAATGAAGACGTGGTAGATTAAGAAAACTCTATTCATGGCTGTCATATTTAGTTCTTTCATGCTTAGACAATCATCACCGTTTCCTTAGCATGTTTGCTGTGCCCACAGACTAGGAATATTGTATCTTTCGCTGTGCTTGAGACTTCCCTGGGGACGTCCCTGTTCTAAGGAGTAAGCAGTGTAGGTGCGAGGGGCTCCATTTTCATCTTCAGCATGTAATTCATAGTCTGTGCTCTCTGTCCTTCCTGCTGGCCTGGCTGGGGCCCAGGGGCTTGGCCAACATCTGGCCCAAGTGAATCACACACATCTGATCAAGAGGACTTTTTGCTGTATCCATTATTCAAAGTTTAAAGGAAAACCTTTTTCTGGCAATTTGAAAGTTTTTACTGAGCTCTACATTTTTCTGTGTCCCAGTTTTGAAAATAAGAATGGCATTTCTGAATTTGAAACAATAAATCTTTAATAGGTATGGCATATTATACTTCACTATATATATATATGTATATATGTATCCACCATAATATTATTTAATTTTGTTTTTAAACCTTTATTTATCATTACACAAGATTTCTAATGGGCTTTCCAGGTGGCACTAGTGGTAAAGAACCTGCCTGCTAATGCAAGAGATATAAGAGACTTGGGTTCGATCCCTGGGTTGGTAAGATCCCCTAGAGGAGGGCAGCAACCCGTTCCCGTATTCTTGCCTGGGAAATTTCATGGACAGAGGAGCCTGGCAGGCCACAATCCATAGGGTTTCACAGACTCAGACACTACTGGATTCAGTTTGCATAACACATTGATATTTCAATCAGCCATTATTTCAGAACATTGTGAAACGTGCAGTAAAATTACTGATAGAGTGTGTGTGTGTGTGTGTGTGTATGGATATCCAATTCACAGCAATTAAGAGAAAGTACTGAATCTCTTGAGTCATAAGTGAGAAAAACAGAGGCAGATAGAAACAAAAGCCAATAAACAAAAGGGCCTCTAATGGTACACAGTGATGGATAGCATGACAGTTTTTCTACAACAGTAGTCTCACTTTATATAACCAAAACATAATGCATCTGGAATGTAAGTAAGGCAAGCAAACAATTCAAAATTTAAGTAAAGAAAAATTTTATCTTATCAGATAATAACTTGTTGATGCTTATGTGAATGGCAATAGATTAACATTTATCACCACTCAAGAGGGAACAATGGATGTAATGTTTTCCATTGGTGTGTTATTTGTAGCTTCAGATAATTTTTAAAATGTCTTATAGTGAGTTCAAACAATTTATTAGAAAGCTTGCTAAATCACTTTAGTAGTGTCTGGCTAATTGAAATATCAATGTGTTATACAAACTGAATCCAGGAAATATTAAGTAGGGATTTTAAATCTGTAGAAACATAAACACCTCTTGGAAAATGTCATATCGATGTCCCCAAAAAGGGAGAGCAATGGGCACAATAATTAAAGCAAAATAGCAAATGGCAACGACTCCACACAGAAAGATTCACTAGTTCCCTCAAACATACATATAAGCACACTTTAGCTAAAAGTCTAATGTTTCCAGAAAGTGTCACCAGACACCTTTGCACCTTTACTATTAATATCTGTTTGAAGGAAACTTATTGAGTAAAACTGAAAAGAGAGAGTAAGGACATGAGATGACGATACCTATTCAGGATGTGTGAGCTGGAATAGTCTGTTAAAACAGACATAAACAAAAAGACTGATGGGGTTCATGTAGTTTGTCCCAGAATGTACCACTTTTGACATGCAAATTATTTTGAGTTATGATTAGGGCTTCCCTCATAGCTCAGATGGTAAAGAATCTGCCTGCAATGCAGGAGACCCAGGTTTGATTCCTGGGTTGGGAAGACCCCCAGGAGAAGGAAATGGCTACCTACTCCAGTCTTCTTGCCTGGAGAATCCCAGGGACAGAGGAGCTTGGCAGGCTGTAGTTTATGAGGTCACAAGAGTTGGACATGACTTAACAACTAAACCATCACCACCAAAAATGATTAAGGCCTGACAGACTCAAGAAGAGCTTTCTATCTTCCCCTTAACTACCTAAATAATTTAGATAGGTGGCTTGTACACAGAAAGCTTAAAAAAAAAAAAACTTTCAGAGTAGAGTTGCTTTACAATGTTGCTTTATTTTCTGTTGTACAACAAGTGAATGAGCTATATGTATACATATATCCTCTCTTTTTTTTTGGACTTCCTTCCCATTTAGGTCACCACAGAGAAATGAGTAGAGCTCCCTGTGCTATACAGTAGGTTCTCATTAGTTATCTATTTTATACATAGTAGTATATGTATATATGCCAATCCCAGTCTCCCAATTCAGCCTACCCCCTTTTCTATCTTGGTGTCCAGGATTGTTCTCTATGTGGAATATTGCTGTGCTGTGCTTAGTCACTCAGTCATGTCCAACTCTTTACAACCCCATGGACTGTAGCCCACCAGGGTCCTCTGTCCATGGGGATTCTCCATGCAAGAATACTAGAGTGGGTTGCCATTCCCTTCTCCAGGGGATCTTCCCAATCCAGGAATTAAACTGATTCTTTACCAGCTGAGCTACCAGGGACGCCCATGTGGAATATTACTCAGCCATAAAAAGGAATGAAACCTTGCCATCTGCAGAGATGTGGATGAACCTATATAGAGTCTTTCATACAAAGTGTAAGTCAGAAAGAAAAACAAGTATATTTTAATGCATATATATGGAATCTAGAAAAATGGTACAGATGAACCTATTTGCCAAGCAGAACCAAACAGACATAGAGAACAAACACATGGACACCACAGATAACTTTTTGATGTGAGAAAGATTACTCAACAAGGCATGACAAACATTTGTTTACCAAACATTTGCCCTTCCCATCTCCCTGTGAGTTGTCTTCCTTTCCTTTGACATCCTAGACCTCAGCCCTTTTTCCTTAGCTCAGGATGGTACATAAGCCTCAACTGTTTGACTGCCAGGGAATTTCATGGCTTTGGGATTCCCATATGTACAAAATTGTGGGTTCTTTCCCTCTTGTTAAACTGTTTTATGTCTGTTTAGTTATTAGATCAGCCAAATAACCTAAAAGGGAGAGGGAAGAGATTTTCTCCCCTGAAAGGCTAATATGTAGACTGGTTAAGTTAATAGTCTGACAGTTTTAGTTTAATTGGGGGATGCACTTATTGCTCATTTAATTAACTACGTCAATTGCCAAAATCACCTTGCTCTTGAAAAACACTGCCAGATGTTATTAACAGCTTATATTCCAAGATTTTTTGACAACCTATGTGAACATGCTTTATTCCTATTTTCTATTTTATGTGAATATTTGCCATAGTTATTCACAATTTTTCATATAAAATGATAAATGTTACTTTTTAAAATTTCTTGGATAAATCTACATTCTTTTGATAATTCTTATCACAGTCTCTTTGTTAAAAAACATTAAAATATTTCTTTTCCTTGACAATATTCTAAAATAGGAAGAGAAGGAAATCTTCCACTAAAAAAGAAAGGGGAACCCTCTTCCTTTTTCACTCAGGGTTCAGGAGGAGTTTTAAAATAATTTAAAAATAAAATGCTTCTCACAATTCTTCATATATAGTCTATTAAATTTCAATCAGATACATAAATTTATACACAGATAATTATTTTCACTAAAGTCAGACTTAGGGATCTTCATGTTGAAATTCTGTACTGTTGTGTTTCTTTATAGTTTCATTTCCTTAACAATTTTTTTTTGTTAACCATCTTTTATTAAAAATGCAATACTTTATACAGATTAAATGATATACTTTGACCCCATTTTATCTGTGAATACATTTTTTTAAAATAGTAAAAAATTATTTTTTTGATATTGAAGGGGAGTGGAATATACCTTCACCAAATATATCTCTTTGGAGTAAAGACTGTTTTAGGCTGATAATTTTTAAGAAATGGCTGATGTAGGAAAAGGTCTAAAAACTGAATAGAAATTACCCTCTTGATAGAGATATTTACATGTTTAATGGAAATTTCCATTTGTAAGGGTGTCTCTCTCTACTAGGAACGGAAGGATAACCTTATATCTCTAGAATCTCTTGTGAATAGAGAAGGCAGAGACTTATATCTACTTTACACCCGTTGCCTTGTTTACTGTGCTTTGCCTGTTATCTGCCATAACTGGCCTCCTTCCCTAAACATTGTTGTCTTTAACTGGAGATGATATGTGGTGGTGGCTTGGGCCCATTCAGGGAGTGACTCAGTTTCCCTGGGTATCTCCCATGTATACAGGAGGTATCCAAGTTATTAAACTTTCGTTTGTTTTTCTCTTGTTAAACTGTTTTTTATTGCAGGGGACTCTCAGACAAGAACCTACAAGTGTAGAGGGAAAGTTCTTTTTCCTCCCCCATAGTATCCAATGTATGGATGTGAGAGCTGAACTATAAAGAAAGCTAAGAACCAAAGAATTGATGCTTCTGAACTGTGGTGTTGGAGAAAACTCTTGAGAGTCTCTTGGACTACAAGGAGATCAAACCTGTCCATCCTAAAGGAAATCAGCCCTGAATATTCATTAGAAGGACTGATGCTGAAGCTGAAGCTCCAATATTTGGGTCACCTGGTGCGAAGAACTGACTCATTTGAAAAGACCCTGATGCTGGGAAAGATTGAAGGCAGGAGGAGAAGGGGATGACAGAGGAAGAGATAGTTGGATGGCATTACTGACTTGATGGACAATGAGTTTGAGCAAGCTCTGGGAGTTGGTGATGGACAGGGAGGCCTGGCATGCTGCAGTCCATGGGGTCGCAAAGAGTTGGACACAACTGAGCGACTGAATTGAACTGAATAGTGTCTAATGATTACAGAATACCCTGCCAATGTCTAGTAGGACCCTGTGTTTAAACAGTCATCAATGAAAAAGGAGTGTCCAGGAGTTCACAAGTCATTCAAATGAAAGCACAAAGCACCTGAAATTAAATCATCACATACAGCTTACACTATCCCTGACTAAAATGGAAAAGGGGGAAATATTAAGTGGCAACAAAGACCAAGACTGGTTTATAAATGTAGGTTTGTAATACCCATGACAATCTTCATTCTTTGCCTTACAGTATCTATTTTCATACAACTATATTTTCATTCACAATATCTCTCTGTACTTAAAAGTGTTTAAGTATACAAACAGGTACTTAAACAAAAAGCTGCTGCTAAGTTGTTAAATTTTCTTAGACCAAGAATTCCCAATTTTGTAGGAAAAAAAACAAGGAATTCTCCAAGTGACAGTGACACTTCACTTAGGAACACTTGGTGGACGGTAACTTATATTCTCTTAATAACTGTAATAACCTGATCAGTGAATTGGCCTCTTTTTTCGGAGCTGCATAAGAAGCACAAGAAGTGGCTGTACCATATGAAATCATCCTGAGATATCCTTTTTACAGACAGTTGACTATTTCCTTGTCATCCTTGAGCTAATGCAGTTTGCTCACTCTGCCACCTGTCTTTTCTCCTCTAATCCAATATTAGACTTTAAAACAGGAGAAATCTACTGAAGTTTTAAATACATGACTCATACTCTCTTATGTTAAATAGAAGTCAAACATTTTGTGGTAGGCTGTGTTGGCTATCCTGCCGAGACTCATCATGTGAGATATAAATTAACTTATTCTTGGAACATTAGGTGGACATCATTTTTAAGGGAGACTTGAAGACCTCAGGGAATGGGAAATTAAAGCAGAACATCAGAGCAAAATCTCTAAAACAGACAAACAAACAAATAAAAAACCTGCTTGTGTTTGATAAATGAAACTTGGTTTTCTTTTTTCTTTAGGAGACAAACAAAATAGAAGGTTTAATGCAATTCACTGACACCCTGAATTGAGTTTTCAGCCTAGCATCTGTTTCTTGGATGACTGTGGGCTTACCACCCAGGGTGTTGAGAGGCTCATAGGAACTGACTAGCTTCTTTGTTCTGATCTCTATTTATCTTCTCAGACCCAATTCTCTCCTCCTTCTGCAGAAGACTGAAATTAAGTAATGCTTCATGCACTCTCTAATTTTAGTCATCACATTCTTCTCAAGATGGTGGGGTGGAGAGACTATATTGTGACAAATATTTCACCCTCTTCTTCAATCTAAGGATGATAATTTCAGTGTCGTTTATAATAGATATGGGAGGTTTAAAACCACCTCCCTCTTAGCAGCTGTAAAACTGTTATCATAAAATAACATGATTTTAGCCATTTCATTTCATTGCTTTAGAATCAGGAGGAGGAGTTATTTTGATTAGAAAAAAAAAGAAGGAAAAGATTCTGTGAACTTCTATTCATTTGGAAATAAAATGTAAGCTTAAGGCTATAGCTGTTAAGAGCTACTTAATTTTATATTATTTAGGATTATGATTTATACATTTATTATGCCAACCTGATGCTCAGAGAGACTTTTTGATGAGTGAAGTTATAAAAAGGGCCAGTGATTTTTATACACTAAATCTCAATTCCAAAATCTCCATATGTAGGAATTTATATTTCCAATTCATGTGGCCGGGTAGTATTATTTTTTAAAAGCTCCTCTCTGATACAATTTTGACTTTTAGGTAGCTATAAGACCACTTACAGGGTGTGATGATGGCATGCTTCAGTGTGACCCAGTCACAGATTCCCTAGTATTCTTACTGATGTATATTCTACACAGTAATGATAGAATATAAAAGCATTTGAGTTGACTGAATGAACTATGAAAATCTAAATGCACAGAAATGATAACAGAGATATGAAGGGACCTAGGGGAAGCACTAACTGTGATCACTCATTGATCTAAATAGTCTAATCTGTTCCCAGATTTCAGGTCAGTCATTCCACAAACACAATATATAGAGTATTACAAGCTAAGTGCTTGGGACTCACTGGTAATAATTGTAGAAAGTTCCCAAAGACCTTAGAGTTCACACAGTAGCACATACAATTAAACCACAATTTCTGGGATGATGTGTGCGGTGACTAAGGTCACAGGTACTAAGGGAACATGGAGAAGAAAAATGACTTACATGCGTTGGGGAAGTGGTCAAGTTTTTCTGAAGGAAGAGACACTGATATTGAGATCTGAAGGATGAGTGAGAGAAGGGGCGGGGGGTTCCTGTGAGAGGATACTGTTGGGAAGGAAAATTTTTTTCTTCTATCTTTCTAGTTTCTTCTGGCTGGTCTGAGAATTAAACTGACATGAGACAGGTTAGGCAAGAGAGAATCAAACAGAAGTTTAATAACCACGTATATATGGGAAGGGTTCAGGGAAACTGAGTTAATCCCCCAAATGGTTGAAGACCTCACCTTAAATACCACCTTCAGTTAAGGGCAAAAGAGGATGCAGAGAATAGTGGTCGGGGATTTCAAAGGGAAGGAAGGTAACTCACATGAAAATGGTAAACAAATGTTTGCTGGGCCCTGCCGAGGCAATGGGGCACAGAGAGGGATTTTAATAGACTTTGCTAGGTTCCTCCTTGTCTACACATCTGGTTCGTACTATAGTTGTCTACGGGAATAACTCCCTTCCTGGAACAAGTCCTCTATCTACATTTAGACAGTTAGGGGGAAGTCAAAATTTGTTTCTGAATCTTTTGGGCCTTGAATGTTTTCAGCTCAAAGAATTCATATGCCAAAGTGGTACATTTTGGAGTGGCAAATTTTCCTCTCCTATAATACATAAAGAACATGATCCATTTTCCAAGATTAAGGAGATTCTGTGGGAAGGAATTTGTTTTGATGATGCTAGGAGAAAGAGGCAGAGTGACTATTGGTTATTGTGCTTAGTCACTTCAGTCGTGTCCGACTCTTTGTGACCTAATGGACCGTAGCCTGCCAGGCTCCTCTATCCACAGGATTTTCCAGGTAAGAATACTGGAGTGGGTTGCCATGCCTTTCTACAGGGGATCTTCCTGACTCAGGGATAGAACCTGCACCTCTTGTGTCTCCTGCACTGCAGGCAGCTTCTTTACCCACTGAGTCACCTGGGAAACCCATCTCTTATTAGTGGGGAACAGCTTATCCCAGTTCTGAGGGAAACTTGGCTGAGTTGCCAAAAGGCATTATGTGGGAGTCCTTGACTCAGCTGCAGCTTTTTGCTACTTACTGGAGCATTCAACTTAATATTCTTCAGTAAAGTGCTTGTACTTCTGCAAAAAGCATTCACATACACCCAAGAAACCTCTCCATCAATCTTTTACCAACCAGCCCTCCTCTCAGTTCCTGTCTCCTTGTCTAAGAGCTTTCTGCTTGGCCAAGTTCATTTCTTTTATTTGCAGCTGAAAAGGAGAACTCTGTTTATCTTTTTCTGGTGGTAGCCCAAATTAGAATGAAGTTTACCTCTGGCCACTGTCAGGAAATTGGGCAGCTCTTATAAGGCAGCACTGATTCGAATCTGTATGGATTTATTCCAAACTATAAATGTTGACTTCTCCTCTAAAATAAACTTATGTTTACTTTGGTTTACTTTGATGTTTGCTCAATTCTATGTGAAAGACTTCATATTGAGGAAGACTACACTATGTATCAAGATTGCCGGGAGAAATATCAAAAATCAGATATGCAGATGACACCACCCTTATGGCAGAAAGTGAAGAAGAACTAAAGAGCCTCTTGATAAAAGTGAAAGAGGAGAGTGAAAAAGTTGGCTTAAAGCTCAACATTCAGAAAACGAAGATCATGGCATCCAGTCCCATCACTTCATGGCAAATAGATGGGGAAACAGTGGCTGACTTTATTTTTCTGGGCTCCAAAATCACTGCAGATGATTGCAGCCATGATATTAAAAGATGCTTACTCCTTGGAAGGAAAGTTATGACCAACCTAGACAGCATATTAAAAAGCAGAGATATTACTTTGTCAACAAAGATCCATCTAGTCAAGGCTATAGTTTTTCCAGTGGTCATGTATGGATGTGAGAGTTGGACTGTGAAGAAAGCTGAGCACCGAAGAAATGATGCTTTTGGTGGTGTTGGAAAAGACTCTTGAGAGTCCCTTGGGCTGCAAGAAGATCCAACCAGTCCATCCTAAAGTATATCAGTCCTGGGTGTTCACTGGAGGGACTGATATTGAAGCTGAAACTCCAATCCTTTGGTCACCTGATGTGAAGACCTGACTCATTTGAAAAGACCCTGATGCTGGGAAAGATTGAGGGCAGGAGGAGAAGGGGATGACAGAAGATGAGATGGTTGGATGGCATCACCAACTCCATGGACATGAGTTTGGGTAAACTCCAGGAGTTGGTGATGGACAGGGAGGCCTGATGTGCTGCAGTCCATGGGGTCACAAAGAGTCGGACATGACCGAGCAACTGAACTGAACTGAACACTACATATATGGAAGACATTTATCAGTTTTACCAGTCTCTCTAGAAATTCAAAGAGTACAAATTTTCAATTTTTCCAAGAGGAATTGTTAGATGCAAAATACAAAAATAAGGAATATTCAACAGAAAAACTTTTCTCTATGTGCTAAGATGAATTTGAATGACAAAAAGGAAAAAAAAGGAAAATTCAATGGAAATCATTTGCCTGAGATACACTGTGTATTTTTAGATGGAATTTTAGTTTTACAACTTAAAATTAGCTCATCCTCTTTCTTCTTGATGTATGGCAAAACCAATACAATATTGTAAAGTAATTAACCTCCAATTAAAATAAATTTTTAAAAAATGAAAAAAAAAAGAAAAATCAGGCCTGAAAAAATAATCAGTTAAAACCAATAAGGTAATAAACATATAATTGTCACTGAAACATAAGCAAACAAACAAAACTTTTTTATATTGCATAGCTAATAGTAATACTGCAGAAAGTGGGCCATTTGTTCATCTTGAAAACTTCATTTTGAAACTGTTACTAAGTCGAGCTAACAATAGTCTTGGCTATTCTATTATCCAAAATTGGTTCTCCTTTAAGAATAGTCATGAATTATTTTTATGGTCAAGACATTTATCTGAAGTTTTACAGAGGCCTTCTTGGTATTTGATTCTTTTTCAAAATCACTCATTACAAATGTTTAACATTTTAAAAATATTTCTCCCTGTGGCTGTTTTGGGTTACCTAGCTATTACTTTGATTATCCTTTTCACTTTTAGATATTTGTACCTTAAATTACTAAGTGGAGAGAGCAAGAGACTCTTCAATACAATGTATGGAAGAACTCAATAGAGAATAAACTTACTTCTGAATCCACAAAGAGTTCTTGGGTCTGGGGAAAGAGAAACAAGATTAACTAGAAATGATAAATATGGCACCATGCAGTTCATCAATATATCACTTCTGTTAATCCACACAGGATATCACAGAGTGATATGTGGAGTGGAGCTTACACTAGAATGTATTTCATGAGAAGAAGAATTGTGTCTTCTGTATACGAAGTGCCTCGGAGAATATCTAAATGTAGTCAATGTTCTTTTAATATTTGTTGAATGAATGAACAGAGAAAGGAGGCAGGATGCAATGTAAATCAACTGTAGATATTGTGATACCCTTCACAACATAAAATCTTCATGAATCCTTATACAATTCTTATGGAGAAAATGTGAATATTACACTCTTTTTTTAATGAAAGAGAAAGCTAGAGCTCAGAATGGTGAATTTAATTACCCAAGGGTCCACAGATGGTAACCAGCAGATCTGTCAGTCAAGATCTATCTAATAGGCTGCCCAAATAACACACTAGCAGCAGTATCAGATCATTCATAAAATGTACCAGAAAGAGTAACAGCTGAATATTACAGTTGTCCATAGAAACCCCCCACCATATAGAACCCACAATTGAAGAAGAAATGCAGAATCATACATCTAATCCACTGCCAAGATTACACTGTTGGGAGCTAACAGTAAAAGACAACATTGAGATATCTGTTGACAGGCACAATGTCTAAAGAAAACTTTACATTGCAACATCAGGGAAACCATTCTTACTTGATGGTAACTGTATTAGTTTTCTATTGCCTCTATAACATACTACTAACACACACAGTGGCTGAAAACACCATCAATAGTAATCTTAGAGTTCTTTGGGTCAGAAGTCTGATGTGGGTCTCACTGGTTTAAAATTAAAGTAATGGCAGGGCTGTATTACTTTCTGGATGCTCTCAGAAAATTTAAAAAAAATCTGTTTCATTTCTCATTTAAATATTGGCAGAATTCATTTCAATGAGATCTCCACTTTCTACTATTGTTGGCTGAGGGCTTCCCTTAGCTTCTCAAAGCCTTTCTCTGGTCCTTGCATAAAACTACATCTCAGCTTTCTTATCCATTCGTCTGCTGATGGACATCTAGGTTGCTTCCATGTCCTGGCTATTGTAAACAGTGCTGAGATGAACATTGGGGTACAAATGGATAAGAAAGCTGTGGTACATTTACACAATGGAATATTACTCAGCCATTAACAAATGCATTTGAATCAGTTCTAATGAGGTGGATGAAACTGGAACCTATTATACAGAGTGAAGTAAGTCAGAAAGAAAAACACCAATACAGTATACTAATGCCTATATATGAAATTTAGAAAGATGGTAACAATGACCCTATATGCGAGACAGCAAAAGAGACACAGATGTATATAGAACAGTCTTTTGGACTCTGTGGGAGAAGGCGAGGGTGGGATGATTTGAGAGACTAGTATTGAAACATGTATATTATCATATGTGAAACAGATCACCAGTCCAGGTTCAATGCATGAGGCAGGGTGCTCAAGGCTGGTGCACTGGGATGATCTTGAGGGATGGGATAGGGAGGGAGGTGAGAGGGAGGGTCAGGATGGGGAACACATGTACACCCGTGGTGGATTCATGTCAATGTATGGCAAAAACCACTAAAATATTATAAAGTAATTAGCCTTCAATTAAAATAAATTAATTAATTAATTAAAAAAACCCTACATCTCAGAACCAGCTATGGGTTCATTGAGTCTTTCTCAGGCTACCATCTCTCTGACCTTTTCTTTCATCTTTCTCTTCCACTTTTAGAGTTCAGGCCATTACATTTGGTCTGCCCTGATATCTCTGTATCTCCATGCCCTTAATCTTAACTGAGGCTGCAGAGTCCCTTTTACCATATTAAGTAACATAGTCACAGGTTTTGAGGGCTCAGTTCAGTTCAGTCGCTCAACTGTGTCCGACTCTGAAACCCCATGAACTGGAGCACGCCAGGCCTCCCTGTCCATTACCAGCTCCCGGAGTTTACCCAAACCCATGTCCATCGAGTTGGTGATGCCATCCAACCATCTCATCCTCTGTCATCCCCTTCTCCTCCTGCCCTCAATCTTTCCCAGCATCAGGGTCTTTTCAAATGAGTCAGCTCTTTGCATCAGGTGGCCAAAGTATTGGAGTTTCAGCTTCAACATCAGTCCTTCCAGTGAACACACAGGACTGATATACTTTAGGATGGACTGGTTGGATCTCCTTGCAGTCCAAGGGACTCTCAAGAGTCTTCTCCAACACCACAGTTCAAAAGCATCAATTCTTCGGTGCTCAGCTTTCTTTATAGTCCAACTCTCACATCCGTACATGACCACTGGAAAAACCATAGCCTTGACTAGACAGACATTTGGTGGCACAGTAATGTCTCTGTTTTTTAATATGCTGTCTAGGTTGCTCATAACTTTCCTTCCAAGGAGTAAGTGTCTTTTAATTTCATGGCTGTGATCACCATCTGCAGTGATTTTGAAGCCCAGAAAAATAAAGTCAGCCACTGTTTCCACTGTTTCCCCATCTATTTGCCATGAAGTGATGGGACTGGATGCCATGATCTTCGTTTTCTGAATGTTGAGCTTTAAGCCAACTTTTTCACTCTCCTCTTTCACTTTCATCAAGAGGCTCTTTAGTTCTTCACTTTCTGCCATAAAGGTGGTGGTGTCATCTGCATATCTGAGATTATTAATATTTCTCCTGGCAATCTTGATTTCAGTTTGTGCTTCTTCCAGCCTAGCGTTTCTCATCATGTACTCTGCATAGAAGTTAAATAAACAGGGTGACAATATACAGCCTTGACATACTCCTTTTCCTATTTGGAACCAGTGTGTTGTTTCATAGCCAGTTCTAACTATTGCTTCCTGACCTGCATACAGGACTAGGAAGCCATTATTCTGACTACCAGTGATCTGACTGACATGCAGTTCTCTTACCATTTTGACAGCCACAGAAATTGCTGGTCTTTTAATATATTTTGCAATCAAGAGATAAAATTATTCCTTGCCAAGGAATCTAGATAGCTTTTCAGTAATTTCTTACATTGTAACTAGTAAGTTTTTGATTTTATTGAAATATATTTGACATATAACATTGTGGAAATTTAAGGTGTACAACATGTTAATCTGATACATTTACATACTGCCATTGCAGAGATAACTACTAGCTCTATCACGTTACACAGTTGTCATATTTTTAAAAATATAATTCAATATTCAGAATTTAGGTAGTAGGATGGCTTTGGAAAAAGCATTGCAATTATTACCTATTGTATTTTTTCCCTGTTTTGAATGTGGTCCTACCCTTCATTTATGTCTAAAACTTGTTTTCTCATTGGCTTTAAATTAGAATCAGCATCTGTAACTGATCTCCTTTTTGGACAGACCTTGAAAGTGTTTTTTTTTTTTTTTTAAGCCATCACTGAATAATGACCAGGCTTTGACATGTCGGAAATAGAGCTGGACTTGTTCCTAAAACCACATATCCCAAACTCCTTAACTACTATCCATAGATCATTGGAGTTTGGGGGGGAAATAAGAGTAGGGAATTAGAAAGGAAAATAAGAAAGAAAAAAAAAAAAGAAAGGGACACTTCAGAATGTATTGCATTGGCTCAAAACATGGGGTTATATAATAAAAATTTTGAGAAAAGAAATCCTGTTTGACCCAAAGCTCACAGCAACTGAGGGTAAGAGCTCAAATATTCTAAAAGGATATTCAGGAAACATCAATGAAGAAGGGACAAAGCAGAAACCAAACTGGTTTTATGACCATTACTCCTGTCTGCTGCATCTAAAAGAGAGTGGAACATTCCTTAGAGATACTTTGTATAAGAAGAATTTCACAGGAGTAGAGAGAGCTATGACATTTCCTTCTATTCCTCAATTCAAGTGTTAGGATCTTCAAGAGAACAACTCTGGATCCTTACTGAATGGCAGAATTTGGTAGGCTTACTGTATAATGCTGCTGGCACAGAGCACCAAGATCCTGGATAGAACCTGTTATTTCCTTAAATACCTGTGAGAATCCATGAAGCTTTTTGAAAAAATGTGACAGTAAGAGGCAGAGGAGCGCTGCCTGTGATAGGAACTGCCATTAAGTGAACTGATTCTCCCAATTTGGTAGAGTAGGACCATATGACTTTTCTTGGTGACAAAGTGAATGTCTGCACTATTGAGGTTAATGCTATGTTGTGCTGTGGTTTAATAGAATGATTACTGCCCATGTATGAAGAGTCGTTTATGGAGCAGGTAGCCAGGTAGCTTTCCTCCATCTTTCTACATCTAGGTTAAGAGTGAGATGAGGGGCTACACCATTCTCTAGCCTGGATGATATCTTTTTTCTGACCTTTTGCAGCTCCATTCATTACTGCACATAATAAAAGGATGTGACTATTGCTAAGTGGGATAAAAATGGTAATACTTGTCTAGAAGCAATCCTAACACCTAAACATTAAATGCTAGGTTGCAGTTTCAGAGATCAGTAGAGAAATGGAAGATACATCTGAGTTTCTTGGTAAGAAATTTCATCCTTTTTCTACTAGATCCTCAACCCAGCCAGCAGACTTTTTCAAGATGACTCAAGTGGGCCACTTGTTCAGCAGTGCAAGCAGAAGCAGTTAGTACTCAACACATATTTCTTGAGCTTCTTAACTTCTTCTAATTTCCCTTGACGTTAGCTTGGAGCCTCATGGCTTGTTTTGACAAATGAACAGTAAGTGGACATGATATATGCCACTTTGGGGATGAAGTAGATGATATTGTGTGTGTGTGTGTAATGTAATGTAGTTTTCAAATTCAGTGGCTTTCTATTTCCATTCTCTTTGGATATAATATTTAATAAAGGAACACTTTGAATCCCAGATGTGACTAGTTGTGACTTTGGGTAAGCTAAAACAGTCAAACTGTCAGTTTCCTCATCTATATCACTGGAGAGTATAATATACCTATTGGCCTCCAGTTAATGATGGAAAATTGAGAATATTTATGACCTTTTCTGTGAGTACCACTGAAATTAGAGAATATGTATGAAATTCAGAGAAATTGAAAGGATGCAACCTTTAGCACCATAGACATGTTCTGAGTACAAGTGTGACATCTTCAAGGAAATATGGTAATAAATGGACTATCTATTGTGCTGAGATAAACTGAATAATTAGGGATCAAAGCGCTGAACAACAAGGTTTATCAAGAGAATATTAAAATAATTTTGACCAAAGATCATAGTAATTTAGATCAGAAAAGAAGGTCATTTGTTATTCGTACAGCTGCCAAGGAGTGGTTAGATTTGTTAATACTGTAATACTTTGAAATTACAGAAAATAGGATTTGTTGTGATACAATAAAGGGGGGATGGTGAGAGCAAAGGAATAAGAATGACTCCTTGCTTTTGATGGAAAATGCTGAGAGAATGGAGCTGTTGGTATTGGGTTGGCCAAAAAGTTTGCTCAGGTTTTTCAGTAACATCTGACAGAAAAACCCAAATGAATATTTTGGCCAGTTCTATACTTACAATGATGGAGAAGACTCCAGTGGGTTGGATGGGGGAAGACAGGAAAATCTTATTGAATGAGGATGTGACTATTGCAGGAGAGGAAGGAGATATGGGATCTCATAGAGCTCACTGGTGTTTGGGGCTTGTCTTCCTTCTGGCCATCACATAGTTAAAGTGTTCCCTGGAGTGCTCTGAACACTGGGTGACTAAGCCTTATTCTTCACCCTGTTCTTCAAGCAGTAGAAAATTGGAAAGTGGGTGGGGCATGATACTGGGCCAATTAGGAGTTCTGGACTCTCTTCTTCCTTCAAACAAATGGAGAATTTTAGACTACTCCTTTTTTTTTTTTAATATAGATTGTTTTCAAATGTCTTTACTGAGCTTGTTACAATATTGTTTCTGCTCTACATTTTGGTTTTCAGGCCACAAGGCTGGTGGGATCCTAGGGATTGAACCCACACCCCCTGTACTGGAAGCCAAAGTTTTCTAATGGGCCATCAGGAAAATCTCTAGACTATTCTTTACTGAATTAAGAAAACAAATATTAAGCATGGTCATCATTTTGGAGATTCAGCATCTTCATTTTGGAATACTTAACATGTTTTATTACTGAATGATTATTACATCCCAAACAGCTAAACTTTTGATTTTTATTTGATATATACATCTAATTTGGATGCAATCTGACTTAGATAAAAAATGTGTTAGTAATGCATGTTTATCATTAAAGTGAATCAAGGTCAGAATACAGCCAAGAATAAACACCAGCTTAATAAGTTTTATAAGCTTTAGTCTGCTCCTTTCTGGCACACAGATCAGAACATTTTAGGAAACAGTATTCAACAAATTATGAATATCATAGTAATATAATTGTGTTAAACGTATTCAGTTCAGTTCAGTTCAGTTCAGTCGCTCAGTCGTGTCCGACTCTTTGCGACCCCATGAATTGCAGCACGCCAGGCCTCCCTGTCCATCACTATCTCCCGGGAGTTCACTCAAACTCACGTCCATCGAGTCGGTGATGCCATCCAGCCATCTCATCCTCTGTCATCCCCTTCTCCTCCTGCCCCCAATCCCTCCCAGCATCAGAGTCTTTTCCAGTGAGTCAACTCTTCGCATGAGGTGGCCAAAGTACTGGAGTTTCAGCTTTAGCATCATTCCCTCCAAAGAAATCCCAGGGCTGATCTCCTTCAGAATGGACTGGTTGGATCTCCTTGCAGTCCAAGGGACTCTCAAGAGTCTTCTCCAACACCACAGTTCAAAAGCATCAATTCTTCGGTGCTCAGCTTTCTTCACAGTCAGTATTTTGGCCTGGGAAATTCCATGGACAGAGGAGCCTGGTGGGCTACAGTCCATGGGGTCACGAAAGAGTCAGACATGACTTGGTGACCAAACAACCACTTGAATACAGCAAATGAATAGTGGTCCTTATATAAAAAATCTCATTTAAAGAGTTTTACTGGGGGGCGGTCCTAAGATGGCGGAGGAATAGGAAGGGAAGACCACTTTCTCCCTCACAAATTCCTCAAAAGATCATTTCAACGCGGAGCAAACTCCACAAAACAACCTCTGAATGCAGGCAGAGGACATCAGGCAACCAAAAAAGCAGATCATTGTCTTCAAAACCAGGTAGGAAAAAATATAAAAGACGAGAAAAGAGACAAAGGAGGTGGGGAGGGAGCTCCGTCCCGGGAAGGGAAGCCCGTCCCGGGAAGGGAATTCTAAGAAGAGAGGTTTCCAAACACAAGGAAACACTCTCCCTGCCGAGTCTAAGGCGAGCCTTGGAAACACAGAGGGCAACATAACAGGAAGGAAAAACGAATAAATAATTAAAACCAACAGATTACGAGCCCAACAGTAACTCTCCCAGCGGAAAAGCCGCGCAGACGCCTGCAGCCGCCGCTAGCAAGTGGGGGCAGGGCAGGGAAGCGCGGGAGCCGCGGGCTGCCGCGCTCGGTAAGAAGCGGGCAGAAACGCCCCACGCGTAACCAGAGCGAACGAACTTGGGCGAGCAAACCAGGCTGGGGGATAGCTACCACGCGAAAAGCGCGAACATAAGACCCCGCCAGGACCGCACATAGAACAAAGGACTGAACGGAAATAGCCGGCTGCAGACCATCCCCCGCCGGGGACAGGCAGCCAGAGCTGTAAGGGCTGGAAAGGGGCAATCGCAGCCCCGGAGAGACTACCTGAAAAGCGGGAGGCAGTCTTCTTTGCTGAGACTTCAGGGGATGCAGGACAGTCACCACCCGCCTCACAAGGAGCGCCAGCAGTACACCCAGAAAACTGAGCAGTAGAAACAGAGAAGGGGACAAGTCCCGGCGACCGCGCCGCCAAGCTCCCGCGCTCGCCAAGCTCCCGAGCTGCTCGGACCCGAGAGCGGCGCAGAGCGCAGTCCCAAACAAGTTTGTGCCTCTGAGGGTTACCTGGGCGCCAAAACCGAGCGGCTTGGACCGGGGAGGTGCGCGAAGCCTGGGGCCGGCCTCGGAGGGTTCCTGGCTGAGCTCCGTGGAGCCGGAGCGGTTTGTGCGTCGTGGGGGGAGACAGGTCCAGCGGGGTTGAGACGCTGTGTGCCCACGACAGTGCTATTTGTTTGCAGCATCCCCCCCTCCCCACTGCGCGACTGAACTAGTGAGCCTAATAAAAAAAAAAAAAAAAAAAAAAAA